>NC_080634.1:103152052-103458748 GCF_027579445.1 Ammospiza nelsoni
TTGAGGCTGAAACTGCATATTCAGCTTTTTCTTATTTCAAGATTTACCATACTCTCCTTAAATTTCTGTTTTAACTTATTTTTCAACAATGTTATTGAAAATCATACTTTAGTGTCATTTTGCTGTACTCTTGCAGTTAAGCACTGTTAGTGACAAATGTAGCTTGGAAGTGACGCAAACCCTGCATATTTCAGGTGGCTGTGCACCTTAAAGTATGCTCATGATATGATTATTTTGGCTCAGCTTTGGAAATCAGTTGATGGAGGAGCAGAGGGAAATAATTTCTTTCTGAGGTCTCTGGTTTTCTATGGATGACTGAGAAGCAGATTGAACCAGTTGGCTTTTCAGAGTGAGATTAAAGGGCTCATGGAATGCAAAGACCAAAGTGCATAAAAGAGAGGTACCCAGGGACAGGTGTTGCATATCAGTGGATCACAAGTCCAGAATATAGAAATGGCACCTTGACTTTGCTCCTATGTTGCAGTGCTTTTTAGTAGAATTTATTTCAACCTTTAGGAAAACATTATTTTTCCTGTCAGAGGCTCCAAGATAATCAACCTTGGTGAGTTACTGAATCACTGATTATTCAGTGTGCCAAACATCTTTACTCATATCACAAACGTCCTACATTATGTCCACATCCAACTCTGCTTCCATAGTCCAGCTGTATTACAAGGGACAAGGATTGTGTCACTGGGTGAGCAGAGCACAAGGTGATGCAGCTGATGCTGTTGTGGCCTTGACTTCACAGCTCAGGGGATGTACAGGATTATTGTGGCAGGCTTGAGTCTTGGGATGCTGTGAGGATCTGGCCAGTTTATGGCAAATAGCAGCAGGACTGGCTTCTCTGCTCAGCTTGCTGCTGCCAGCCCATGCTGTTCCACACCTCTGCTGGGCAGACACCTTTACAGGTGGTGGCTGCGTCTCTTTTTTCTTCTATGACAGCTGTTCAAGCTGGTGGATTTAACTCTGTGTTTCTTTTTGCTTGATGGCCTCAAAAAGGCTATGGTAGTTCCTTCTCAGCATCTCATTATCTTCAGTTCACAATCTTTTAACCCAAATTCCAACCCAATTCTGCACCCCAAGCCATTCTGAATTGATGTTTACAGTAAGACATTGTGAATTGCATGAATCTAATAAAAGAATTAACTCTTTTATTAGATTCATCAATTCATATTGCTTTCCCATTAAAAGTCATTCAAATTTTGCCCAATTTTGTAAAAAGTTCTTGGAAAGAATATGTATGGAAAAGCACTTACACATAGATGAGAGGGTTTTTTTGGATATGTTATTTTGAAGTATTTTCCTTTTATGCTTAAGGCTGTGTGTAACTTCACTGGCACCTTCTGTGATCTCTAGTAGCACCTCACATTTAGCAAGTCTGCAGTAGCTTCTTGGATTTGAGGATAATTTTATCCATATTGGTTTCCCAATTTTATTTGCCATAAATATTTCATATCCTACAAACTGTTGTAGACTTGCTGGGATACTTGTAGGATACTGGCATGCTTATTTCCCATGCCATGCTGTAGTATATAGAACAGATAACCTGCAGCTTTTGGAGATAACTGTGGTTTTTTTCTGGGCTTGCAGAGAATGGGGTTCAGCAGCTTGGGTAAGTTTTCCTCATCCTCTGTTCCTAACTTGATGGTAAACTTAAGTAATCAAGGAGAAACGGCATAAAGGTGGCCCCAAAACTGTTGTGCAGATCCAGGGCTGTGCAGAGAAAATTTGTGCTACGTGGAGGTGTAGGAATCACGGTAGGAAGGCAATAACTATACAGCTGATTTGCAGTGACACAGATTTCAGATAGAAAGTAACTTTGGGTGCTCATGAATAACTGGAGCCAAACATGTATGCACATTTCATATAAGCCCCTGTTGTTATTTTTTTAATGGAAAACAAAATAATATTTTATTACTGTTGGCTTTTAAGCCTACAGAAGTCATTTACCACAGCTGCTTTCTGGGAGATTTCGTAACATATTTATGTTAATAGGAATTATGGATGAACACCGAAAAGCAAATATAACTTTAGGAGTTTAGCCAACATCAGCTAACTATCTGCAATGTTGCCCAATTAGATCAGTTTTCCTGTATTTAAATTACTGTATTTCAGTACCTTCCTGTTCAACAATGAAGGCGTATCTTCAACCCTGCTTGTGCTGTATAAGGGAATTTGAAAACAGTGGGACTGGAAGAAAACTCTGTGTATCTTGGCTGAAAAAACTGATGTTCCTGGTCTCTTTTCCCAGAGTCACAATTTTAAGCCTGTTGATTTTGTAAATTCACAGTGGTTTGTGCTGCACTTTTATTTCTGGAGACCTTGGGATGTGTTTTTCCCACTGATTCCATGATGGCAGTTTTGGCAGGCACTGAAAAAATTATGGGTGAAGGCAAAGCATTCAAGTGGAGTAGAGTAGGTAGGCAGCTGTTAACATTATCAAACTGAAGTACCCTGAATCCAGTGCAGCTCTGAAGATTAAAATCTCACTGTGTTACATGAGCTCAGAATTCAGCTGTCAGTTGAGTGGCCATCGTAACCTTTAGATGTTATTGATTTGGTGAAATCCTGGAAATGAAGCACTGTGAGGGGTGATGGGTGGGTCACCCTGCCCAGTCACAGCCCCTGGTGGTGTTGGAAAGCAAAGATAGTGCTCTTTTTAATATATTAAATGTTCTGCTTTCCAAATGTTACTTGATACTTCATAGCTCCTTGAAGCTTTTTGGCCATTCATCATCCAGAATTGCAAGTGAAAACTGGGACCCATTTCAAGAAGTTGTCTCTACTAACATGCCTCCACATCCTGCTGAATCCATGGAGAGCCACGAATGTGGCTCAGGCTGGATTTTTAACCATCAATTACACGTGCCCATGCTGAGGCCAGGAGGTGGGGAAGGACTCCCACCCATCCTGCTGAGACCCCTGGGCCTCCAGAGCAGGATGGCCACGTGCAGGCTCCGTGCTGGGAGGTGGCCCAGGTGTCCCCCCACACCAGTGTCTTTGGCTACAGCACAGATACATGGAGGCTGAGGTTGGACTTGCTTACAAGGTTGTTTGGAGAAAATACTCAGGCATTCCCTTATTCTGCAAAATTACATGAGGAATTTCAAGTGCTGGCAGGACACCTTGAATTTTTCAGGAAGGAACTTTTCTGTTGCATGAATAAAAATTGCCCCTGCAAAAAAGTGACTATTTTGCTTTTGGCACCATGCAATTTTATACAGTTTTATACTCTCCCAAATAACTATTTTATATTTAATGAAAGGAATACTTTTCAGCTTGCATTTACAACCATTGTGCAAGGAAAGGTTGGGATTTTTTTTATTATCTCCATGGCTTTGGCTGCACAATAACATATGTTGTATAAGCCGTGCAATAGTACTGAAGAGGCATGTAACAGTAATGAAACTGAAAGTCTTCTATAACATGAAAGATTTTGCCATCTGCCACTTTAATATAATACAAATGGATTATCTTCCTCTCATGAAAATTATATATTAAATCTAAGACAGCCAGACAAATTACGATTTAAGAAGTGGTGGAAAGTAGCACAGTTAAAATTGAATTTGAGGAGTAGTTGATGGATGCTATAAAATCCTTTCTAAAGAGGTTTCTGGAAGAGTGGAAGAAGGCAAGTGTCTTAATTAAAATATGTTGTAACAATTTTTTAATTTGGCTTCACATTTATCATAACAACAAAGAAAGAAGCTAAGAACCCAATGCCTGTATCTCTAGTGGAATGCACATATGCCTTTCTAGCTTACGTTAATCTGGTTTTGTGGAAGTTGAAGTATTAAAACAGATTGTTAATGCTTCCATCTGGGTCCTATTCTTTCCTTGTGAATGAGCTGAACATTGCAGCAATTTGTTTGTATTTACTGCCTTTCTCCTCAACCTTATCACCAGCCCTCAGATAGCTCAGGGAAAGAAAAAGCTTATCACAACTTCAGGGCTGCACAGTGCTGAGAAAGCAGGCAGCACACTAAGACCCTGGCAGCTTGTTGCATTTGCATCCCTGTGGGGTTTTTTTTTTATGTTTTACCATTTTCAGTTTTTGTAATAAGCAATAAAAAGAATTGATGATTCGATGTGGGATGCAGGAGACTCACAGAAACTGGAATTGAGATGTCTCGACTTCCCAGAAATTGGCTTTAAGCACAAAAATACGAGTGTTTAGAAAGGAGCAAAGTACCTCTTAAATGAACTTATGCAGAGATGATAGAAGATTGCAATGGGCATATGCAGAGTGTTAAGCATATTTAGTAGCCTACTTTTCCTTACAGATAAGCTGTTCTCAATACTTTTTTTGCAAAGCTAAGCAGTGGCACTATATAGGTAATGATTATGGGCTACTCCAATGAATGCACAAAGAGAATTTCATTTCTATGAGTAGTGCCAGTGACTACAATGGGACTATTTCCATGTGTAAAGTTAGCCTGGAGCACAAGTGTGGGCAAAATTGAATTGTGGCAATGATTGAATATATTGGCTTGACCTCTTGAAAAAAGGTAGGAATTACTATCAGATGACAGGAATTATGAAGGCTTGGTGTAGATCTTCTGTTCTGAAAAAAGGTAGGAATTACTATCAGATGACAGGAATTATGAAGGCTTGGTGTAGATCTTCTGTTCTGGAAGATCAGTTACGGATTGTCTTGAAAAGTGGGTGTTTAATCTACATATAATCCAGCATTGCAAAGCGATAGAACTGGAAATATAAGTCAAGAACTAGTTGTTAAAATGCTGTGTTCTCTTACAGTCATGAAAATCTTTCATCTGAGGCTCTCGAAGCACTCAGTGATTGAGTGAGCATTACATATTCTTGTAGAAAGGAACTGTTAAGTATTGTCACGTGGAGCAGTGAGGAGATTATCAATGGCTGGTCAGGGATCATGCCATGAAATAATGAGCATTTGCAACTCTTAATATTCTTCTTAACGATGAGGAATTATTTGTTCTAATGCTCAGTGTTTGCCATAGGCCGCAGGTTGGGCTCTATCTGTGGCCATTGCACAGAAACTTTGTTGGCCAGTTCTACCTTCTCCCTGGAAGAATGAGAAGGGTATGGCTGTTCCTAGAAAAGTCAAGACTGTGCTAAGGAAACAGGAGATACTGTCTGCTAGTATAACTGGACTGGTCTCTGCAAAAAGAATCTCTTTAGGAGATTTGGAATAAGAACACTCTGTTGCTCTTTTCTGTGGTGTCTTACCCTGCTTCCCAAAGTCAAGATACCACAGGCCTCCTCTGCAGACTCTGCAGTGCACTATAGGCAGTGCAGAAGACCAGAACATTCTTTGCCTATCTCCTATAACCCTGTATGTGCTCCCAGCTATACCAGATAGCACAGCAGCGTTCCTAGTGTCAGTAGTTTACTCCACTCTGAGGATGTGAGACACCTCCATCAAAGCCCTTCTACGCTGCCATAAATGGAGGTTCTCTTGGAAGACCATATTGCATAATTTATAATTAATAAACCAACGGTGAAGAATTTAAACCCGAAAATAATTGTGTGAAAATTTTAAGACGTTTCTGTGATTGGAGGGAGGTAATTTATTGCCATGTTTCTGAATGAGTTGTGGGCACACTATGCTAAGCATGGTATTAAAATGATGAAGAACTAAAGGCAATTCACCTCAGCTGCTCCTGAAGGACATCCTTGTCCTGTACTCCACTAGAGCACCAGCGTACTGCTGAGTCAGGCTCTCTCTGCCCAGCAGGCTACAAATACCCCACATTCAAATCAGGGAAGGAAATCTGTGAAGAATCCCTCTGCCAAAGGAAAAAGCAAGAGTTATTTTTCCTTTAAAATCTGTGTGGGGACACATCAGCTTGCAGATGCATTCACAAAGCTTTTGAGAGGGCTTTGTTGGGTCGGCTGCACCAGCAAACCTTCTTTGCAGTGATGCCAGGCACTCGGAAGTGGCCTGTCCCACGGGCCGCTAGGTGGCACTTTAGGGACGTGGCAGTCACTTGGTTTTATTCATTATGCAGGAGCTGATCACCAGAACTAGGGGATTTTTGGGGTTTTTTTTGTTGTTTGTTTGTTTGGGGGGTTTTGGTTTTTTTTTTTTTCTGTTTTATTTTGGGGTTTTTTTGTCTTGGTTTGAGGGGGTTTTTTGTTTGTTTGTTTTGTTTTTTCGGGTTTTGTTTGGGTTTTTTTTTTGTTGTTGTTGGGATTTTTTTTTACGTGGTTTTTTTTTTTGTTTGTTGTTGTTGTTGTTTTGTTTTTTTTCAGTTGGATGTAGCTATTTCTTTATTTTTACCTGCCCCTGCACCTCTGGCTGCCGAACTTTGCCATCCTCCTGTCCTGGCAGCAGGGAGATGTGGCCAGCCCAGTGACCCAGCCACGGCCAGCAGGTGCCACAGCCCTGAGCATGGGCTGCAGGCTGGCTCTAACAGACACATCACAGCACCCAGCTCACAAAAAATGGCCTGCTCTCACAGATTTTGAAATCTTACCCTTTTTGACATTTTCACTGTGATTTATATTTGCCTTCACTAGAACACAAGGTTTACCCTTTCTTTTCCTTTCCAGTTCTCTTTGGTTTAAAACAGTACTCTCCTGCAATGAGACCATAAAAAAAGATAAAAAGGAAAAAAGAGAGGGTTGTTCTGGAAAAGTTTGAGTTCTGTTTTTTTTTAAATTTTCTTTCTCTCTAGGCCCCTTATCTGACCATGATTTCAATTTTTCTGATTGTTTGAAACTGACACTGTAGAATACTAATCTGTTCAGTTACTTTTACACTGTTGGAACAAACTGGTTCTTCAAAAGCTGCCTTTTTTTAATCTATAAATAAATAACATGGAGTTGGTCAGGGTTTTTTTTTTTTTCCTCTCCATTCTGTGGAATAAGTGAATATATTCTTGCTTTTGATGCAAGGTTTGCTGTAGACTCCAACAAGACTGTGAGCAACAGAAGCTGCCTGCCTGGCCAGGTTAAGGCAGATATTTAGTGCTCCCTGTCACTAAAGGGTCATTAAAAGCTCTCTTTCCTGTACCCTGACACTTTTATGTGTTACGCAGCAAAGCTACACCATGAGGACTTTATAGTATGTGTATTACATATCCCTCTGAAGGGCTGGATTTACTCTTGCTGTCCCTAAATGAATGAATTGGTTGTCATATTTATGTGGTCCAGACTTACTGTGTGGTTCTGTTCATTATTTGAGCTTTACCATCCCCAGACCATTCATTAAACCCTTGTGGACTTTGCCAGTGCTCAGAGCCTTAATTTCTTTCGAATATATAAAAAGCTATTGTAGAAATCAGGGAGGTTATGGGCTATTCAGCTTGCTGATAAAGAAATATTCTGTTGCATTCAATGGACTTTTAAAGGTCTTTGATTTTTATAGATGCACAAAAAATTGCTTTTTTCCATTTCACTCTCTTTGACCAGAAACCTACATTTACAGAGAAAGACTTTCAATATATAAAAACCTTTTCAAAATTCAAATGTTAGCATGCAGTAGTTATTAAAATTTTTAAAAATTAAGATATTCATATTCAAATACTGGAAATATTACAGTGTGAGGGGCTCTTTGGGTTTTTTTTAACCATCAGGTAACACTGCAGATGTAACACACTTAAAAAAGGGTGGGAGAGAAATCTTGTTAGTCCCTCACTTCCCTCTCTCCTGAGGAATTTCACATGTGTTTTAAAGAAATTGGTTTCAAAACTTCCTCCTCTGTGCACATGTTTGATTCTGTATGGTTGCAGAAGAGCAGTACCACAGAACCACATTGCCCTTGCACCTTTCTGTACAGCTCTTATTGTGTCTGTTATGGAAGAAATAAAAATGCTATGGAAAAGTTCCTCCTTTATAAATATGCCAAATTCAGTGCTTTCTGTTGTTTTTATTTAACTTACACAAGTTGGAAACTTGTGACTGCTACAGAGCTTGGTGGGCCTGTGCAGAAACCTCTTTGCAACAGTGAGTTAGGTTCTTTGGTGTGCAACAAATTGTTACTATGGCTAAAATCCTGGCCCCTTAAAAGTTTGAGATTGTGAACTTGGTTTTAAACACAGGCTTTCACCTGTATAGAAATGAGCCTCATTTGAGGAGGGAGCAGGATGGCAGGTTGCCCCTGCTGCCTGGGGCCATTGCCAGCCTGGCTCCACCTTGGCAGAAGCTAGGAAAGAGGAGAAGAGGCTGTCTGGCTGTCTGGCTGGCTGGCTGTCTGTCTGTCAGGGCCAGGTGCCTCAGCCTCCTGCTCCTGCCTGCCTTCCCCATCCTGGGGAGCCAGCCCATAAGTTCTGGACAGAAAACAGCCCCACCCATGTTTACAATGCCGTGTTTGCTGCTGTGCACCTGGGGACAGGCAGTTCTAAATCCTGCCACCCTCACTGGTGCTGGGCCCTGTCCTGGTGGAGGACATCAAAAGAAAAAACTTTCATGAGAGGCAAAGCAAGTGATTAATCCTCTGCTTTAATTTGCTTCTCAGTCAGGTATTTTGGGAAATCAGGTGTTTTGTTTTGCAGATGTGTAGATCTGGGTGGTGAGTTTTCAGCTGGATTTCTGTTTGAAATGTGAGAAGGGAGGAGGGAAGACTTGTCTGCTTTTTTATGACTTGTGTTTTCAGTACCTTTGCTGGAATCTTTGGTATGATACTGGCTTTGTCACTTCAGCCTCACAAGTTTCAAAGATAGAGGCTAACTCCTGTGAATCTTCATTGGTTTCAGGTGATAATAAGGTGACAGGGCATATCCAAGGTCTTTCTAGCTTTTTTCTATTCTCTTATTTTTTCTCACAGTATTTAGGCCATAATGGTAATTCTAGAAGAAATTCTGGCTACTAGATTGTTTACATTCAGAGACATGGTTCCTAATGCTTCACTAAAAAACTTTTCTCCCATTTTCCCAGCACAATAAAATGCAAGAATATGGTTTCATTAAAAATCTGCAAAAGACATATGTCATCCATTCAGCTGTCACCCTAGATCTCCATTTTCCCTACTGTTGAATTGTTAAAGTAACTTTTCTTTTGTGTGTAACATTTCCTTTCATTGACTTTATTGTATGTGACTGCTAGTCATTTTCTGGGTGTAGCAATGACTGATTTGTTGTTGCAGACAGAGCAGCCATCTGAGGTTGAATTACATCCTCAGATGAACAGACCTCCATCACAGGCAGAAGAAAACAGTTCAGCAAAAAAGGTGAGATCTGCACACATGGTACCATTATGGAGTGATTTTCCTTAATCAACAAATGTGGTTGTTTTAAGGTTAAAAGTAATTAAACAGAGCGCTAGGGTTATGTTTTTACATGTTTACCTTTGCTGGAGGTCAAGACACTGGAGGAGAACTGTGATCATATGTGACATCAACTCACATAAATCATTAAGAAACCTCTTAGCGTGTACACATTGATGCACGTGCCTTGAGAGTGACAGTTTGCCATTTATTTCAAATCAATAGGGGCTTGTGGAGCCTTAGGGAAAACAGAAAAGAGTTTGATTGTACTCCAGCCCTGTCTCACTGTAGTTCCTCCAAATTGTGATGCACTTCTTGGTTTCAGTTATTGAGGATTTGATTTTGATGTGAACACCTGTTTGGTAGAGGTCAGGATCTGCCACTAAATGTACATAGAATGGGAGAGATTTGCTCAAGATGTGCAGTTTCTAATATGTTTTTGTATGGACCTATCAGTTGTAAAACCTAAGCACTGAAATTAAAATGGCACCCTTCAAAGGGCTTTGCTTAGGGGTGGAGTGGCCTTAGCAGTGGCTGTGAGCATTTCCTCTCTCCTGATCATGCTCTGACCACCTCCTTCCACCATCCCCAGCCAGAACAGGTTTGGATAGGGAGCAAATACAGATCGTCCCCATTCTGGCCCCTCCTGTAGCCAGAGAGCACCTGCAAGACATTTACTCAGCCCAACCAAGAACTTTTGGCATGTGCTGGATGTACCTTGCCCAGGGAGCACCATCACAACTTCTTAGTGTAACACGGAGCACAGGCAAACATCCAATGTCATCATTTTTTGCATGTGACAGTGCTTTCTGGGCAGTGTCCTTGCTCTGCTTGTGCTCATCGTGTGCTCCTTCCAGCCTGGCCCTGCTCTTTCTCATCCCACCCCATGCTCACTCTCATCCCACCTGGTTCCCTAAAATGCAGTGATGCCCCAGGCTGTGGGGTGTGGGAGGCAGGTGGGTGTTGCACTGCTGAGCCACCTTCCAAAGCAGCAGCAGAAACCAGCCAAAGAGCCTCTGCCAAGGGATCTGCCTGGACCATTGCTTACACTGTTGTGTTTGAAAGGGGAGAGGGAGTTACCCTGTGGATTTGGTAGGTAGACTGGCATTGTGTGTTGGGCATTACATTTGTGGAAGGCATATGCAAGTTCCTCCCTTGCTGTGTGGGGCGTGTTCCACCCTTGTAGGGAGCTGTGCCTGTGCAGAGGATTCCAGAGCATGGCATTACCAGATATCTGTGCAGTCATGATGTGCTGACATCCTGATCAGAACATCTGATAATATTTTTAGATGTTTTTCAGTAATTACAAAACTGTTTTTTAATGTTTAAACCTTTTTCCTTATAATTAAAATTATTTTAGGAGCTTTAACCCTTCTAATATGAATGATTGATGGTCTTATATTGGTTACATTTTGTATCACTTATAGAAGTTTCTTCTTGTGAGTCAGGCTGCTTACTACAGTGTTTTTTTTTTTCCTTGTAATTGCTTTGTCATTAAATGTTTCCTCATTTTTTTTCTTATTTTATTAGCGTCTGGTGAAAGCACAGTAGTGATGGTAATCTAGCACAGTAAAGTGTGTGATAGTGAAATTTGGTCACTGGTTTTGTCTTTGATGCTGAAAAATCCTGTCTCAAGTCAATTCAACTTTTTGAGTCCTAGCTTTCTCATTCATGAAATGAGGCTGTAATAGCCATATCCCTTGTGAAATGTATCTAATAATAAAATACACTGAAGAGGATACATTTATGTTTATAATTTAAATCATCTATAAGGTGGTAAAACTGCTTCTCATTGCAAAAGAAAGGATGTCTTAATTTATAATAATGAAAACACTTCTTACCACTGAAGTCATTAAAATGCAAGACTCTGCTTTACCTAGAAAACACAGACTATTTCTCTGATGTAACTTATCAAGAGAAATAGCTGGCCTTTATACTTCAACATGTTAATTTTGCATGGATAATGTAACGTATTTGTATTTCAAAACTATTCTGTGTTCCTTCATGTAAGAGAGGAGGGGAGAAGGGAGAGGCTCTGTGCCAGACGTGTGAGGCAGTAAGTTGGGATGCAAGTGATTAATTATTGATTCTTTCAAACTGAGCATAGTCAAAAATAAATCTTGCTCTGTTTTTAATGCTTTTGGGTGAACTGGGGGCTAGTACAGGTGTTTATACCCCTCCCTCCACCTCCACCCAATGCACACTAAGCTGTACAGCCCAGTTGTGAAGAGTCTGTCATCCAGATGAAGGTAAAACACCCTTTCATTCATGAAGGGATTGCAGGAGTTACTGTTCCTTTTTCAAAGTCAGAAACCTGAGAGGCTATTGCCAAATTGGAATTAAGCTCTGTACGTCTTTAAATTATGAAATCTTAACCAGCTGTCAGCAATTTATGTGACACAAGTATTTTTCTAGCCTAATGATGGGACACATATGGCCTGACTTAATGTTGCTGTGCTTTTTCCTTTCAGGAGGTTGTTCTTGCTCAGCCACCCTCCAAACCCGCGCGCAGGAAGCTCCGGACGGAGGCACAAGGGCTGGAGACCCCTGAGCTTTCTCCCACTATAAATGTGACTTCTTCCCTGCCAGCAGTCAAGCCTCACCTCCCAGTCCAAAAGTAAAAACCTGTACCAAGCATGCCAAAGTGTAGCGTGAGATCTGATGTAGCAGGGTTTGCTCTTTGTATAATTTTGGGCTTAATAGTTCTGTTTCTGAGAATGCTTCACAAGATACAGATTCTGAAATCTACATCTGCATTCTGAAATCTACATCTGCATTCTGAAATCTGCATCTTCTGTAGATTATGAAATCTACCTCAGTCTTCTCCAAAGCAGACTAAGCCTGTAGTGACTGTCAGTGGTATTTGATAGGTAGATAACCTCTTCAAAGGTGTCCTACTTCTGTACCTGCTAGACATGCCTGAGGAGCAAGCCTAGCGATTCAACCATCTCTAACACAAGCTGTTTTATATGTGAGGGTCTGTGTTTCTGCCTTGCATGTGTCTTCTGGAATTTTGCTCCTTCATGTGGACAAATATGACCAAAAAATGCCTGGGAAGCTGAGTCATGAAATGCTTGGTGTTGGTCATATCCTTGTGATATTGTTTCATTGTGAGGCATGTTGGAAACGGGCTTGTCACTGGTGTGAGATGAGCCACAGACCAGTGGTCTGATAATGGTCAAACCCAACATGTGTTGTTTGCTCTTGTAAATACAGCTGTCAAAGCTGTCAGCTGACTTACAGGGATTTCACTCTATGTGTATTTAATAGTGATGGAGAAGGGGCTGTACAAGTGGTAAGCAAAGGCACTTGAGGCCCTGTTGGGTCTGTGCATCTCCTTCAGCTGAAGCACTGTGCAAGCATTATACCTCACCATCACCCAGGCCTTGCAAAAGATATCTGATTCAGTCTGAAACAAAATCAAGCTGCCCAAATCAATTGAGCGTTTCTTGGCAGACTGTTTATCAGTAGACTGAATCTGTGCTGCATAATTGGAGATTACAATAAGTAATAAGACTCCTAGGATGCTCTTAAAGTACTATTTTGTGCTTTGGGAGTACATATTCCATAGTGGTTCAAAGATAACAGCATTTGTTAACATCTCAATCCTGACTTGTCTATATCTTTCCTAAAATGTTAAAATGGCCACAGACATATATTGCTCTTCTTTTATTTTTTTGCCTAACATTTATTACTTTCTAGCCCATGGAGAGTAGTTTGCAGGAAAATAGTGAAGCAGAAAACTGACAGTTCACTGGAAGATAACAGCATAAAGTCCTGTCACCGTGCTGAGAGAGAGTCTATTGCAAAAATCAGTGTCATCAGCTCTGTTAAGAGAGAAGAGCTAATGGGAACTGTGTGCCACTGGACCATATTTAAATAGGGCATCTGTTTTAGATCTAATCTGGCATTAAAGAGCTCTTGTTTCCTCATGTAAAACTTTAAAATAATTTATTTGGAAAGGGGCTTGGATATTCAGTCAGTATTTTGTGTATTTTCTTTCTTTTTTGCTGTTGTTATCTCTCTTGCTTTGAATAGGTAGGTCCTTATCTACAGCTGTCTGTTTTTATACCTGTCTGCATAGCTGTCATTTCCTCCAGATAAGTTACCACAGGCTATGAAGCAATAAAAATTCTTAATTAATAAAATAAATTCTGAAAATAAAAAAGGTACATTCTTTATTTTAACAGCAAAAGAACTGAGGGAAGTCCATCAGTCATCTTCCTGTTTATGATGTCAGATGGTTTTGGTGGAAGTGACTGCTTTGAATAAAAGTATTAATTTTTGAAGAAACATCAGAATCAGCAGAACTCTGAGACAGAATTTTCATGCCAATGTCCTTTCTTTCTGTATAGAATGACTTTTGTATTTTATGTTAACCACTCCTGACTCTTTAAATTCTACAAGTCTCTGAAAACAGCTAATGCAAAGAAACTGCAATAAGCACAGCTATGCAGGGATCATTCTTGAGCTCAATGAGAATGCAGTGATCTTGAAATAATTGAGACAGCCTAAAATATTTCTGTCATTCAGGTTAACAAGTTTCAAATATTCCATCCGATTCAGGCATCTTATTTCAGTGTTACATTTTTCTTCTCTTAAATCTGTAGTTTGTACCTTGTCTTTGACACATAGTCCAGGGTGCAGGGAGCTATGCAGAATGGGTGGCTGCTCTTCTGGCATCAGCTGGTGCTGAGACTCTTAATTGAAATGTCTTGTATTTATCTGTCTGGCAGACAGTCTTCCAAGCAGAAAAGGGCTATTCAGACCGCTATACGGAAAAACAAAGAAGCCAATGCTGTGCTCGCCAGGTTGAACAGTGAGCTCCAGCAGCAGCTGAAGGTAAGGAATGCATTGAAAATCAGGGACAAAGCTCCCTGCAATCAGTTCTGTGTCACCTCCAGCAGTATTGAAATCAGAGCAAAAAATAGGACAGTAGTTGAAATAAGCACAGAGATGAAAGCTTTTAATGAGAACACATTGCCATCCTTCCGTGGGTCAGGTGTTACTTGCTTCCATCTTCAGCAAGCCAGTGCCGTTACCTGTGTTTTGCAGCAGGAAAAGACAGAGAAGTTTGTCTAAATTCACTAAAGAGAAGAAAACTGAACTTGTAATTCAAGTTGTATTGCTGACTGGAAGCTTTCTGATAGAGCAGAGCTCTGCTGTTTTAATGGAGACCAGAAGGCTTGATGGGTACTCCTCAGGCACATTTTGTACTGAGGCTCAGGGGGGTTCAAGTGCACTCCCACTCTGGGCTCTGAGCCTGCCCAGATGGGGAAGCAGACCCCGGAGGAGTTGCAGTCCAGCCCAGCTCCACACTGGCAGTGAGCCCTTTCATGGGAGGCCAGCAAGAGCCTGTCTGGCTGCCCTTTCCTGGAGCAGGGTGCTGCATGTGAGCATCCCCAGAGTCCTAACACACCTCTCCTCCTGCAGGAGGTTCACAAGGAGCGCATTGCCTTGGAAACGCAGCTGGAGCAGCTTCGTCCTGTCACCGTCCTGTGACTGCCTGCATGGCCGTGCACGAGCAGGAGCAGAGCAGTGTCCAGCAGCCTTGCAAGGAGAGGAGTTCTGTGCAGCTGAGCAGGGTCTCTGCCAAGGCAGGGGGGAGCACTGGCCTTGCTGGCTCTCTCTTTGCCCCATGACACACTTTTTGCCTTTGCAGGTGAGGAAGGTACAGAAAACAAATACCTGACTATGGGATATTTACGAGTGGGGGGATGCTTTGCCTTCTTTCCTCCCACCTCCCAGCCTAATGTGTAAATGCAGTTTATCACTGAAATGAATAACCTGAGAGTATTTTATTTATGTAAAGAATTCCTGATTTATATGCGTTTGGCAGCACCTCCTGCCCCGATCGTTAAGAGGTACAGCATTCCTGAGTTCTTGCTTAAATTGAAAACTCATCCTCTGAGATGGGCTTCTGGATGTTACTGATTCCTGTAAGATTGTATCATTGTAGAGTACCTGAGGATTTAACATACCACAGGAATAGAACTTGCAAGATGTACAGAATCTTTATCCTCAATCACATGTCAAATAATTATTTTCTTAGTACTGTTTATTATGCAATCACGGATGTATTTTAATGTTAGAGAACTTGTATTTTATTAGTTCAAGTCATATAAGAGAACAGTAAAAAATACTAAAACATAATTATTTTGGAAATTAGGAAAAAAATCTTTTTGAGCTACAGCTGTTTCTAATCACCAGTATTTGAGCACTTGCTTGCAACTACCAGTGTCTCTGCATTCTTTTAGCATGTTTGAGATGGCTGGTGTATAGCTTTTTTCTTTTCTTTTTTTCCTTTAACCAACAGTGTATTTCTAACAAGAGGTTAAAAATGCATTCAGGGCATTTTTATAAAAGCCATTCTATGTACATTTGTATTAGTTTGCTTTGTTGTCTTAATAGCTGCTGTTTTGTTTTAAGGATGTGTACAAGAACTGTATTTCCAGAAGACGGAAGATAGCAGAAGTGCTATGTATGAGGCAATAAAATGTGAGATGGAAGTAATTGCCTTTTACAGCAGGCTTTTGTTAAGGTTCCTTTGCACATCAGTGGAGATGCTGCTGATAGGAGAAAGCTGCTAATGCCCATCTGTTTTCTAAAGGAAGAAGCAAAGATTAATCTTTAACATGCATTTGATCCAGGGCCAGCTGAACCCTGTAGGGAGTTTTCCCTGGATGCAGTGGTGGCTTTGGGCTCAGTTCTTACAGTGGAAGCTGGCTGTGAATGTTGCAGTATTTCTTGGGGCAATACTCTTGGATTGGGTGACTTCAGACATAATAATGTCAGCCCTGCTCCTACCATGGGTATGGTGTGCTTTACTGCAAGGGGATGTCACCTGCCTGTTGTCCACCTTAAACATGACCCTGCACACGTCTCACTGACCTGATTTAAGTGTATGTGGTTGCCTTG
The DNA here is from genome assembly GCF_027579445.1 of Ammospiza nelsoni. NCBI lineage: Eukaryota > Metazoa > Chordata > Aves > Passeriformes > Passerellidae > Ammospiza > Ammospiza nelsoni. Next base: position 103,168,161 of record NC_080634.1, read on the forward strand.
CAGAAACCTTGCAGCAGTTTTGTCACCCTTGTGGGTGTATTGCTTGCTCCCTGTAGCTGTGGGATGGCCTGGGGCTGAGAGGAAGGTTTGAAGCAGCTGGGTAACCTCTCCTCGGGGTGTGTCATGGAATGGCTGCCGTGGCATATCAGAGGGCACCAGAGCAGCCAAAAGTTTTGTTGAGAGATAAGAAAGGCATCACTAGGAGTGTTTGAAGTGGTAAGGAAACAGTCTGCTTTGCTGAAAGGAATGTGGAAGGGGGACGGGAATCCAGAAGTCTGCAGGTGAAAATAAGCATTGGCAGAATTGTTACTGAAAGTCTCTTTTTGTAATGCACTAGTTTTGATTCAATTAAAGATCACTATGTCAACAAGCAACAACTGTTCTTCTGGATTTGGGACTTCTCTCATGTGGCTGTTGCATAGCTGGGGTCAGATGGTCATTCTTGGTCAGTGACAAAATGTGAGGAATGCAGGCTTTTCTGGGAATCTGCAAAAGAGCCACTGCCCTCTTGCTAATAGTGGTATTGCTGAGAATTCATCATCATTTATTTCATTTGTTCATAATACTACTGAGTCATTCCTGAGATTTAATGAGGTTAAGTGCTTGCCCTGTTTGCTTTTTAGTTCATACATTGTAATTTGGTTAATAAGACCTTACTATTTCATAGGAAAAAATCATATGGCACACTTGTCTTTTGTTTTATGGGTAATTTTTAAGGAAGGCTTTTAAATTACTGCAAAGAAGTGTGTACATTACATTTTTAAGGCAGTAGAGGACTTCTTCATGTTTGAAAAACATTTATTTCACCTTTATTTATTTCCCATTTATTTCACCTGAGTTACTCATGGAATAGACACTCTCCAAGGGAAGAGTTGAAGAGTCTCCTTTTTCAAATGTCTCCCTTCTAAAATCCATGATTTTTTTTTATTCACTGGAAATTATGATACTTGCTTAGCCAACAATGAAATACTTGCTTGGCTGTTACTTTACCACTGGATTAATCAATAAAAGTATTTAACAATTCCTACATTTTAGTGTTGCAATCAAATCCTCCACTCAGCTTCAATGACTAGAATCTGAGTTGATTTGTATTCTTTTTGGTGAAATATCAGCCATGATGATGATACACCACTTCACACATCAGTAAAATGAAATATTCAAGGAGAGGTGTTGATGTGTTATACATAAGAAGCAGGAGGTTGCTCTTCTGTGTGTTTCAATGGTTAAGCATTTATGGCAGCCCACACTGCCATAAATGAAAAAATGTGTCTGTTCTTGGGAAGCTTGTTAGCATTTTGAGGAGAGGAGAAGGCATCATGGAGCTGTGACAGTGCTTCTGTCCATTGCTCCCTGCAGCCATGCTTATGGCTACTGTTAGCAGGCCCTGGCTGGTCCAAATTCACATCTAAATCCAGTTTTACAGATTTTCTTCAAAATTACTTTTTCTTTAGAAAAATGTGGGTGGAGCAAAATCATAATTTCTTGCAGAAACCTTTACATTCTCAGACTTTGGATGGGAGGTGCTCCAACATCCAAAACCATTTGGTCAGAAAGTGAGACCTCACAGGCTTGATGTCCAGGGTGCTTTCTTGAGCTACAGGTGAGTGATCAGCGTTAAGCCCCTGACATCCCTGACCCAGAGCAGCAACTGAGGTTTGTCTGCCCCAGCTGCCAGGCTGCTGAAGGAGTGGAATCACATTTCCATGCATGAGTTCTCACTGTCCTCAGTTTTTGCTTTCTGTAGGTACTTGGGCAGAGCACAACATCCCCAGCAGGAGAGGATAAGTGGGAACAGGAGCACATCCTTGTTTCTGAGTGGATGTGCTGACCATGAGCCTGGTGCCCCTTCTCAAGTCTTCAGTGGGCAAATAAATATTTTTGTCTACAAAACAAAAATAGGCAGAGCAGATAAGGATCTTGCTCAGTGTGTCTGTAAGTGTGCACTCAGGTGTATTCCATTTGTTCATGCATTTCTTTATGGGTCTGTTAACATTCATATCACCTGATACCTATATTTGTTTCAATCTATGGTAATTCTGTGGTGAAAAAAGAAATGCCCAGCTAAGTGTAGTGACTGATTGGCTTTGAAAATAAGCCATTTTTATTTGAGCCTTTCAAAATAAATAATGACCTGGTAATTAAGCAAGGCAAACAGTTTCCATTTCTGAGGCATTCCTTTATTAAACAAACTACCTGTGAACACACATTAATCCTTAAGGATCAATGTCCCTCTCCTAGTTATTAATATTATACTAGGATACAGTGGAAACATTACCAACTCTTTCCAGAAAGTTCCCAGTTCCCCCTTCCAGAGAGTTTTGGTGATGTAACAAAAGTATCTTTAGTCAAGGCAGCCTTGTTACTGGCAAATTGTTGGATATCCTGTTAAAGTCAAAATATTATCTTCAGACTGCATGGCAGTAGTTTTCCTGTTGGAAATTCTGTATCTACATCAGGGAGAGGAGTTTGTTTGGCTGTCAGCCAGACAGTTCCAGCCTGATGGATGATCAGAGGGCTGGAGCACCTGTCTTGTGAAGATAGGCTGAGTTCAGCTTGTTCAGCCTGGTAAAGAGAAGCCTCTGAGGAGACCTTAAAGCACCTTTCAGTACCTAAAGGTGCTACAAGAGAGCTGGAGAGGGACTTTCTGTAGGAGCATGTGGTGATAGGACAAGGGGGAGTGGCTTCAAACTGAAAGAAGGCAGGTTTGGATTAGATATAATGAAGAAACTCTTTACTGTGAAGGTGGTGAGACACTGCAAGAGGTTGCCAGAGAAATTATGGCTGCCCATGCCTTGAAGTGTTCAGGGCCAGGTTGGATGGGGCTTTGAGCAACCTGAGCAGTGAAAGGAGCCCCTGTCCACAGCAGGGGGGGTTGGAACTAGATGATCTTCATGGTCACTTCCAATCCAAACCAGTCTCTGCTTCTACAACACTGCCAAGGCTAGCCAGCATAGGGTGATGAGGCTGTGCATGGTAAAATGACCACAAAGGGATGGTTGGGATTTGGAAACCTTCAAGGGAAGCATTTAGGATGGGCATAATGTGAAAATTGCCTGTTGGGGGTGCATAGGTTGCTTTCCTCTCAGCTGAGCTTCCAAATCAGGAGGCAGAGATCTGCAAAAGTTGCTAGCTGGGAAATGAGGGATGTCCATTTTCCAGTACCATCAGCCTTTCAGTCTCCAGCATACACAGCCTTTGACAAGAAAACACATGGGTTCATGAAGCCACATATTTTATTGACTAAAGAGTAAAATATTTTTTTTTCAGGAAAAGAAGTAAATCTTAGTGATTTAGTATCTTTGAAAAGAGATTATGTATTTTGAAGCTTTTTTCAGCTATCTTGATATGTGCTATGAATATATGCATTATGTTTTACTCTGTTACAGATTTTTTGATACAAAAAAGTTGTATTGCAAGCATTATGGTTGTTAATCTAAAAAAAATGCCCCAAGGCTATTATATATTTGAATTTTAACTTTTAAATTAGATAGCCAGATTTAAGTAATTTGTTTTCACAGCTGCAGACTGTCCCCATGGTAAGCTGCAAAATGTATAGTGTTCTATACTATGCCCATCTAATTTTGGAAAATGTATGTGATATGAAGCTGGGTGCTACATTAAAATAAAAGTGTCCAATGGTTCAAATTGCCTTGCTTTTGTGGTTTATTTAGGATGTTGATGGTACAGATCTGCCAGGAGACCAGAAACTGTGACACCCAGTGGAAAAAACACCATGTTGAAATGGCTGACCTTCAGCTTTGAAAGATGAAATCACTTACACTGGAATTGTACTACACAATAGAGACAGAGAGAGACTTATTCAAAGTGAAATCATATTTCCTTAGGCTCCAGTTAAGTCAAAACTTCATCTTTGCTTTGTCAGGCCTTGCTTTGTCAGAATTCAGACATAACTCCCTGATTTAGCCCAAAGAGGGACACTCTTTCACCACTGTGAAGGAAAAACCATTCCCAGCCTCCAAGAGACCCTTAGTCAGAGGGTGGCCAGGCAGGACCTGCAGGAGGACTCCAGGTGTTCCACACCCAGAATCCCTGTGATCAGTGGGTTTGGCCCCTTGTCAGCTGTAAGAGCTGAATTTAAACTGGGAAAAGGAAAGCCATTTGAATAACTGGCCTTTGTGGGCAGGGAGCCAGAAGGTACAGCATATTCTGCTCTTTAACTAGTGTGATTTTTAAGAATTATGTCACAGCTATCCAAAGAGCAGAGCTTTAAAAGAGGAAATAATGAGTGATAAATTAATTCTTCCAGCATTAAGCCATGACAAGGGATGTTTTATTGGCCTTAAAGTATGTCTCTGGTGCATGTGAGGCACAAGGCCAAGGCGTTAAAAACTTGTAAATATTCTGTGGGGAGCTATTCCCCATCAGCAGTGGGATGGATTTAGATGGTTCCTCCATGCTTAGTTTTTACAATTAGATGGTACTCTGGGGTGCCTTCATGCAAATCTAGATTGGCTCTATGTATTTAAATTAATGGTTTCAATAATCTTTCTTAAAAATTAAAAATGCATCTTCCTGCTCCAGAGAAAAGTTCTTCGTTAAAGTGGGAAAGAAAAGAAGTAGGAGAAGCTTTAAGAGCCCTTTTTTATCTGTTTTTTAAGGTAGTGCTGCTTTACAAGTGTGCCTGCTTCAGTGGGATGTTTACTTGGATTTTGCAGTAAAGCAGAATAAAGGAAAATTAACAAAGAAATGGAATCCCTAGGTATCTGTAGCCCATAGCCAAATCAGAGTTCCGTCACCTCATGGTCTCGTTGCTCCTCCTGTTTTACAGTGCTCTCAAATGCATCTTGGAGCAGGAGGCCTTGGGGATGTGAGCTCCACTTGCAGCAGACTCTCTTATCCTCAATATTGCCTCAGTACCCACCGTTTTGGGCACACATCTGGAAGGAGTGGCATTAGCTATGTTCCAGATGTGCTAGCCCAGTAGTCCCCCCACTACATGCTGAATCAGTATTTCCAGTTAAATCCTGGATTGGTTTGTGTTTATTGATTGTTAGCTTAAATTGCATGAGACAGGAAAAATATCTTATCTGAGGACATTTGGAAGATGCTTCATGCATCAGAAATGTGATGGGCTAGACAAGACTAAGGCTATGTATTACATCTAGTCTGGTTTTTGTGGGAGGGAGAGAGGATAGGAGAGAAGGGGAGATTGCTTCCTTAGCCTAGGCTGGTCCCACAAGAAATGTTATCTTTTTACATGCCATCCTTGGTTCATGTAGGGAGCTCATGGGTGTGCTGTGGTTTTCAATAAAACATGGGTTTTACAGCTGGCAGATGTGCAGGTAATGCCTCACTGCCACAGGCCCTCCAGCAGGACCTCATTGCCCTCCAGAGATGAGCGGGAGCAGAGCAGGGTAGCTCTGTGACAGCCAACAGCATCCAGAGCCCAGCAAGGAGGAAGGAGAATGTCAGCTCTGGCAGGACCATGATGAGGAGGGAGGAGGAGAAGGAGGCCGCATGTCAGCTCTGGCAGGACCATGATGGAGAAAAAATGTGACCCTGGAGAAGTAATCATGCTCCTGAGGTGGCAGGGAAGTCAGTGTGCCTCTGCCACTTTGCTCCATGCCCACAGGAAAGAAGAACATGCTTAAAAATGCTCTGCTGGACTACTCACTGCCAGGACGCTTGGAGTAGGGCTGCCACTTGATACGTGAGTTATTCCCTTCCAAGGTCACTTCAGGAATTCAGTAGTTTGTGCTGTCTGTCACAGGTTTGGGTTGTGTTAAGGCAGTGATATGAGTGTTGAGCAGACCGATACAGAGCACGCATTGTTTACTGCAGTTTTCACGCTCTTATCTGAGAGGAAAAGGCCAGCACATGATCTCACCTGGATTTGTTTTCCAGCCTCGTGCTGTTTGTAAAGGACACTGTAGACTTGGTCAGAAATAATGGTTTCCTTTTTCATTAATGAGTTCTTACAGCAATTTCCCTTCAGAGTTATCACCTTGGATGAAGGAGGTGTGCACTTCCAAAAGCAATTGGCCCTCCCAGTGGGTCATACTGGGGGCACCACTCTCCACCAACAGAAAAAGCACTCCTTTTTGGGTGTCTCAGTTTGGATGCTAAAGAAACCAGTGCTGCCAGAATGATCAGTCATCTGAAGCTATCAGTCAAAATGTCTCCTGGGAATAAAAAAACCCTCCTTGGGAAAGGTATGTTTCCAGCATGTAGTACCATACCACATAGGGGGAAAAAAATTGTTGCTTTGATTGCTCTCCAAATATCTGGTTGTATTACTCAGAAGCTGCTTCTTCAGGGCTGCACTTTTTGAATTTGTATCTGCAAAAATCCACAGGAAATTTGATCCAAGCATCCCAGGACTTTTGATATCCCAGACTTTTAGGGGCTCTGATTTGGAACTAACCTTCCCATTTCACTACAAACTATTTACTCCTATCATTCACCCAGTCACTCATATTAGAGAAAATAGTAACATGCATGTATTTATTCATACAGCCTTTGGAACTGCTGCTGCAGGTATGCCATACTCCTGTTAGAGCTGGCCATGAAGTGCACTTGGAGCAATGTCAGAGTGAGAATAAACAAGTTATGGGTGTTTGGGTCAAGTGTGACAGACTCCAGGGCTAGTGCTGGACTGCAGGGGCTGAGGTGGAGGCAAGCCAGCAGCATCATTCTCCTGTTCTGAATTTTATCACCATAGGTAAGTCTAATTTGAGGAAGAAAAATGCAGTTTAATTTCCCCCACCTTAGTTATAAATCTAACTTAACCTAATTCGTATTTTAATGAGTTTGATCCTCAGCTGGACTTCATTACTCTTTTCTCTAGTTTGATTCACTGCCTTGTTTTCTAGATGTGGCACTTGCTTGGTTTAGCACAAACTGGGAAGGCTGAGCAAAGCACAGGTGCTTACTGGCTGGTCCTGCTTTCAGCCCATAGCCTGGGGGACTCATCTTGCTTTTGTTCTCCTGTACAAATGTATGTTGGGGTTTATGGCTTTGCTCTGATTGAGTTGACTCTGGAAGGGGCTTTGGCTGCAGGTGATGAAGCAAAGGGTGTGTATGACACATCATCTGGATGGATATAGTCTTATGTAGACTTGCAGCTCTGCAAGCTGAATATTGAAATGGTCAGTGGAAACCTGCACTCAGCTCCAACTGAGCACAGGAACCTGACAGTGCATGACACAATTTGGGAAAACTTACAGAAATAATGGTATTTGAGATTAATAGCAACACTAGCACAGGACACACAGGGCTGTAGCTCCCGGTTGGCCAATCTCTTTCAAGATGTCACTCTGATATTATGCAGTGCTAAAAAGTGTTAGAGAAAAAAGGAAGAGCCCTAAAGTTGTCAAAACCAATTCAGTAAATAGAGTTTGGGTGACCACTGCCTTGGCTGACACATTGGTGTTTCTTCTGGCATCCCTGGAACCTGAAGCATGTGGTCTAGGCCAGCTTCTGCTTCACTTCTGACCACAGTTATTTCTCTCTGCCTTAAGCTGAAATACCTGTAATGCACACTCAGCATTATAAGATCTATACAGACGTATTTACAGAATACAGAATCTGCTTTACTTTTCCTTTTGTAGTTCATTATTTGGTACATATTTTTTTAAGCTTCTCCTGTGTTATTTTTCTCCAGTATAGACAGAGGAATTCCCATCTGTTCAGCCTGTTTTCTTCCAGATATTCGTCTCTAGTTGGTTTTGTTGCTTCTCTCCTTTTTTGTTGTAGTAGTAGTAGTAGTAAGGTAGCCAAATTGAAGCCAGTTTGTTGTCATTTCTAAAGCAATGACTCTGTAAAATACAGCATCATGACACCCAGGAGTTTATAGTCCTTATTTTCTTTTTTCCCCATTATCTGGCAGCTCTACAAAAGTCAGCTGGCATCCTGGAATGGTGGGATCATACTAATGAATTGAGAATTTGTAAATAACACTATACAAGTTTGGAAGAGACAGTGTGAATCTCTGTCTCTCACTCTTTTTGCAGGGTTTGCATCAAACCTGAAGCATAATTTTAAAGCAATAATATTTTTGTAAACCAGCAGATGCATGTGTGAGCCCCCCTGCCCCATAGCACATACATTCTGTAACAACATTGAAAATTTCTGTGAGAGCTGGAGCAGCAGGCCCAGGCTGACTGAATGCCTGTGTCTTCCTGAAAAGCAGTGCTAATAAAAGGTGTCTCTTCAGAAGGATAAAAACTCTCCTCTGACCTTGTGCTCTTTGATTTCCGTTTCCTCGGGTGACAGCATCACTGTGTGCATCTCCTGAGAAGGTGAATCCCAAGCTCACGAGTTGCTCTGGAATTTTTGGTAATGGTGACTCTGAGCATAGGCTTGGGAAGCTCCCAAGGAGAAGGACCGTCTTGCAGGTAATTTTACATCCTGAGGTGTCTCATTAGCAGACTCATTTTTTTAGTCTCACGAAGAAGAAGTGAGATCAAAGGCAGGAGAAGAGTGAGATAACAAAATCAGTTCTAATAAAAGTAATGGATGTCTCAATCTTTACTTCCCTTAAACAGGAGTATTTATTGCTCCTCTTTGAATTTTGCAAAGCCTTTTGAGAGTTGCACTCATTTTTGTGCTCAGACATCACTGCACATTTTGCCTTATGCAGCTGTCTTTTATCATTAGGGAAGAAGTAATAATTCAGGCCTCAAATTTAGCTTTTGTCTAAAAGAAATGAGGTTGATATATGCACTGCCTACACAACAGGATACCATATAATCCCCTCATCTGTTAGAAGGGCACAAGTTATTTATGTTAATCCTCAACCTAGATGTATGTGTTTGGAGCTGTTACTTTCTGACAGTAGTTTTATTATGCATCTTTTACTGCAATGGGAAGTGGGTGACACAGGGGAGATGTGAGCTTGTTTGCTGTATGTTGGAGTCTGCTGTAGGCAAGTGCTTTAGGTTTAAAGCAGTAACTGTGCAGGTCAAGGGTAGCCACACTACTCAAAGAGACTGGTCTTTTTCCTTGTCTGGGTGGAATAAATTGTGAAGTCAATACACATCACAAAGTGGGAAAAATAGATTAAATTCTAGAAGTTCTTCAGGAGTGTAAGAAATTAGTATGAAAAAAAAAATTCTAAAAGAGGTTTGATTTTCACTTTCCTGATGTTGTGTTGGCCAAGGTGTGACAAGACTCAGTGAATGATATTTATGAATCCAGATTTCAAAACCATGAGATGAGCTTAAAAACAGTGACTTCTAAAATTTTAATGGGAAGTTTGCTTCATGTGACTTCTGGCCCCTGAATTTTTACTCAGGGCCCCTTTTTAATTCTTGACCGCAGATTTCTCTGAATTAAGCTAAGCTTACTCTTTTTTAAATCCCTTGCTTCCAACAGCTGGAGCTTTAAGAAATGCAGTCAATACTGGGAGAGAACAAATAGGCAGCAGTGTTGTTCAGCTGTCAATACTCATGCAACAGCATTTCTCCCATCCTAAATCTTTGTATTCAGTGTATGAGTAACGGACTACAGGTCCTTCTACTAGTGGAGGGCTCAGTAACTGTGACTTCCAAGAACCCTTTGCAAAGGACTAAACCTGTGTGTCCTGTACTTTCTTCAAGGTTTACCTTCTCAGAGGAGACTGCCAGAATGTTTGGGACTGTGAGGTGCCCAGTGGCAGGACTAGAGGCAATGGGCACAAACTGAAGCACAGGTGGTTCCCTCTGAACATCAGGAAACACTTTTTCACTATGAGGGTAGCACAGGTTGCCCAGAGAGGTTTGTAGAGATTCCCTTCTTGAAAATATTCAAAAGCCATTTGTACATGGGTCTGGACAGCCAGGTCTAGGTGGCCCTGCTTTAGAGGATTTCCAGAGAGCCCTTCCAAGCTCAACCAGTGTGTGATTCTCTGAGAAAATAATATTGTGCCATTAGAAATGGGAACATCCCATCTGCATTCACCACCACACCCAGCTCTATAGAAGAAATTAGAAGACATTCCTTGCTGCATTTTGCTTATGATTTGTAGCCTGCATGTATCTCATGTTTAGGCAGCAGCTGATCATAATTATTGAGCTGAGTGTTTCTCTAGTGATATTTAATGAAACTGAGTTCTTGTTTCTGTGCCCTGGAGAGGCAGGAGAGCAGTGATCTTCCTTGAGTCAAACAAGATTGGTCTCAGCACATAACCCACTTTTTTGAGGACTGTAATTTTTCAGAGAGACTGAATTATTTAATCAGCAGTGACCTAATAACATATATGTGGCAGGTGCAACAGGGCTCAGTGAACTAATGAAGTATGGATGGCCCTGGCTCAGGAGTAGGGGGATGAATCGGGAAGCTAATATGGGATGAGCCAGCCAAAGAGATTATTTTCTTGCACAGGCAATAGGGAGAGCTCCACAAAGCTGTCTGAAATCCTGCCTTCCTAGAAATCCACTCCTTTAAGCTTGTGGACTGGATTCTTTGGCCCTCAAAGAGAGTCAGAATGCATTTCCCCTTATCTGTAACCAGCTGACAAGGAAATAGAGACCTGGACTTTATTCAGCATTAGCATGAAGACAACTGGGAAACCTAAACTGTTGGGACTGACTGGGGGCAGGTGCTGAGCATTGCCAGCCAATGTCCCACACTGTGGGACAGGCAGCAGGGGGCCCTGACAGGAAGCTGCTAGTAAATGTAGGTATTAATGGGGTGGGTTACAGTTTTAGTCATAAAATAAGGAAATAATTGGTTTAATTATGAGAGGGAAAAGTGTTTGAGGCTGTCTTTGCTGTCATGGTGTTTGATTCTTTGCAACTGACACTGCAGATGAGAGTCTGAGATGCCAGAAAGGAAAGATAGTGCAGGCATTAGGGCATGAGCCATGTAAATCTAGATTCAGATCTTTTCTGTGGTCTGGGGAAGCCATCAGAGATGGACTTAACCTTCCTTGGTTCCACCTGGTTAGGAATTAAAGCTCAGGTGACCAGTTGCTGGGCTCCCTGTGCACTAAGGAGAGAAGAGCACTTCTGGAGGGCAGCCAGTACCTCACCATGGCCTGTCACCCTTGTGTCTTAAACCACCTTGCAGCAGCCCTGCTCTCCTGCCTTCCCAGCCCTGCAGCTGCTCCTTCCTGCCATGGCAATGCCCTGTGAGCCCTGCTGCCACCCCAGCTAGAGGAAAAAAACAAGCTAACACCAATCTGGCAAAAAATGCATTGTCTTACCCCAAACTAATTCCTTCCTTTGGCTTGCAACAAGGCCATTGGTGCAGCTGGGGCTGAGGAGAGGATCAGCAGCCAAGCCAAGGAGCCCATGCTGTCCCCGTGTCTGCCCTCAGTAGCCACATACCTTCTTCTGCAAACAAGGCCATTATTATGGGCTCCTGGAAAAGAATTAAGGCTATTTGAGCAAGTAAGGGCAGAGCCAAGTCCTTACCTGTGGTGTTTTCAGGGTCCCCTGGATGAAGGAGGAATTGAGAAATCTGATTCCATGTTCTTAGAAGGCTAATTTATTATTTTATGATATTATATTATATAAAGAATGCTATACTAAAACTATACTAAAGAATAGAGAAAGGATACTTACTGAAGGCTTAACAAGATACTAATTAAAAAACTCATGCCCTTCCCTCAGAGTCCCAACACAGCTGGCTGTGATTGCTCATTAAGTAAAAGCAATTCACATGTTGGATAAACAATCTCCAAACTGCATTCCAAAGCAGCAAAAGAGGGAGAAACAAACGAGATAATATTCTTTTCCTTTTTCTCTGAGGCTTCTCAGCTTCCCAGGAGCAGAAATCCTGGCGAAGGGATTTTTCAGACAATATGACAGTGACACTTTCCCTGAGCTGCTGGGACATTCAGAGCAGCCGGGTGAGGAGGAGCCATTCCTCTGGGCACTTAGGGAGCCACAGCACGGTGTCCCCTCAGGGCGTCCCCAGCGCGGTGTCCCCTCAGGGCGTCCCCAGCACCATGTCCCCTCAGAGAGCCATAGCACGGTGTCCCCTCAGGGCGTCCCCAGCGCGAAATCCCCTCAGGGAGCCACAGCGCGGGGTCCCCTCAGGGTGGCACCAGCGCGGTGTCCCCTCAGAGTGTCCCCAGCACAGTGTCCCCTCAGGGGGGCGCCGTGACTCATTGGCCCAGCTGGGCCCTGTGTGCTTCTAATCCATCCCAGGCCCTGTCTCACATCCAGCTGCTTTGACAAAGTTTGAGAAAGTTTGCTTTACTCTTGATTCCTCATTTTTGCACAGCTCACTCCATCTGAGTCTGAAAGTCAAAGCACTGAAATACATCAATAACAGCTGTGCTCGCAAGCCTCCTGTCCCAGCTGATAATTAAATGCACAATGTCTCAAGAAAAACTCATATCTAGAGAAGACAAGTCCAGCTTTAAAAAAAAAAAAACAACTGAAAGAAACATCTGAATCTGCAGGTGCTTGTGCAAATTAAAGCTGCTCTCCCCTTCTCAGGTTAAAGATTTAGCTGAGGTCATGAAGGAGCTCTCCTATTGTTTAAAGCTGCTGGTGCATAAACTCATGGTTGTGTTAAGCAGCTATTGGCAGGGACACAAAGTGTCCACAGCCCCAGCCATCACTCCAGACATGTACTGTTTGGATGGATGGATGGATGGATGGATGGATGGATGGATGGATGGATGGATGGATGGATGGATTCTCTGCAGGCACTGCCTCAGCCTGTTAGCTTGCCCTGTACCTTCCCAGCCTGCCAGCCAGGGCAGGGACGGGGATCAGAGTTTGCAGGCCTCAAGCTACAGGGAAATGTCATTTACTCAAGGCTGGCTGAGGGCAGAGCTTGTAGCCAGCTGGCCCTACCCAAGGTAGAATTGATGATGCCTGCATGTTAGTGGTAAGAAAAGATCCACTTGATTATAGATTATGTCTATCATGTATCTCTCTGGCTTGCTTGGGGAGCTGAGCAAAACATGATCAGATTAGAGCAGCTGACCTGAAAAAATGTTTATTTTTCCTCTGTTCAGCTGGGGCTTTTTCTGGGTTTCATTTGCTCACAGACTGCATTACAGGGAGCAATACCTGCATACTCTGAGACTGGCCTAGCACAGTGCAGTGCTCCCAGCAGTAGCAGTGGGGGACAGAAGCAGCACTGCCTTGGGTACATCTTGTCTGAAAAATATCTGTGTCTTATCCCTGGTTTCCATGGTCTGGCTGGGGGCAGTTCTAAAAGCTGGAAATGGCCTCAGACTCCTCTGGTGGAAGACCACCTAATTTTCTCAATGCTGATATTTCAGTTGAAAAGCAGCAGCCTGGGTGTGAGCAGTGTGAGCAGTCTGGGGTCCCGGTGAGAGACGAGGCTGCAGGGGCACCCAGAACCCCCAGGACAGCTCTCCAGGCAGCATCTGCCAGGCTGGAGGATATCCAGTGCCCACCAGGGTGGGTACAGGCAGAGCTGCCATGTGGAAGTGCTCCAGCTCTCATGCATATGCAATAAAGACACCAGAGCATTTTCATCAAGAGGTCTTTCTGTTCCTTCAGTCTATGAGATCTTTATCTGTTAGTTTTTGGACAATATTTATTCCTTCAGGCTTATATGGGTGGGAAGAGGACGGTTTGATGGGAAGAATGGCCGGTGCTTGTTCCCAGGGGCAGGAAGGGCATTTTGAAGGACGTGCTGTACATCAGCGCTTTTGTAGAAGGTACACACACTTGAACTCTTGGAGAAGTGTGCTTCATAAATCAAGGAAAAGCTTTCCTGAAAATAGAAGGTTGAAGCAAACAGGGGAGGTGGTGGGTAAACACTTGTGTGGTTCATGGCTGCCTCATTCTTCACAGAATTAGCTGTTTAACACAGCATTGAAATGCTCTGCAGGAATTAAAAGGAGACATATCTAGCCTTTGTATTTGTGAAATTAATTTTGAAAACTGTGGATCAAGTTCAAACTGCCATTGGGTTTGTTTCCCAGGTCCACAGAAGTCTTGAAACCACAGTTTTGAGAGAGGCAATTAACTCCTTAACCTCAAGATGTGCATTGACATGAAGCATTGTTAAGGGTTCCCTCGCTAATCACTTCTGTGGTCTTTAATCAGCTGACACACACATTCCTCGACTCCAGACAGCTCCTCAGACAGCCAAAAGTAACGACCCTCCTCTAAAGCAACCTCTGCAACACGTCCTTAATTCTTTCCATATTGCACATATTTTCTTAATATACAAAGCTGTGGTATACTGAGTTTGTGGGGGCAGCATAAAATTAGTATAAAAACAAATAATACTGAATCTGCCGTGCTTATTTTATTACTCTGATTGCATTTTATTTATTAAAAGCCCTTCTTTTTTTCCTCCACTTTTTTTTTTCTTCACTTCCATGAGCTAGCTGACGAATTCCCCAGCTCTTACACTTGATCTTTGAAGAAATTAGGGGATTTGTTGGAAAATTAGTTTGAGTTTACAAACTTCTTGAGGTAGGCTAGACTAAATCCCATTTCAGTAATGAGCTCTAGATGACAGGAGACTTTAGCAGGAACTTCATTCAAATAGTTATCACCTCCACTAACTTCACCTTTTGAGTGAGGCTCCAAGGGGTCAGGTATATCTCCTGACCTAAAATAGTTCCACCTCCCTGTAGTAGAGGTGGCCTTTGAGTCCTAGTAAAATATCTGTATTGTAAAACGGGAAATATAGTACTTGAATATCTGTATATAGGCCTTGCCCCGGTAGGTCCCAGTTGTTCTTGATGGGCTGCAGCTGTGATGTCCTTAATTGGGTGGCAGCTGTGGCTAATGAAGATAACTGGGATAAAAGGGGGTGGGCTGGCCCCTCAGGGAGGGCCTTGGAGGAGCTCTGACTAAGAAGTAGGGACAACACTGCTGTGAAGAGATGCTTGTGAGAAAACCACTCAGAAGGTATGGGACTCTAGAAATGTAATAACAACAATATGAATATGACAAGTGGTGATCCCGGCGTGACAGAAGATAGGACAGCCGAGAGCTGTGGCAGCCTGAGAGCTGTGGCAGCCTGAGAGCTGTGGATAAGACAGCTAAGAGCTGTAGGAGAACATAGCCTTTGAGTTGAGGAGCTGTGACAGCCAAGAGCTGTGAAGAATATGGCGTTTGAGCAAGGAGCTGTGTGTGTTGTATGTGGCCTTTGAGTCGTGGGAAAATGTATGTATTGTAATGTGGCCTTTGAGTCATAAGTAAAATATATGTATTGTGTTGGGAAAATATAGGTGGCCTTTGAGTTACAGTGAAAGATATGTATTGTAGAATATGTAAATATGTCTATGTAAAATCTGTTCCTGTAAGTAAATGAAAAGGGGGAAATATAGTAGAGGTGGCCTTTGAGTCCTAGTAAAATATCTGTATTGTAAAATGGGAAATATAGTACTTGAATAGCTGTATATAGGCCTTGCCCCGGTAGGTCCCAGTTGTTCTTGATGGGCTGCAGCTGTGATGTCCTTAATTGGGTGGCAGCTGTGGCTAATGAAGATAACTGGGATAAAAGGGGGTGGGCTGGCTGCTCAGGGAGAGCCTTGGAGGAGCCCTGACAAAGAAGCAGGAACAACACTGCTGTGAAGAGATGCTTGTGAGAAAACCACTCAGAAGGTACGGGACTCTAGAAATATAATAAGAACAATATGAATACGGCACTTTCCGATGCTGAGCTTCTGGGTGTCCTGGCTCCCATAGGGAAAGGTGCTCCATGGGAAAGCTGTTCAGTTGCCTCTCCAGGTAAAGGTTGCTCAGATGAGGCTTTTGCTGCAGTTGGTAAATGTTGCCATCAACTAACACTGCAAGGTCTGGGTCCTGGGACTGGAGAATGATGGGCATTTCTCAAGGTAAACATGGGGATTTGGTTGAGAAGTAGCTGTTAGCCTGGCTTTCAGCACTGATGGTGTGATTGTTGTGTAATGTCAGCTGAAGAGGCCAAAACTCCCTAGGGGAAAAAAAAAAAAAAGAAAAAGAGGCCAAATGAGCTTGAATGAGAAATATGCTGCATGCTGGTTAATCCTCCTTGATTTAGTGCTGACTGGAGGACCAGGAAAGCTCCATTTTGTTTTCACATTTAAATAAAAGACAATTGATGCAGTTTCTTCCAAAATATGCAAATAATGACTAACTTAAAACATTGTAAATCCTCAATAAAGAAAACTAGTTATAATTTCAAAATAAAATTTTCTAGAAGTAAATATATTAGGTCATTCCCAAGGTAGTCTGTAACCTTAGCTCTTTACACTTTTTGCCTGTTTAGTATGAGGTGCCTTAAAGGGACTTGAATGTGAGAGGCTTTAAAATTGAAGGCTTTTGTCTTGCCTGCATGACAAATATGGAGGGTGAAGCAAGGGCTTTATGAGCTTCAGCAAGCTCATGGCTACTCATTGTCCCTCATCCTGTCATCACATCCCTATCTTGCCCCACCACCTGCCCCTAGCCCCTTGGTGCTTTTGATTTGGAGATCTCTGAAGGTCACTAGAGATTTTTAAAAGCTCTTTTTTGCCTATTGAAAGGATGCTCAAGTTTTCTTTTCCTCTCCTTCTTGATGCTCCTCTCTGACATTGTTTTCCCTTTTCCTCAGCTTGCACAATTAAATGGGACACTGCCACCTCCCAGTTCCCCTGCCCATTTCCTGTTGATCCTGGTGAACTGTCAGTAGTTACCTGTGTGGGTTGTGTGTACACAGGGCAAAGTTTGCTGACTCAGGGCATTCCATCATTTTTCCTTATTAGAGCAATAAATCCATAGGGAGAGTTCACTTTTTGCCATAGAACTCATTTTAATTGAAAACTTAGAAAGAAGGGAAGGACCTCTGACAGCAGTGGTTCTCTGCAGTTCTCTACATTCCTGGTTTTTTCTTTGACTCTGACAACCAACAACATCAAACAACCCTGTTTGATGGCATCAATTCTTATGAACCAACAACATCAAACAACCCTGTTTGATGGCATCAATTCTCATGGTCCTTACTTTTTCTTCCCATCAAAGACTACCCTTCCCAACATTACCATCACCTCATGGAAACTGGTTGGGTGTTATGGGTGCTTGGGGAACAAAGCTAAGCTGACCCCGTCTAATTTTCTTTTTCAATAGGACTCCCTTTCATAAAGAGAGGAATGAACCTGAAAATAAGGCTATGGAAATAACAATGCTAACAGCTTCTATGTTGTATTCATATTCTCAAGTCCCATACTGTACCAAGCTGTTCTTCTCTGCAGCACAGTTCTTTGTGTCTTCTCAGAGGCTCCTCCTGGGCTCTCGACCCACCCCTATTTATTCCAGTTACCTTCATGAGCTACAGCTGCTGCTCAACTAAGGACTTTGCAGCTGTAGCTTGTTTGGAGTAACTAGGACCCACACAGATCTTACAGGGACTCTCTCCATAACAATACATATATTCAGACCCCCACATTTCCCCCCTTTTCTTTTAACAATTATACAATTACAATACATGTACAGTCCCAGCTCTCAGACTGCCACAGCTCTCGGCTGTCTTAGATACATACATAGAAAATATACATATCCCTATACAGTCCCAGCTCTCAGGCTGCCACAGCTCTTGGCTGTCTTTGAACACATACAAATCCCTAGATATTCCAAGGCTCTTTTCCTTAAAGGCAATATTCTTACAGCTTTCTGCTGTTACAGCTCCTTAATTCAAAGGCCATATGATATTCTAAAATCCCAGCTCTCAGGCTGCCACAGCTCTCGGCTGTCCTGTCTTCTATGATGTCAAGGGGTTCCATACCTTCTTCCAATGCTTGGCTGCATGTTCTTCATCACGTCGGGGTCACCAGTTGTATTCTTGTTGTATTAATATTTCTCAAGTCCCATACTGTACCAAGCTGTTCTTCTCTGCAGCACAGTTCTTTGTGTCTTCTCAGGGGCTCCCCCTGGGCTCTCGGCCGACTCCTACTTATTCCAGTTACCTTCATGAGCTACAGCTGCTGCCCAACTAAGGACTTTGCATCTGTAGCTCGTTTAGAGTAACTAGAACCCACACAGATCTTAACAGGGACTCTCTCCATAAGGACCCACTTATTTAATACATAGATCTTAACAGGTACTCTCTCCATAACAATACATATATTCAGGCCCCCACACTTCTATGGTCTTTAAAAACACATACCCATTTCTACAAATTTCCATCTTATCAGGTGTCACCCAGTTTCTCTAAACCCAAGTTCATGGTTTGAAATAAAAAGTCTCTGCTCTCTGGAGGATATTTATGTGTGCACTTCCCAGATCAACACACTTTTCCAGAAGCATTGCTGCTGGAATGAAGCCCTAAGGCAGACTCTATGCCATGGAGGTGGGGGCAGATAGCAGCAAGTACTTGAGCAGACTGCGGTGGCACAGGGGCTACCAGGGACAGAGCAAGGAGTTTTTAAGGTCTGAACAGGGGAGATATGGGAACAAAGAGGGTCTGCACTAAACTGTCTTGCAAGTCTGTGTTCTCCAGTGAGCAACTTTATGAGTGAAGGTTAAACCCTGGTATAAGCACGTGAAAACATTGAGTATGCACCAAGAAATAGTTGTTTAGCCATTCAGCCTGTTATGTTTGGTTGAAAGGATTTGCTGCACTGCCATGACCTGGTATGGTTAATTTAGCACTGGCTTGTACTTTGACCACACTGAAGTTTTCACATGTCCTCGGTGGCTCCTGTTCTCAGTCAGAGCATACCTGTATACAGCACAGATGAGTGATAATGCCACAGACAGACAAATTCTTCTCATCACATGATCTGCTCTGGGACTTCTGTCACTGTAGTACACAGCAGTCCTGAAGGTGAGCCAAGTTCTGTCCCCTCTGCCTCACCAGCTGTGAAACTGGGGCTCCCAGAGGCTGCAGCAGCCAAGTGCCAGTCCTGTCCCAGTGGGTGGTGAGACCTTGCTGCACAACTCTCTCAGCACCAGGGACCCCAGGCGAGAGGTGGCTGGGCACCTTGATGGATCCAGGTGCCCAGGGCAGTCTGCCAAGGGACAGGGGTGGCTGCTGGCACAGAGGATGGAAATGGCCTCCCCTACCTGCTGCTCTGGCCAGTCTTCTCTGGACAAAAAGCACTTGTTTGGAAGGAAATTTGAGATATTTATCACTTAGAAACTATATTGGCTATGTAATTCCTTGCTGGAAGGGATAGTTTGGCAAGATAAGCACAACCAACATAATTGGGTCCAATTTCTTTAAACACACTGCCCTGTATAATGAGAATAACTGAGGCCTTTTGCTGCCAGGCTATTGAGTCACAAATGTGAAAGAAAGAAACTCAAAATAAACAAATTACTGAGGAGTTTGAGCTGGCTACTTTGGATCTATTTTTAAGCCAGACTTTATCTGTAAAAATCTTGAGATTTAAGATTTTGCCTTTACCCTCCGTAAATAGCAGTTGGCATTCCAGTGAAGTTCAGTGTTGAAAATTCAAGAAGTTGCTTTGGTTTGGGTTCATCTGTAGATATATTGTCAGCAATTGTTGATTTTTTGCAACATCCATAGCATCTGCAGTTGTGTAAAGCACGTGAGCTTGTGTTGGCCTTGAGTAAATGTGGCAGCTATAGCAGCAAAGTGCTGTTCACAGTGTCAGCTCACATAAACCTCTCTTTCTTCCTTGAGGGCAGCCCCATTTCCTAAAAGTGCAAACCCACACAGTTTGCATGGGAGTGCGAAACACAAACTGCTGCACTGTAGCTGAAACACGCTCCCCGACCCTCCGCTGCTTCTCGGATCCTTCAGCAGAGAGGGAGGGTGGCTTTGAACTGTCTCGTCTGAACAGCTCAGGGCTGTTTTTTGAGCAAAACCTGACAGATTTGTGAATATCCACAGAGATGCTCAGATATGACCCTAAGTGAGATTTCCTCACTTTTATAAACTCAGAGATGAAGGCAAAAACCATCCAGCCCATCCTTCTGCCATCACAGGTTTGTTTTCACTGATTTCCTACAGCAAACATTGCATGAGTTGTCCTAGTTTAAGTCAAGGTGAAACTTGCCTGCCTGCATAAAGAATTGTTGCTTTTTTACAGCAAAATGGCAGTCTTGCTTTGCAGTGCCAACACAGATGTCACTCACCACTGGCAGCTCACACTGAGCGGGCTGCAGCCTGAGGAGCCCATTCTTCAGACACAGAAGGCAGCTCTGAATCCATCCAGTTATTTATTGTAATAAAGCTTTGAATGTAATAAAGCTTCATTTCTTGATCTGGGAGCACTTCAGGTGGTGAAAAGGACAAGAGACATGCAGACGTCCCCTCATGGCTCCAGCCCCCTCTCTGTCCCTTAAGGCTGTAGCAGCAGGGTATCTCACTGCTCTTGAGGAGGTTTTTATTTCATCTGGGAGCAGAAGGAGGTTCCATGCAGCCACCAAAGCATCCATGGGACCAGGTAGCCAGGATGCAGCAGCCTGGCTCCTTGCACCCACCAAGTTCCAACAATCGGTCTTTGGTCTGCAGCTATTTAAAGGCAGACAAGAGTAAAATAGATTTGAAAACAAGTTATGATTTTTTACCCCGTTCCTTGCTGTGGCTCACTGCACGTCTGTACAAATATGGGCTTGAGGGGGTCTGGGTCCACAAAGACCCTCTGGCCTCACTTGTGTGCCCATCTTTGGGTGACACATAGCAAAACCAAGCTTGTAAATGTTCCAGGGCACCTTTCCTGGCCTCTGCCATGTGCCACAGGGCTCTCCTGCAGCCATGGCTAGGGGCATTGCTGCATGCTGGCAATGCATTCACACTCCCATAGGATCATTCACTCTTTCTGAAGATTTGAAACCATGAAGAATACTATTTATTGATTATCTTTTATCAACAGGCAGCAGGGGCACATAGTGGGAGTGAGACAGGGGTCTGGGTTCTGCCCTCCTCCTCCAGCACCCCACAGTCAGGTGCCCCATGGAGACCTCTCCTACAGCAGGGAGCCAAGGATGAGGGGAACTGGAGCTTACTTCTATCAGGAAGCATTTGCAGAGCTCAGACTGACATACTGAGGCAAACAGCAAACGCTCCCGGACCACATAAATAAGCCGTCACTTTGAGCGAGTCTGTAACTGAAAAGCAAGCAGATTGGAAAATTATCTAAAAATAGTGGAGCAAAGATTAGCAGCACAAGAATCAGCTCAGAAGCATCAGGACACCCCTGGGCTTATTCAAATCACAAATTCTTAAAGGAGGATTGTAAAGATGTTGAAAATACACAAACCGCTCTACACATTACTTGGGTTTGCCTGAACTGCAGGAGAGCATGACGTTCCTGGCAGGGCACAGCAGATACCTGGGAAGTCTTAGCATTTTTAATGAGGGTTATGAAGAATTTCATTATCATAGAAAGGAATATAATAATTTTCTCAACAAAAAAAGCTCCTTAGTCAGTAACCACTGTCTAGCACTTGGAGGCAATTCAGCCATCTTTAGCTGTCATTTCAGAAAACATGGCAAGAACAAGATCAAATTCATATTGCCTTTCATATCAGGAAAATTTCCCATTAATAATAGGTCTGTCTTTATAATGTGTGTCTTGGAGTTAAATAATTTGAGCTATGTGGAGTTTTATGAGATATTTTAGAGGGGAGAGTCTGCAGAAATTTCTGACCAGCTCCTCTCTTCACCTTCCTCAGTTCAGACCTCATTAAGAATTTCACAGCCTTCCAGTTCATTTCAGTTGCGCTTGCATTTTCTCCCACCTTTCTGCAATCCTGTTTAGTTTGGTTTTGTGTTGGAATCATTATCCATTAAGTATTTATTACTTTATTGAACCAGCATGGCTCATGAATGCATATTTTCTTTCCCTTATTCTTCCTACTTTTTATAGTGTATTCATTAAAACTTGCATTCCTTGTTGTGGGAGTACAAAACCAACCTATAATACTAATTGCTGTTGCAGGATCTTGGTAGCAGAAGTGCCCTTGTTTTCTCCCAAGCTGACACCTCTCTTGCAGTTCTCTTTGAGTCCTCACCATGGTAGCCTGTAGCATGAGCTTGCCATGAGATCCTTCAGAAGCTTTCCCCCTACAGCTGTAGAGGTGACTCAGTTGTCCAGACACTGCTGTGATGAGATCTCTGCTGTGATCAGTAAGGGCTTGGTGATGGATGAGCTGAACCTGGAGCTACCTGCTGCTACAGGAGGGGAGAGCCTGTTCTCCTCCATCCTGGATGCCCTCTATGCCTTTCTCTAGACTCCAGCCTGCACTATCCACTCCCCAACTCCCTGACTCCCTTTGCACCAGCTCTGGCACTCATTGTAAGATAAGCCAATTTGGAACAGTAAAACAGCAGACCTGTGAGTTAGTCATTCACCTTTAGGTGCCTTGTGAAACCACACCCCTCCAGCTAAAATCACATCTGCACATTGAGCTGTATCTGGACACAGTCTGCACCATAACAAGGAGTATACAACCTTTCATTTCTTAAAATTTGAATCATAAGTTCTAGAGAGTATGGAAAAACATCTCAGCAGTGGATATGAAATGGTTACTAGACTATAGACCACTAACAGCCAACTTTTGTGTCACTTCTCATGAGGTGGCATTTCAGTGGGCAAGCTTGGGCAGCTACACCAAAATTACCCGCTCCTGTCAGCAACACAGCTGCTTCTCCTGTTGGTTTGCCCTGCAGCTTTGGATGGGTCATCCCTTTTAGACCCTCTGTGTCCAGCTGTGAAGCTGTTACCTGGTGTGCACCAGGATGGTCCATAGGCTCTAAGCAGGCTGGGAACAACAGAGGTGGAAGAGGGAGATGTTATAGTCCTTTTTCTATTTTGACTTGCTCCCATTGTCTCATGCAAACCCTTAGTTCCCAGGAGGAAAATGTCCTGAGCTCTGGCAGTAATTATTAAGAGCACAGCAGATAAGCAGTTTCAGTAAGCTGAGCAAGGATCACAGGGCAAAGTGTGTACCTGGGAAGTTACAGAACATACTTTTGTAAAGCGCTTTAAAGATGAAGCATGCTTCTTCATCATGTGTTCTCATTATTATTATTATAGTCTTTCTATCTACAAAGGAGCAATGGCACCTGCCAGGGCTTGCTATTGCTCTCCCTGCGTCACTGTCAAAGCAGGGGGACTCAGTTTAGAGAGAGGAGCTGGGAGTGCTGCTCTGGCTGCACCACTGCTGTGCTGGGAGAGCCTTCTGTACCTCTGTTTAAATGGGGACAATAGCTACCTGCAGCTTGTCTGTGGGTGCTGTGAGACTGGACTCATTAGCACTGGCAAAGTACACAGGTACTGCATAAAAGGGACAGATAAGCGCTCGGTTTCGTTATTTGAAGACCCAGATCAAAGAACCAAGGGCAGCCTTGATTTACCACTGGAGGTACACCTGCAAGAAATGTCCGATTAGAAATCAAGCAATAAAACCACTGACAGTAAAAACAACAATGAAAGCATGAAAAAAGTTTGCAGCTGGTCAGCTGGAACACAATGAAACAAGGAAAACCACAAAGCAAACGCTGCGTTTTTTTCTGACACTTTTTTCCATCTTGTTACAAAGACTTTTAAAATAAAACAAAACAAACACTCCACAGGATATGTAGCTTGGGCTTTTTAGGTTTTTTTAGAGGAAACAAAGAAAGAGCAGAAAGGGCTTTCTTTCCCTTCTAATAACTGCAGCTTTTGGAGGAAGGAGGTTCTAAGTTGTTAATGATTGAACAATAAATTCCTGGTAGTTAAAGTGGGGGTGAAACACAAATCTGTCTCTGCCTCTATTCCCTCCCACTCTGACAGCCAGAAAAGGTCGTCAGGCCTAAAGGTACCAAAAATATTCCTGGTCCCCAGCAGCACACTATAGTCTTCATGCCCCAGTGTCTCCAGGTAAGCACCTTCACAGGGTATTATGTGCAGGCTGACACGTTTTATACATCCCCTCTAGACAGTAGGCACTCACATTCCTGCAAGGTTAAGAAAGGGCATTCATTCCATCAGAGAGCAGTAAAAGGAAGCAGAAAGGTAGGTCACACATCCAGGGTGGGAGAAGAGGTTGCATGGACCTTTCTGGGGAGCAAGCCCTGGGTTCTGGAGGGAACTGCACCCTGACCTCTGAACAGCAGGCATGCCTCCACCCAGGCTGTGGGCAGGAGGAAGCCATTTCCCACCTCCAGCACCACCCATCAGCATGACATGAGTTTCCTAGTTTGTGAGGTACCTCAGGACAGACATCATGAGCCACTGTCTGGAAAACAGCCAGCTAACAAGAGGGGAAAGGTGACAGGGAGCTGATGGTCACGTAGAACATGAGCTGTGAATCAGAGCTGTGTCAGGGAAAGGGATCTTTCCCTTGGAGCAGCAGAGAAAACCCTTTAGCTTCACTCTGTCAAATAATCAAGCCTACTTCAGCCTGTTTCAGGGCATTATGAAGGGAAGACTGAAGGGCTGGGGTTGTGTGGGTTCAGAGGGTTGTGTTAAAGACCCTTGCAGGATAGGGAGGAAGAGGCAAAGCAGACATGAAAGACAGTGGTCAGAAAATGTCATTGAATCACTCAGCAAATCTAGGAAACTTGTTTTGATTAAGTTTATATAGAAACACTTAAAAAAGATAGAGGAAAAGAGACCACCAACACAGCAAATCCAAGTTGAGCTAATGGAAAGAAACGAGTTTTTATTATTCTAGCAAATATTGGTGGATATGATTGAAACAACCCACTGAATCTAAACTCCCTCCCTTCAGGAAGCTGATCAAGCTCCAAATTTCCCTGCTGGCCTCAGCTTCTCTGAAGGGCCAACCCAAAGCCTTAGAGATGAACAGTGGGAACGTGAAGAACATCAGGAGCAGATCCAGCTCCATGTGGCTTTGGCTTGTGTCCCGGCAGACACAGTAAAATAGGGGCGAAATCAAACCTGTGGAGGCTGGAAAGGGTTGAGACACCAGTGGAGCTCCTCTCTTCCAGACCTGGCAGTCTGAAAGCAGGGTGCAGAGCTCTGCCAGGCTGCCTCAGCTCTCTGTATTGGACCTGGAGCCACACAACTTGAGGCGCATTTGTGCTTTCAAATCAGTCCCCCACACTGCCAACATAGTAATTAATGCTGAGACCCACCCCAGACACCATCTAAAATAAGTTTCAAGAGGAAAACTGGCCCCTGCTAGGAGGACAGTTTGCCCCACACCTTCAGGGGCTGTCCCCCAGCACTGTCGTGACAGACCTAATACTCTCTCATATCCCTGTACACATTCCAGGCTCACAGAAGCCTTAGCACCCCATCCCAAAAAGCTGCTGTGACTCTGATGCTCATCCCTCTGTGGAGCAAAAAGAGGATCTTGTCCTTTCACATGACCATCTTTCCACAGAGACCACAGAGAGAGGGCTCCCTCAGAGCAAACACCCTGCCTGCTTATGGTGAACAGAACCACTCCTACCCAAAAGGGTTAGGAGTTGTCAGTGGGCAGCCATTCCAGCATTGCAATACTCTTTATTAGAGAAGCATTCCTGTGGTGTTTAAAATAACTGTCTCTGAAATTAATAGCACCTAGAAGGTGTCTGTCCTTGGTACCACAAAAATCCCATACCTCATCCATGGAAGTTCCTGCTCAGAAGGAATCAGTGTGGCTGGGATTTCAGACCTTCCTGGAAGGGGTGCGTTTTTTATGAAGCCAACCAAATAAACTCCTTCCACAAGCAATGGCATCAAGGCTAAAATGCTGATGAGTAAACACAGGGTGTGAACTGGACAGGCGTGAAAAGAGGGCTGGTTGATCTGCAATTCCTCTAATTGAAAAGGTGATGGATTTTACTGTGTGATGATTTTACTAGAGACCAATAAATTGCAATTGTATTGCCAGGAGGAAAGAAGGCTCTCTAAGTGTTTCCTGTACCAGATGGGACTAAATAGGTTGTGCCTGTGGGAGGGGAAGGGTGTCCCTTGCAGGAAGCTGTGCTGCTCCAACACTGAGCAGCCAGGCCTTCAAACACCTGGGGCATGTCAAGGCTGGGCAGCATCAGTGTTTCTGAGGGGGTTCCTTGAAACACAACTTACCTGGTCTTTTGAACACAGTTCAGTGAGAAGCGAGAATAGCTGGCTGAAAAAAAGGTTGCAATATGAAATAAATTCCTAAAAATACCGAACACATATATAACTCTCTCCCACTGCAAACCCATCCCTGCTCAGTACCTCCCCACACTTCTGCTAAACCAACCAAAACCAAAAAGAGATTATATTTCAAGAAAAATAAAGTAGCATAATTAAGTAGGTTACCATACACAGCATACTATTCAGGAAATTACAGTGCAGTAAGTTACTGTAAAAACATGAGATACATGTGCTCTCAATGACTACCTGTATTTGTACCCTTATCCTCTGCCAAATTCAGCAAAAGCAAGAGAGCAAACACCTCCCAGCTGAAGGAAAACTTCCTCACCTTAATGGAGGATTAAGAAAGTCCCCCCTAGGGCCATGCTAATGCCACTGTGCTCCTTCTGCCATAACCCTGTGGGTCTGCCAAGAGCTGAGGGTGCTGCTGGATCTGCCCCCTCCCCAGGAGACAGAGACACCAATATTAGCAACAGGTTATCAGTGTCACAACCATTTTTAATATCTGCTTTAAAAAATATACTATTATTGAAATAATGCATGTGATCTTAGTTAAAACATAGCATTTTCCTGTGAATTTATATTTCCTCTGAAGTTTATTTCTCTCTCAGCTTATATTGCTTCCTAGATGCAGTGCCTTTCACTGAAGAATGTTACTCTCATGGTGCACCCTGTGCATTTATGCTCCAGCTACTTGTAGCAGACGCTGTGTAAACGTGTCAAAAAGAACTTACACTCCCTCCACATGATGAAGAATGAAATCCTTCCAGGATTTCAGGTCCTGACAGCATTTGAACCAGTCTCTTCCATGGCCTAAAATTGTGGGTATATAGCCAGAGATAGAAGAGACAGGTTTCTTCTTACATGCTTATTATTCCCCTTGAAATTAATATGAATGAAAAGGAATCAGATCATTCATCAGCTCTGATAAGCTCTGTGTGACACAGATCACATCTGAATGAGCAGTAGCTGATAAAATACTGATATTTGAAGACAATAGCAGTTCTCTTTTATAGTGTCAGATCTTTTTGTGCTTTCCACCAATATTCAAGCAGATTAATTTTTTTATGTTTTGTTTGTTTGTTGTGGGTTTTTTTGGTTTGTTTCCTTTTGTTTTTGTTTTTGTTTTGTTTTGTTTTGTTTTCTTTTGTTTTGTTTTGTTTTGGTTTGGTTTTTTGCCAGAAAAGCCCTGTAAAATGAAAATAATGTGAAAACTCATCTGATTGTCATCACCTGTGGACACTCACTGGCAAGGCTGGTGGCCTTACCAGTGAGACTGAAAGACTGAAACCTCTTTTATGGTCTTGGAAATAGTTTTTAGTCTGAGAGAGAATAGATATGAATTCTATGACCAATTACACAGATCGCATTTCATGTAATAACCAAATTGTAAACAGCTCCATAGTTGCCATCTAATTCATGAACAAAAAATAGTTGAACTGTGAAAGCAAAGTTGTGGGTTTCCACATTCCCTTCCCAGTTGTGTTTGACAGCTAGAAGAGGAAAGCATTGGTCTGGATTACAAATACAAGACACAGCCTGCAAGAACAGCACAGAGATTCTAAGCCTGGATGGGAATACTGTCAATTTTCATGGAGCAGTATTTTCAGTGCTCAACAGTTTGATCTTTTGTTCATTTTGGACTGGCCTCTTTTTTTCTTTTTTAATGTTGAGATAACCTCTATAAATGAGGAATTCCTCACCTATGAGTACAGAAATATAAAAGTATTAATGACCATCAGATGAGAAACAGATGAAGGACTCTTGAAGCCAAATATTCACATCTCTGTGACAGGGATCTAGCCAACATAAGCACATAATTTGCATCAACATTTTTGGCACCTAATGAAATAGTCTTTTTAAAGTAACCACCTAATTTC
Organism: Ammospiza nelsoni; assembly: GCF_027579445.1. Lineage (NCBI taxonomy): Eukaryota > Metazoa > Chordata > Aves > Passeriformes > Passerellidae > Ammospiza > Ammospiza nelsoni. The sequence continues at coordinate 103,195,935 of NC_080634.1, forward strand.
CCTATTGACAAGTAGATGCCTTTGAAGGTCTCCCAGGGAGATATGCTCTGTGGAACAGAAGCACCTGAATCTCTCTCCATCAGGTGAACAGGAAACTCTGGCAATATCTGTCTGCTCTCAAGGCACCTATTTGTCAGTGGCTGGAGCCTCTCAGTCACTGACCAGGAAGCCTAAACTTGTTCTAGCCACCACCTCAGCTCTGCAGCCTGCAGCCTCCCCTACCTGTTTGCTGAAACAAATTGGTGTTTAAGATATTGTATGAATGCACAGACACGAAAAGTTTTGTCAAATCAATGTTAGTTTTAAATATGTCAAAATTCAACTGCTGAAGAGAGCACCCTAACTGATACCATAATGCTCACATGCATTATTCCTTTTTTCCTTTCACAGCCAAGAAGCTTAAAATACTCAAAAGCATTAACTGAAAGAGGGTGGGTAGCCATTACTGCTTTTTATCCCATTGATGTCTATTTAAATGCCTATTTATGTATTTATAGGACAGGACCCAGCAAAATACACACAGACACACAAAAGTACAAACTCATATATTCATGTTGCTGAAATTACATAGCAAGTCTGGAGATTAGAGAAGAAATAGAATCCAGATCTCTGGATGCAAAACCTTTTGCTTTAACCATTTGAGAATAGATCCCCCTAGCCTCACAGACTGTCAGATTAAAATGAAAGAGGAAAAGAATCACAGAAACCTCAAATCAAAGCATGAAATTGAAAATCTGTCAGATCCATAAAATGAAAATTCTCTCCAAAGGAAAATTCTGACACAATCATATTTTCTCATGAAATTGGAACTGGAAATAAGGTCATACTGAGGGAAAAAAAAAAGAATAATATCAAGAAATACCCTCCAGAACAGCATCAGCCACTTCAGTAAGAGAGTCTGAAGGGTTTTGACAAGTACTGTGTCTAAGCCAAAAAACCCCAGGGCGAGATCTTCCACAAAAATCAGAAAACTTAAAGGGACATTGTCAAAGTTGGTAGACCAAACATTTGAGCTACTTTAAACTCAGAGCAATACATGAGAAGTCATCTTTTTCTTTACTAAAAAGAACAGCTGAAAGATATTTATGAAGAATATGGTGACATAGTTTGCATATTTATTTTCTAACTAAGGATAACAGGCTATGCAACCCTTTTTTTTTTGGCTTGGTTTTAAAGCCTTGCTTACATTATAGGTTGAAAGATTACTTTCTAATTAAAAATTAGGGGTTTTTCTCCTGTATTTATACTGAGAAAGTTATGGAGAAAGTCAAATGAAAAAAAGTAAGTCGAAATGGGACACAGAGAGGGGGCAGGAGGGGGAAATGTTTATTTTTAAGTGCAGCATGGCATCATTCTGTTATAAAAATCTGGTGCAAACTGATTTTCTGAAGTGCTGAGAACCTACAGAGTCTTTGAATTCATCAGGAGATCTGAGCACTCAGCTGACTCCTTGGGAAATCAGGCCACATTTCTTTAGCTCCTCAACCCTGCAAGAATTTCTTCACATGTCCAATTTACCATACACAGTTACTCCAGCTGGACTCAAAGTGACTTCATGGTGGCTTCATTGTTGTATGTGCAGAGCTTAGTGGCTGGATATCCAAATGAGATTGCACAGATGTAATTAATCTGCTTAAAGATGAATAAAGACTGAAGCCAGCAGTGTGAGAGGATCACTTGGCTCCAGTTAATGCAGGAAACAGGTACTTAGTGGGCACAGGCCATCCCTGGCAGGCCCAGCACACAACCCCAAGTGCCAAAGCACTGAGGAGAATGTGTGCAGCCAAACCACTGCAGGAGGTCACAGTGGATCCCACTGACTTACATGAATATCTTTTTTTTGAATTTTCAAGTGCTTGCTGTAGCATTTTCTGCCACATCTGTAAGGAGGGTCAGCACCTCAGATGTACATCTCAAAAGCCACTATGCTAAACAAGATTAGATAAGGGTTTTAAAATTACAGTATTGCTGAATAATCTGACAGCATGCAGTTGGTTCAGTTGTTACTATTGAATTAGTAAATATGCAAAACAGTATTTGCACTGGTTGGTACCTTGCATATTTATCCACATTTTCCTGGGGATCCTTTTTCTACTTCTAGAACAATTGCGGTTTTGAGCTCATTTATGCTGTGGGGACATTTATTTAAGGAAGACCAAAGCCTTCATATTAAAATGAGACCTGTGGTGGGACATTGCATCTTGGGACTGCAAGGCTTCTGTGTCTTTTTTCCTTCTCCACTGAGAAGAGAGCAGTTTCCTAGAAGCTTGCCTGGCTCCTGGCCAGCAGTCTCTTCTCCACTAGTGGGTTTTTAAAACAGGAGCTGGAGGTTTAAGCAGCCTCCCTATTTCCCATGGCAGCTTCAGCCTGCAGACATGAAGGTGATGTGGATGTGGCTGCAGAGCCATCCTGCTAATCCTGTGGTGAATATTCAAGTGGAGCAAAGCTGGGCACTGGAGAGGCCATTTGCCAAACTGCTGTCCATCCCGTGCCAATGGCCAAGGGACAACTGATGGGATGAGTGACACTGACAGAGCTGTGCAGCTCAGCTCAGCTCAGCTCAGCTCAGGGAGTACCTCTCAGCATTGATAGGGATGCCCTCACCTTTTTAAAGTCCAAACCCCATTGCCAGGCTGTGTGAGAAGGCAACAGCACTGCCCAAAGCTGTGACTTAGCAGTGAGTGCACCAGCAGGAACTCCTTGACCCACAGCACTGCAGAGACACAGAAGATCAGGCTTAGCACACAGAGATCTTCTCCAGGGAGTTGAGACTGACTGACACCCATCTCCTTGGTTTCCAGTCTCAGATTCCCTTTTGCTAATGGGAAAAGTGATGGAGGTCTTGTTCCTGCCTCTCTCAGAGATGTAGGCTTCAGTCAATCACTCAGTGAGAAAGTACTTCCAAGAAAAGATCTCTCAAGCTTGAAGCTGTCCCACTTCACATGTAATCAGTAAATATTAATTAGGCAAGGAAGAGAGGTAAAAATAACCCCCTCACCATGGAGATTTTTTATGAAACTTACAGATAATTTTTTGAAGTGGTGCCCGGATCCTCTTTCTTCTCACCAAATAAATGTCAAATTCTCTGTGATGAGAAGAAGCTATTCTCCCCTGCATGGTCCATTTCAAGGCAGGGATGAATTTGATTTCCTCATGCTGTCTGAGGTTGAATTGAATGCAGATCCAGTATTTTTGGGGTCATCTTCAAAAAAGTGACTCTTTCCACCCCATAGCTAGAAGGCAGCCCTAGAGATCTCCTCCTTTCCAAAGCAGGTGCTCATATTCTTTGCCCAATCAACTCTCTTGATTGGAAAAATAGGAAACAAAAAAAAACGAGGATGGGCTCTGAGTGGAGGAAGACCAGCTGTAACCAGTGCTGCTGCTGCTGCTAAGAAGCTTTGTGAAGGGATCTTGCACACAGAGTTCAGCTTGTGGGTTCCTAACCAGTGCCAGCCAGGAGGATTTCTTTGCTCTGTGGGTATTTCAGGAGAATTCTTGGTAAGTCCCTGTCCTAGACCTAGCCAGGCTGTCTTCCTCAGCTGGTGAGCTCTGCATTTACAAAGAAACATGAGTTCCACCTGAAATGACTTTTCTTTCTCTGTGAGGAGTAAATGACTTACTAAAGACTGTCTTTTTCCCGAATGCAATTCCATCTGTAGAGACATGGACATGGATCAACACATAACTCACAATTCACACAACATCACAAATACATTTCTTTGTGTGGACCTAATTGTCAAGGCAGATTTGGAGGATAAATTCAGAAAAGTACAGAGTGATTTTTCATGGCCATTTTCATATCATCACCTTTGTTAAACTAGCATTAATTTCTTGCTAACCAACAAGTGGAGATCAACTGGGACATCTTGGTTTAAATAAAAAAATAAACAGATATCCATGATTTGTCAAGTCATGCTGGAAAATAGCAAAAAAGGACAAGAACAGTGTAGCTGAGTCTGAAGCCAGGGAATGCAGAGAAACCTGGATTTTCTAAACCTTGGGAGTATGTCAGGATATACAGGATATGTCAGGATATTCAGTCATGTTGTTGTAGTTCAGCAATCCTATCTATGGCTGTAGTTCAGGTTCTCTTGCAGTAAAAATATATTAAACAAGTAGCAAAGAAGGTATTTGGACTTCAAGAAGGTCTTGAATAAAGTTGACTGAGAGACCAAGAGATAAATTGTGCTGAACTTTGGGAATGGGTTTATTTAATTTAACATTAATCTGGATCTATTGTTTTTCTCTCCTCCCTCATTTGTCACTGGGATCATTTGCATAAGGTTCACCAGATGATGGTGAACCATCACTCCCAGATGGTGGGAGAAGAGCAGTGCCAGTGAATGTGGTGTCATCCACCTCTCTGCTGCATGCAGAAGGATCCTTTATGACATTTTAATTGTTTCTGAGTAATTAACAGCATACCCCAGACACAAGGGAGAAGAGCTAGCCTACCTTATAAAGCTGGATTTTTAGAAGTATTTTCTAAAGGTTCTTCTGGAACCTTTAGGATTTTCCAATGGGGCAGGGATTCCTGCATGGGGAATTTAAGTTTGATGACAACTCTGTTTTTTCTGGGCCTTAGAGGGTCTAAGAAATTGATTTTAATTGATTTCTTTGAAAAAATACACCAAAATTCACATCTTGATCTTGACCTAGATCAAGATCACTGAACCTAGTGATCAGTGTTTAGTCTTCAGTGAAGTCACTGATTGAGGTGAGTAAGAGCAGAGCTTGATGATTTTTATGCAAAATTTCTGTAGTAGTAGATATACACAAAATTACTATATATGAATATTTCTTTAAAAATATTATGCAGTAATAGAAAACACACAACCAGAAAAAAAATCATTTTATTTTCCTCTTCTGAAACAAAATATGATAATAACTCTTGAAATATTTCCTCAGTTAAAGAGAAACTTGCTGCTCAGCAACAGGGTTTCACCACCCAGAATCATAATCCAGTTGCTGCTGGTGAGAGTGGGGAAAGCAAAAAGGTATTTAAGCCCTCTGTAGTCAGCAAACAGTGACTTGTACAGTTCAATACTCCAGAAGTCCAAATGCCTTTGGATTTTCAGACTTGCAGCTGCAGAAGCCACGTGGTTGTTGGTCTTGGAGCAGACCAGCCCATTTGGTCCACAGGCCCTGTGATCAGCATGTGCTTCATTTGCTGACAAGAAAAGCTAAAATTCAGATTTGGGGTCTACCAGGAGCCTTGAGAGGATCCCATAGGAAAGCCTGTGGGACAAAAAGGCAGGATTTTTTGCTACTCTTTGGTGTAACAATTATCACAGAGTAAGAACCTCACTTACCTTGCACCACCTACCAAGGAAGGTGCCTTTCCCTGCAAGTCTAAATATTCCAAAGAGGGTAGAAATGTATATAACATCCCTCCAGTTGTGGGCACCCCATGGGTTGCCACATGGCTCACAGGTGAATCCCACTGCAACACACACACCCCAGAGGCTTCTGGAGACTGTGACACTGTGTCCTGTGTGTGCGAGGATACTGGGGTCTGGAGAGAGCCCACGGAGTTCTGCTAACCAGGATTTCATTTCTCAGTCCTTCAGACAATAATTGCACTCACTGCCAGCCAAGCAAACACTGTGCATGCTCCAAAATGGAAATGGATGTTAGCACTGGAGGCGGTCAAACACTCCTTTCATTGGCTCAGGAAAAATAAATGTGAAAATATTTTTGAACTTTTTATCTTAAATTGGCAAGACTGAGGCAAAAATTTTGGCATTTGTTTTTGTGTGGGTGGACCTCTGCAAATGTCAGGCAGTGAGGAGGTTTCTGCACAGCTACTGAGCTGAATGAGACCATTTGAGAGGGCACAGCTTCCAGTCCTCCTGCAGAACTTCAAACACAGGCTCTACTTTTCTGTACAGGAAGCAGTTCTTCTAAGCCAAGAGGCTGTTCACAGCACAGGAGTTTAAACATGAGTGCAAACTTCTGCATGACCAGGTCAGAAATTACTATCTGAGAAATGCTGCTGGCATGTTATAATTAGCAATTTTTAAGAAAAGGCCTTAGAGATACAATCACAGTTCTAACATCAAGGATTATTCAACAAAATAGAGACAAAAGGGGAATTATTTTTCTTTTATTGTATTTCTCAGTGTAAGAATTATTAAAGGACTCTACTTTTTTCATCATTTTCCCACAGTCATTTATGATAATCTCTTGGAAAAATCAAACTAAAGCGTCAGTCCTCACAGGAAAAATTTGCCAACTCATGCATTTGGTTTGTTGTGAATAGTTGTTGATGTGGGCTTAAGACAGTGCCACAAAATGAAGTTTACATCTGACCTTTGAGAAGTCAAAACTTGTTTGGGGAAACTGCATACAAAATAGTTAAAATGTTTTCCCAAAGTGTATCCCTGAAGCAGGTACTGAGATGCTAAATCCAGCAGTTAGAGTGAGTCCTGTACATCAGCCTCAAGTCTGTAGTTGCATTTTAGAATCACCCAGGGGGGAAAAAACAACTTGTTTTTGCAATATGGGTCAGAAAAAACAATATTGTTTTTGCAATATGGGTCAGAAACACTAATTAGCTGGAATTGTTTTTCATGATCAGTAACTCAGCAGTTCTCCTTCTGCCTCTGTTAGAGAACTGAGTTGAAGAGTGGTTGCATTAAAATAGCAACAAGCAACATCCAAATTCTAAACACCAGTCAGGCTTAAATTTATCTCCTGTAGTGCTTCCTTGTGACAGTGGCGATGACAGTGTCGATTAGATAGGGCTGGCACTTCACACCGTGTGTCACTCCTCATTATCTGATGAGAGTCCCTGCAAGAGGCAGGTGCTGGGGAATGAAAGATTAGGTGCAGCTCATGTAATCAGGCTAAATCCCTCACTACCTCCACTGAGTGATAATGAAATATAAGCAGCTTTCTCCTTTCCACAAATTCTTCCCCACTTTTGCTGTGCTCATGAGTCTGTGGGTGTAATTACCCCAGCTCATGGCAGAAACCAGCATTTCCAGGATGAAGGTGGTTCTGGACTGCAGACCTGTATTCCAGACAATTTCTGTTCTCCCAGGAATATGTACAGTCCTAATCATGCAGCCTTAAGCCAACCTGCAGAAGTGCCCCTCCCTCCTGTGCAGATGTTTGAGCTTTTCCTCCTCAGTTTTAGCAGATCCTCTTTAATTCTCCCTAATGACTCTCTCACTCTCCAAAAATAAGCAAATGGATTTTGCAAGTGAATGAACATAATGAAAAAGCGAGGTGTGAGGCTTGGAGACACAGTCTGGATTTTGACACTTGCTGCATTTTTCTAATACCTCTTAGTGTGCTAATCAATGTTTGGCAGCATTGCTACTAGAAATGAAGTTCCAGTAATGAGATCTAGCAAACTTCATGGAAAAAAGACAGTAATCTTTCAGCGCCAATTACTGCTGAGAACTTCTTGGGCTTTTTGCACCCTTTCAAAAAGAAATCACTCTTCAGATTTGAAATGAGAACACTGGCTTTTTGGGAGAGAGCCAGGTCATGCTGAGTAAGACTCAGACACCTGGCTATGGTAGGGATTCATGTATGCTAGACACAATTAAAAAACAAAATACACAGCTAGCTTTGGGTAGGAATCAACTACCACTTGTTGCCTTCTTGGAGTGTCCCAGATAGAGGTTGTCTGCAATCACCGCTTCTACAGAGATATTTGTGGGAGGCCATGAAGGTGGCAACTGGAGTCCCTGCATGAGAAATTACAGACCACAGGGAAGTGAATGGGCAAACCCAGAACATTCTGTACTTGCCAGCAGTCGCAGGTGCAGGTTACAGCTGGTGAAATGGCAAGTGTGATGAGAGTAAGTGTTTCACTGGAGGGCTGGGATGTTAAAGAGGAAGAGGAGCAGAAAGTAGTTCTGTCTATCAAAGAAAACAGTGAGGGAGAAGCACAGTGGTGTGTGGGGAAGGTAAAGAACAGCACAAAGGTGGTGGCCAGAGGCATCCAGAACCACTGGCCACAGTCAGCACCTGTGGGCACCCCTCCTCTGTTGTGCCAACAGGGTCCCACACCACTGACCAAAAAGTTTAATTATGGCTGGATGAAGCACTGGAGGATGCACTGTGGAAGGTTTGTGCTGCTGGGAGCTGAACCCCAAGCTCATTTTGACTTTTTTGTCATATTAAATGTTAATCTGTAAGATCCACATGGCTGCTGCTTGGATGGATGGTCCCCACCATGCTGTCCTCGTGTGACACTGTGGCGGCAGGCAGAAGTTTAACTGCCTGGTTGAAATGCCAGTCTGAGCATGCCAACCTTCCCAGGAGCTCAGGTGTGCCAACAGGCTCCTTCCAGAGACTGAAATCCAGCCAGGGGCTCCTGTTCTCTGCTGGAGTTCTGGATATTTGGCTGAAAGAAAAAGGATGCTCCTGTTCTACACTGCGGAGAGGTAAATAACTATACTTGGTACAGTGTTATGCCTGAGCCATGATTTGGAAGGAAGAAGATTTTTCCATGTCACTCTGAGTCACCTCATGCCCCATTTAGTGGGCTCAGAGGAACATCTTCCCCACCCCAGCAAGAGGCCATGGCCTTGTGCTCACTGGGAGGCAGGCAGGACTTGGCAGCAGCTGATGCAAACTTTCCCAGACTCCAGGGGATAACATTTAGTCATACAAAAATCCCAGTTGGTTCCTTCATACTTCAACCCCTGCCCTCTGCAGTTGAAAAGTTAATTTGGGAAAAATGGCTGGATGACAAAGCAAGGAAAACATGGTACAACAGTCTTAATTTTATTTTTAACAATTGTCATTGTTGAAGTAATACTGGACATAACCCTTATTTAGTACTCTACCATTTGATCTTCGTGGTTACAAAACATGTGTTCCTGTCTACTGAAGATGAAAATAGGGAAAAAAATCCACTGCTGACTGTCTGCTCAGGAATGGGACTTGAGCAAGAGGAATCAAGTAAAATACGTGTTTTTATAAGTGGAAATTTTTTTTTTTTTTGCATTGAAATCCACTAACTTCTACTCTGCATCATTGCTTCTCTATGTGACAATTGGAATATTGCTGAGTATTTTTAGTGTTTGCTAATTGCACCTGACACACAAAAAGAATATTACATGTTTGGCATTTATTAAATGTCACTGGTTTTCCAGTCTTGCAACCTGGCCCATCAGCTGAACACCTCTGAGCTCCTCTGAACTCTTGCAAGGCACCAGGCCAGTTACTGCAACCTTCTCAGGACAGGAATCTGCCTCTTCTGCATGTGCAATCACTGTGATACCAGAACAACCCAAGCCTTTGGAAACTGTGCTTAGGCTAGGCTTACGAGAAGAGAGGAACCACTTCTGCACTAAGGCATACTTGTTACTGATCGAGCTGAAAAAATCACTCCTGAAAGAATCCCTGAAACAGGAAAACATTACTGCTCCACTTTCCTAAAATGTCACATGCAAGTAGTTCTTCTGATGGCTTGATTGTCTTGTTTACAGAGAACAGTTCACCATCACTGCAGAAAAGCAGACTAGCAAGCAGACATACAAATGTCCCAATGTACACATCAGCAAGTAAAGCCCCTTTTCCACTGTCAAGGAGTGGAATAGGCAGATATCCACTATTCAGGCCTTACTTCACTGCCACATAATGATCCTAAAAGTAAATATTTTTCCAGGATAGGTAATAGAGATGTTCAAAAGTCAGAGTATGGGAAAGGTAATGATAGTTTTGTCTGCACAGGAAGCTAGGTCTTCTCTCCAGGGATGAAAACATATCAGATAATTGAGCTTTTGACCACTCACAGTTTGAAGTCTTTCTGCTACTCCAATGATGCAGAGGGTGGGAAAAACATCCAAGTCTTGAGCAAAAGTCACAATGTGCTCACATGAAAGTCACTTTTCGAATAATTTGTATGGATACACAGAATCTCTATCCCACAAACAGATGTTTGGGATCTTGAACAATGAGCTGTGGCTCAGCATTCATTCTCATTACATGAGCATGAAATCCCAGAGGAGCAGGGAGCTGGCAGTTGTTGTAAGCTTTGTGGCATGTCCAGTGGAGGCAAAGAGCCTGTAAGTTTCTAGTGGCCTCTTACAAAACTGTGGAAGAGAAAAACAAAATCAAATGCATACAAGAGACTAGTGGAGAGGGCACATTTTGCGAAAATTTTCTAAAAAAGGTCCTCAAGACTAATTGTATGAAGTGATTAGAAAAGCACAACAGCCTTTCAGATATGCTCACCACTTCTCAGAGAGAAATGAGTTTGAATTGGCTAAATCCAGTGCAGTGCTCTGTCCTTCAGCTGAGTAAACCCTGGTATTAGCCCAAGCACACTGCATATTGTGTGCAGGATGCCCATGGAACAGACCATAAATCACTCTGTGTGCATAAAAAATGGAAGCCAGATGAAGAACTGCAAAACTTGGCCACAGGTGTCAGGTTCTGATTTGCCTAGCAGAGATGGTCCAGCCCAATATGTGTTTGATTGGCCTCAGAAGTGCAAGGATTTGGATGTTTTAACAAAGCAAAGTTCAGTGCACCAGTCAGACTGAGAACAGTCACATTCCTGGTCTTTTCTTTATTCTGTATTTTATTTTGTAGCTGACTAACACAAAAGACTCCTCCGTGTCCTTTGCAGGACCCTGACATGAAAACCACCTCCAAATCTTCCCTGCCATCTGAGGGAGACGTATAGAGGGAATGAAGGGATGGATGTCATGTTGTTGGTGTGTGAGTGAAAAAGCAGCTGCAAATTGCTGTGCTTGGGGTTGATTTGGAGTGCTGACTCAAAACTGGCGACTGTGGCAGCTGACAGCAGCACTGCCAAAGCCAGGGGGACGAGACCCCAAGGAGGGAGCACCCAACCTGGCCCACGGGCTCTCTGTCTTACCCAGCCTGCTTTCCCACATGGCTAATGGGCTTTTATAGCCTCTAGCTGTTTGTTTATCTTGGGGCTTCTAATTGTTGTTATGGTAATACCTAAAATTTGCATTCCAAAACTCATTTTGTCCCTACCTACTCAATCGTCTAGACAGCCCACACTGGAGGAGAGAAATTATCCATAGTACTGAAACTGCAGCCTGGATTCCTGGCTTTTTATTTTTTAGAACCAGGCAAACACAAAGTACTTGTCCTACTTTCTAGTCAGTAAGCTGAAATTCAGCATGTTTAATTATAAATCAAATAATTGACTACAAAGCTATTGTGGTATGGCCCTCCATGCTGTTGATGGTTTTAATTGCAAACTGTTACATGATGTGCTTCAGTAACAAAGAATGAGCCCTGAAGTAGCAGAGGAAATGTCCTACTTTGACTCTATTTTTACAGTCAGGATGCAGAAAATTTTCTGGGGCGTCCCTCCTCTCCACGATGGACATGGACAAGAGAACTGTAGGCCACACAAGATGCCATTGGGGGCCATGGTGTGTTCAGAGGGACAGCCCAGGAGCTTGCTGCAGACTGTTCCTGCTGCCCCTTCCTCAGGACCCACTCTCAAGAGAGTCATGTTCCTCCCAATAACCAAAGAGGAGCTTGCATGGCTTATCCTGGAGCTGAGGATGAGACAGACCATGGTGTGTGCACTGAGCACTCTCATCACACCAGATGGAACCCCTGGATGGCAGTGATGGAGGGGAATGACTAGAGGTTAAAGCTCACAGTGCCCATGGTGTTTTCATTGCTTGAGAAAGCAGGGGCTGCTCTCTCCCCTCTCTGGACACAAGGATCCTAATAGCCCCATTCCCCTGTTAAAAAACAATCATAAAGTAACAACTCTTGATTCCAGGGCATGTAAAAGAGTCCCAGGGGAGCTGGAGTCTTTCCTTCTCTCAGGCCTTCCACTGGTGTCAGGCCCAGGGTGGGAACATATTGAATCTTCTGGGAAATGGTGACACCTGCTTCTGCTGGACTAGACCACCACCCTGGAACAGACTGCCCAGAGGCATTGTGGTTTCTCCATTCTGGGATACACTCAAAACTGAGCTGGACATAACCCCGAGAAACCTCTTCTAACAGGAGTTGCTCTGAGCACGGGACAACCTAAAGCCCCCTCCACACTGGTTTTTGGGGGCATTTTATAACCTTGAAAGTTCTTCACAAAGCAGAGAGTAGGGGTGTTTTCACTGAATTGTGTCTTCAGTGGTGAGAAAAAGACACAAGTTTGGGTTCTTATGCACAACAGTACCAGGCAGCAGCTTCTCTGTCCGCTCCTCCAGAGATCCTGCTTGCTCCTTTCCACTCATCCCACCCATGTATTTCCACCCTCTTCACCAAGCACCCCACTAGGATGATAAGTATAATCTGGAGGAAGGTTTTGGGAAGTTCCTTGTACAGTACCTTGAGCACATTGAAGTGAGAAAGAAAAATGAGATTTTCCTTCGTCAGATTAACATGAACTAGGAATGATCCTCACCTGCACTGGAGCCAGGCAGGACCCATCACATGCTCAGTTTGGGCAAATGGGTGCTGATGAGGAAGGGGCATCAGCCCTCCAGTGCCCCAGGAGGATGAGGAGGTTGGGAGGAGGTGGGGAGGTGTATGTTCAGACAAAAACATCTCAGGAGTAAAAGGCCAGGCTGGCGGCAGATGTTTTTAAAGATGAGAACAGGTCCAATTTCAACAGATCAGGAGAAGTGAAGAGGGGAGAAAAATTGTGTAGCCAGAGAGGCACAGGACCTACTAATAGGAGAGAGAAATTGCAAATCTCTTTTCTCCTTTTCTGTCCAAAACTCTGGTCATCCCTGTGAATCTGTACCTGGATAGAAGGCCTTCCCAGAAGTTGCTGTAGACTTATTTGACTTCTTTTTCTTTTCATTCCCAGTAGGATGGAAAGAAAATAATAATAAAAGATACTAATGGGAAAAAATAAAGAAAAAAGAGAGAAATGAAACCCTGATGCACCAGCTGCTCGCCATCCATTGGCTTGTGCCCAGCCCATCTCCGAGTGGCAATCAGTCCTTTCTGGATAACTCCTTAGAAAAGAAATCTTGAAAGCTGCCACCAGGATGGACTGAAAAACCACTAAAAACACTGTCTCCTTCACCCATGGACAGGAAAATCTGGAGCCTTCCTTTGTTGAATGCAGAGACTGAGCAGACCCAATTACCTGCAGTGCCAAATAGTGTTGCAGCAAGTCTTTGGGCAGAATAAATATAAAACCCTCCAAGTCAGCTACGACATATTTCAGGCATATTTAGTCATTGAAGCTGAATATCCCCAGCTGTGTTAAACTGTTAAGCTGTTGAGTTTCCGTTTGCAAACCACTAACAAAAAGTAAGCTAAAATAGTCTTGCTGTGCCTGCTCTTGCCTAGCATTGCTGAGGAAAATGAAACTTAAAGCCCAGATCATTTCATGTTTCTCGGAAAATCACCCAAGTCCTTCACATTGATGATGTGTTCCAGTACCTTCCTGCTAGAGAAGTTTTTTATTTAGCAGTGTCTATGATGTGAATCCTTAAATAAGGACAAGTGAGCAACTATTTTATTGTATTACAGGTTCTCTTTGACCTTACTCTGCTGGGCTACTGATGTGGCTGTGCTGAACAGACCTGTGCTCAAGGAATAGTTTTGGTCCTGCATTTCCTTAATGAGAGAGATCTCTTTTCCTTTCTCTTGCATGCAACAGCAGTTTCTAGGCAGTTTTGACTTAAAATCCTCTATTTTTATATGACTAACTATAGCAGCTAATCATTTATAAAGCTAAATGGTTGAGATTATTGTGAGAACTTGAAATCCAATCTCCATTTTTTTAAACTGAACTGCAGCCTATTCATGCACGAAGACAAAAGCTCAGAGTGTGTAAGAGGGGAATCAACAGGGCCAACTAACAGACAAATCTGTGATTTCAGGCTAATATGGAGGAGTAAAAATCTTCCTGAGCTTTTGTGCTATTTTGGTGTGAAGTGTTTGTGGGGGAGAGATGTTTTCCCCTCTTTCACCCTCCCTGGTGGGCACTGGTCTGTGCACACCCTGTGCCAGTGTCCTTCCAGCTGTCACAGGCGTGCTGGAGGCAGGTGATCCTCTGCCAGTGAAAACTGATGCATTGGGGTTTTTTCTTGATGGGTGGCTTTTCAGCAAGGTCACCTTGTGCTGCAGGGTCCAAGTGTGGCAATTCAGGGAGTCTGGACGGCCTAGGCTGCTGGAGCTGTGCTGAAGCAGGGTGGCTGCTGGTGAGGAGAATAAGGAGGAAGAGGAGAAGAAGGAGGAAGAGGAGAAGGGGGTGAGGATTCAGGCCTGAGCCCTGCTTCCAGGCAGCAGCGGCCTCCTGTCTGCCAGGGACACGGCAGAGATGCCAGCTGCAGAGCTCCTGTCCCCTGGGAAAGGAGGAGCCCATGCTCTAGTGGGGTCCAGTCGCTGCTGGAGCAAGAGCCCTGTGTGGGGCTCGTTCATTCATTCCACAGTGCAGCAGTGGGTTCTTCTTTTCCAGCCATATTTCTCTGAAGCCCCAAGAGCAAGTGATGCTGGCCACTGTGTTGTGTGAAGAACTACTGCTGTGATAATATGGATATAAGGATATAGATAATTACCATAATCTTTCTTTATTAATCTCTGATTAAAATCCTAAGTAATTTATATGCAAATTAGCTGCTTTGATTATTATCCTGACAAATGGCCAAGCTGGCCCTTGGCATGGCAGATCTGGCTATTGTCCTTGTCAGCTATGCTGCTCTTGGGCCATTGGCACTGCAGGAAATGGTGCTGAAAACTCCTCAGCTGCCTCCTAAACTCTCACAAGATGCAAAAGAAGCCCATGCCAGGAAGTGGTGGGAGGAACCCAACAGCTCCCTGGCTGGGAGAGTTGGGTGAGACCTCTCCCTTTCCCTCTTGACCCAAATAACCCATGCATTGTCAGCACAATGTTTGGGGGGCTGCAGACTAGGTCACAAGTGCTGGATGGTTTCTGAAGGATGCTCCTTGTACAGCAACAAGGAATGAAGCTGAGGGTAATTTTCTTTTTCTTACAAATTACTGCAGGGTAAGTTACCTCTTTGGCAATTTTCTCAGCCATGAAAGTGAGTGGGTAGCCCAGCTCTTTCTCAGCTGTGTGCAAAGACAGGGAAAAAATACACAGCTAGAGCGTCATGAAGGTAAAAGAAATTATTAGCTAATTTTTTTTTAGCTCTGTGGCTAAGAAGTTCGAGGTAAGCTATTGAGTAGATGAATTTAGTTTTGTTAGCTGAAAACACAAATACTCATCAATACTTTTCAGAGTAAAAAAAAGGTTTTGAATGATTATATCCTTCCAGGCCCTTCCTGGGGACAGCTGGAGAGAGTTAATTCTAGAGGCTGAGGCAAGCCTGTGATGGTTGTTGCCATCCTTCTGCAATGCCTGGAGATTATCAAAAGGCATTAATTCCCATAGTCTGTAAGGCAGACTACACCATCCCAACATATCTCAACAACAGTGATGAACCAGCCAAAAGCACCTGAAGACTGCTGGGGCCACATCCTGAGCAGAGTTCTCCTGCAGGGTGCAGTGGCAGGGCCAATGTAAAGGGCCTTGGTGCTTGGTGTGAGCAGCAGGTCTGAGACCTGAGAACTGTTTTACATTGCAGATAGCAGTCTGTACTGGACTCACTTCCAATTAGAGTCCCATGGGATAGGCCTAGGAGGGCACTGTGCTCCTGAGGGCAGCAGGGCCCATGAGGGATCCTTTCCTACACATCCAAGCTGGGAATCCTTTCGTGCTTGTGGGACTGAACCACCTCATGGATGGGAATGGGGCATCTGTGGTTGTTCTGGGCAGAGATTGCAAAGCCTTGTCTTCAGTGGGGCATTGTCACAATATCTCCATCCAAAACCTGAATGTCTGGTTTTATGGCTTGAGCAGGACTGCATTTCTGAGATGTCCGTGTCTCTGGGCTGGATCCAACCCTCACAGCACACTCAGAAGTTGATGGAAACCAAGGGAGGAGCGTGGTCCTGCATGGTGTGGGCCAACATGGCTTTTTCCTGGTGCTCAATCACTGCAAAAGCTCTTTCTCCTCATCACCATGGTGCTCCTTCAGCCTCAGGTTGACATATCAGTGGCTGAGGATGCCTCACCAACTTAAACAAGCCTGCTGGGCTGTATCAGAACCTAAAAATGGAAGATTCATTAGCTTTTAAGAGCACAGCTCACTAATGGAAGTGCACAGGAGTTCATGGCTGTTCTTGTGACAATAAATTTTCCATCAAAATAAGAGTTTATAATTCTCTCTGAGGACAAACAGAATTGGGTTGGACTATAGCAGCTTCAGGCGTGAAAAAATTACTTGTCTGTTTTTCCAAGGCCTGTCAGTAGCTCTAACAAAAGATGTTTCTCTTCCCACAAACTTCAAGACATTACAGCCAGAGAAATAATCCTATTAAGGGCTTGCTTGTTTTGCTCTTTAGTGTAATAACTTTTTTTTTAAAAGGAAAACTTTCCTGCATTTTGAAATGAAAACATAATGGTAAGATAGGAAGTAGCAACCAGAAACAGACTTCAAATCACACTGCAAAAAACCCACATTAAATCTTGTAGTAAATGGGCTTGGCTATTCAAAAATTCTTTCATATACTGGAGGGTTTTCTGTGAAAACCCCCTGCTGGGCTCTTAAAAGCAAAACTACAGAATTTCTGAGTGTTTGGACTTGCTCCAAATTGTGCTATTGAGATAAAAATGCTTTAAAAAATAAAACCACTACTATTTTATCTTATGCTGATAATATGATCTAATTCGATTGCTGTTTTTTACCATTGACTACATAAAGTGAATTAGACTGCCTAAAAGGACAGGAAAATCGATCACTGGAAACAACTGAAGCAGGTAGTCCTTAAGGAAATAATGTCTTAATTCCCTAGGCACTTCCCTGGGAAGGAAACACAATAGTACTTTGTGAGGGCTGAGCTGGTGAATAGAAACATCCTTTTTTTCTTTTCCTCTTTTTTCCCTCCACATGGGCACTGAACTGGGAAGTTCCTGCATAAAACTGCAGCACCAAACTTGAGAGCGGCTTTGGAAGACTTCAGAGCTGAGCTGCTTGATTTCCCATCTGTTACCAGGGTCAGAGCTGTTCCTGGGAGCTACATGGCAGCTTCAGAGTTACATTAAATAAATATTTCAAAAAGGTTTTACATGGAAATACATGAGAAAATATACCTCCCCTTCTAAGATGTTTGGCAGTGTATTAAACACTTTCCACTGTCTCAGGAAAGCCCAGCAAGCACACACAGCTCAGTGCATATAGTTTGTCAAAGTCTAATGAACCCTTTAGTGGAAATTCTCTGTGGCTTTGTGGGGATTAGGCTAGCAACCACATTTGTGCTTCAAGATTAAATGAATCAGTTTCCACAGGCGACCTGACTTCCAGAGCATTTTCCTGTCAAAATTAATCTCCAAAGTAATTTGTTATCTGTTGCCTCCTTTCCACTCACCCCCCTCTCCTATGTGTACCTTTGGTGGATCCATCCAGGTCTCTCAGCCATTTCACAAAGCTGAGAAGCAGGAGACCACCTGGCAGGAAAAATATTTCCTATGGGGACCTCTCCTCTCCACTGGGCAAACACCCTTCTGGTCACTTGTGGTTTGCATGGCTTCACCACCCCCCTAGAAACAAACAAACAAACAAAAAAAAGGAAAATCAGAGACTATTTTCTATAAAAGGACAAAACTATTGTCCTTTATGTGAAAGGAAGACACTCAAGCATAAAGCACATATCTTGTAAAATTATTAATATTCCTCAGCAGTAGAGAGCTACATTTTCCTTGTAAATTTCTGAAGAAAACTCTGACAGTCTCAGATGTAGGTAGAGATAAATCTTCCACCTGATTCTAATACACTTGGCAGCATACCCAGTGCAGCTTCACCCCCACCACCAACCTTGTTTGCTGGAAACTTGGTCCCTGTGTGGGTGCACTTGCTGAAACTCTCCTAATGTTGTTGTAGTCATGTTTCTGTGGTTGCCCTGTCTGTCACCAGAGCTGCACTGGTGCTAGGCAGAAAGACAGCACCTTTAGGGAAAGCTTCCACGTGCAGCATCTCCCTGATGTGGGACAGGACTGAGATGGGTTAGGAATTTTTATTACTGTGTTTTTGTATGTATCACTCCCCCTTATGATTTGTTTCTTTGGGCAGAAATGTTTGGTAAGGAGTTGCATTGCAGATGAGGGGCTGAGGTACTGAATGCAAGTTCTCCAGATGTTTTACTTCCTCATGGAGGCAATGGGAGATCATTGTTTTCACTCTCCATGGCTGGTCTTGAGTAAATCCCATGGTATTAGCAGGAGAGGTGGGAAGGCACACTGTGATGCCAGGATGGGTGAGTACATGTTCCTGCACAATTGTGATGTCAATGAACTATTCCTTTTAACTGACTACAAAGCTGCAGCTGCAGATAGCAGCAGGATGGAAGGGCAAGAACCAAAGTGGTTTCTGTGCAACAACCTGCGTCCTGACCATCCCTTCCCTGTGGTGGATTACAAGGAGTAAAGTCTTCATGTATCAAGTGATAATGTTCAAAGAGAAACAAGCAAACACTGTAGAGCCAAGTACTCCTCAATATTCCACCATACAGTAAGGAGCAGAAGAGTTGTCAGAAAGTTTAATGACTACATCATATGATATGTCTTTCATCCTGTACTTGTTCACGTGTTTGCTTCTACCCCAATAACAATGGAACAGCTTCCCTGTTTTCAAGACAAGCTACATATCACAGAATAGAGCTGCAGAGTGGCTGTGTAATCTTTTTCACATGCTCATGCCTTCAGAACCCAACATGGCTGTTTCAAAGCTGTGCAGCAGCACCTACCACTGTGGAAGCAGCAGGATGCTGTGGCTGCCATAGTCTCTCCCTCCTGCTCCACTTGAAAGGGATTTTAGGTGGGTAAGACTGAGGCATTTCCTATAAATCCCTTCTAGGGTTTCATTTGCTGTAGTGTGGGTCTCTCTGCTTCCCACCCCTGTCATTGCAACTCCCTCTGATCTGTGTGGTCTCCAAACCACAGAACAAATTTTGGGAGAGCACAAGTTGCTGGCTTTTCTGCATGTCTCCAGAAGCCTTTTTTTGGTGCACTTTTGTGGTTTGATTCAGTGCTGTACTCAAGCCTCACTCGTTGTACTTCTCATCAATGTAACCATGCTTCCTGCTTCCCGTATCTCTACACTCTCTAAGAGCAATCATCTCATTTTATGAATGCTGATTAAGCCTTGCCCAAATTGGTCTGGAAAAGACTGTGGAGCAGAGGTGCCCTTGAATTAGTGGAGGACACAAATGACTGAGGAGCAAGCTTTTGAAAAGACTGAGAGCTTTTTCTTTGGCTTCCAGAGGGCCAGCGTCCATCACCTTCTCAAAAAGCTGCATAAAACTTCAAAGTACTCAAGCACACACACACACTGGAGACCCCTAGCTCTAAGACATGCCACAGGAAATATTACACTCCACATGCCATAAATTTTCTAACTACTTTTGAAAGGGTTGTGAGAGATGGTCCTGCCCAGCACATTTCAGAGTTTCTCACATGTGTCTGCACTCAGTCTGGTTGGGGGTTTTTGCACCCCTTGGGCAAATGCAGTTCCAGCGGGGCAGTTGGTGTGGTTCAGAGCTCCTTGATGGCTTACCACAGATCTGATTCCTTCTCTGCCCAACAGCAGGATCAGCTTGTACCTAAGCTGTTCACAACAGATGTTTGCCTAAGCTCTTATTCAAAAACAAACAAAAAATTATAGACATGTTACAGTTTCCCCAGCCAATCTATCTAGTGCTTAATCATCCTTATTATTGGAAATTTTTTCATGTTCATCCTGAATGTTTTTGGCAATTATCAGTGTCCATTATTTCCCATCCTCTCATCAAAATTATTCCCCCATATTTGCGGATAACTTGGATGTATTTAAAGATGCTTATTATATCCCTTCAGTCTTGTCTTTTCTAGACTAAACAACATAATTTCCTTTAGTCTTACTTCATAAATTGTATTTTCTAGATCTCTGATTGATTTTGCTACTTTGAAGAACTGTACTTGGGACGTATTTCTTTTTCATGCTCTTAAGAAAAAATTAAGATGTGCTTAGAACTGAATGAAATACCCTAGGCAGGGCCTTGGCATCACTAAATTGCCACGAGGTATGTCAGATAGTTCATAAGTGGTGTATCCCAGTACAATGCTTTCAGCTTCTGCAGCAGCAGAAGTTGCTTTCTCATGGTACAGTTACCCCATAATCCTTCTCTGCTTTTTGGTGCTCTGTTCTGGTGTTTTATATGAGTCCTGTCCTCATATATAAGCAACTTGTTATCTGAGCGACAGCAGGACAAATGGGGAATTTCCCATTGATGGCATTGCGCCTCACCTTTTTCTGACTGCTGAAGACGAGCAAGATCCTTCAAAGTCTGTCCTTAATCCTCAGCTCCAATTCAAAGCTTTTGTGATTGGATAGGTGGTGACTCTGTTCTCCCAGCACAAGGCAAAGTGCTGTGCAACACCAACTTTTAAAGCTTTTCTCCTGATAATCTGTTCCTCGTTTCCATTGGCTCCCCCGCGCTGCCGCCTCTTGCCACAGGGGCTTGGCTCTCTGGAGCAAGAACCAGCCTTATGTTCTCTCTTTGCACAGTGCCTGGCATGACAGCATCTTGAGCCATGATTAACAATCCCAAATATAATGACAATAAAAATAATACTGTCTCTCTAACTGAGAAGATCCAGTTTGCAACAAAATGGGAGAAGGAGAGGAGTTTATGAGTGCATTAAACTCTCCTCTGTAGGTCTAAAAAATGTAATGAAAGGCAGCTTTTAAAATTGAACTGCTATTTCTTTAGGAAAATACTCTTTTGCTGAGGAGAATGGTACATTCCTCTCTGTAAAAATGTCACATTTTCACCTGGGGCATATTCATGAAAATTAAAACTTTGCTTCTTGTTGTAAATCTTTGTAAATTTCCATGAATTCGCCCCAGGTGAAGATGTGACATTTTTACAGACAAGAATGCTCCAGTTTTGCTGAGAGAGGCAAGAAGGCCTTTCTGTTAAAAAAAAGGCAACAACAGCTTTCTGCTTGTGAAAAATATCTATCCCTTTTACTGAAAAACAAGAAGAAAGGGGAAAAGGAGTTGAGCTGTTGCAAAGCCGTGTTTTCTATTCCCCACCTTCTGATCTGCTTTTATGACTAACTACTGTGCTCAAAGGCAGAGAATGAAATGTAACCATGCATTGAATTTACAAATGCACTTTAGAAAAAAGACTTCATTTTCTGCTGAGAACTGGTAACTTTGCAATTAAGGTATCATCTTTTCTGGCACTAATGTTGTTATATATCAGTGGTTATCATGAATCAGCTACTACAACTCTCATTCATTCAAAACTTCTAAAATGGATGCAAGATACAACCATGAAAGAATCTATCAAATAATGTAAGTAATTTTGTAATTAGGAAAATAGCAAAATGAAAGTCTAGTGCATTCTGTAAGCTTTTTTCCATTTCTATCATTGATTATTCACTCTGTCCCTGACATGGTACAGGCACTTTAACCTTTATGGCCAAAGTTGCCAAAGGAGAAGGGGACTTATGGGTTTGATTGCATGAGAGAGAGCAAAGTAACCCTTGTCAGCCCATTTTCTTGACTGAGCCACCCATGGGAAAGAGGAGTACAAGGGGGTGATCATGGTAGTGTGGTAAAGAACAGGCTGCCCCAGGATGCTCTGGGACATACCTCTCTGACAGTCTGGAGCAAGCTACTTTATGGCCATTAATTAACATATCATAACTGGGGGTGGGCTCTCAAGGTTTTCACAGAACAATTTGTTTGGAAGGCACCTTTAAAGGTCACCTAGTTCAACCCCTAAGTTTTCATAGGGCTTGGCAAGCCTTTCCAACCTCTAAGAAGCAACACTTAAAACCCTGTCCCACAGCAGAACATTTGCATGATTAGTTTGTCAGAGTGAGAACCAAGATTTGCTTCCAGAGACCCTGGAATGGAGAAGGCAAATCCTTTCATGAGCCAACAAGTCAAAAGCCACTGAGTACATGTATCTGCTGAGGGGCTTTGCCTGCCCTCTGATGGTGCCACCTCACTTTCTTTCTCAGGTACCTCTAAATGCTCTGGTAATCCAGGACTGCTTCAGCCTGAAAAAAGTAGAGGTCTAGAGCTGGTTTAAGAAAATTCATTTCAGTTCTTTGCTTCCTTCCCACCTCCTGCCCATGTTGTGCCTTTGATGGATGACTTCCTGGAAACCTAGTGAAGTTTTTAGGTATTTGGAAATAAAAAGGTGTGTGCATACATGATAACTTTCTTGTTATCACCCTGCTCTTGGCTTGGCAGCTGCAGAGGAGAAGGGTTAGGCTGCCAAACCTGCTCAGAGGTGGCAAATGTGGCTTCATGATAGAAGAAGAAACCAGTGCAGAAGGTCTATTCTCCTTGAAAGGGCTGTGCCATGAAACCACTGCAGGAGAGAGGCAAATTTGCAGAGCTATGGATAATGCAGGGGAGCAAGAGCAAAGCAACCTGGAAAAGTCTCTAGAAAGGGGAATTATGGAAAAATAATAGGAAAGACCAATGCTGGGCTGCTTGTTCCACACAGAAGCCAACAGACCCATGCATTTGCTAATAACCTTCCCCCAGCTTGACCAAGGGTGGGAAACTCATTGCTCCCTGTCACACATCAGAGCTCACAGCTCCTGGGGAGCCTGTGCTGTCCCAGCCCTGGCTGGTTTGGGAGCCACTGGCCAGCTGCTCTCCCTCCTTGATGGGCTGCTGTGCAAACACGGTGTAACACAGGGTCAGACCTGGAACAAAGACTGAAAGGGGACATTGCTGCAGCTTTTAGCTGGCACCTGACCTTTTCATACTGTAGCTGGAACATCAGAAAGCCAGAAGGGGGTTATTTGCTGCCTGAAGTCTGGTCGATCTACTGTGAATCTTCTGCTTGCTGTGTGTGCTGTGTGTGAGTTCAGCAGCAGTCCCTGTGTGTCTAAGGTCTTGTTATTGCCCACTCAGTTGTAAGGAAATGAGAAGCTAATGCTAATGCAAAAAGAAGGTCACTGAAGCATAAAAAGAAAAAAAATCTCAGACAGCAACCTCTATACCCCAGAGAAGTGGCACCCTATGTTCCCAAACTGGCAAAGTCCTTTAAGCTTTATTAAAACTGATATTTGAATAGGCAAATAAGTGCACTTTAATGCAGTGTAAACCCATAAAAAGTGTCAGTCTAAAAATATTCTCTACAATGGAGTTTCCCCCTCACTCTAAGCACTGTAAACACAATAATTACTGGTGCTGCCAGGGAATGGGACTCCCATGAACCCCTCCTCAGTGGTTAAACACCTCTGGCACAGGTGTGAGCACTCGTGGCATCCCCAATGGCATCCCCTGTAAAACTATGGCTGTAGGGGTGACACAAGGTTGTGAAGTCAGTGGAGTTACCTCTATGAAAGTAGTTCCTCTTGGCTTAGCAGGTGTTGTTCATGGCTCAAATAAGAGAAGTCATCAACACTGGAAGTTTTGTGCTTCCACATCACTGCTGTTGGTGATCACTGCCTGGCCCTGAGGGGTGGAAGCCAGCAATTTCCCTCCCAGCCCAAATTGCTGACCTCTGATACCCAAATGGAGACATGTGATGGATTAGTGCCAGCTCAGTGCTTTCTGTGAACATTTCCTGAACTCACCACGGTGGCAGGACAATAAGAAAAGCTCAGTTCAGACCACAGCAATTACAGTTAACTATATTTTTCTCACTGATCGTTGGCTTTACACACAGGTCCCAAAAGGGATTTTTTTGCTGACCTCCAAATCAAACTAAGAGAAATCAATAGCATTTAGGTGTCAAAAGATAATTAGATCCTTTTGAGGACTCAGACATGAGTTTCCAAGCCAGCAACTTATTTCATGTTCACTGGTGGCTAAATTGAGCCAGTAGGTCTGGAAATCCCTGAGAGTGAAAAATGTACAGCTCATAGCTATGACACTCTCATAGGAACAAAGGGAGCAGCAAGGCAAGTTTCAGTGTTTTCAGTGCTGTGTTGCCTTGCTGGGACAGGAAAATGAGCTGATAAAGTACACAAGCCTCGTTTGTGCTGAGATAGCCACTGCCCCTCCTCTGGCTTGAGGAGTTGCACCTCTGGTCTGCCACAGTTCCCTGCTGCAGAGGGATGCAGCCATGGAGAAAATGCAGTATTATTTTACTTAAATGGCCTCCACTTCCCAGTACCAGTTGCCCTAGGAGTCTTTACAATTAATCTTACAACACAAGAATGGTGACCACCCAGCAGTCTAACAGATAAATCTGTTAGGCAGCGTGCATGCTCAGCCTGCCAACAGCAGTAAACAAACGCTAGTGAGTGAACTTTGGCAATAAATCAAATCTTAAAAAAAAAAAAAAAAAGAAAAAAGCAAGCCCAAACAAACCAAACCACAAACCTAACCCCAAACCCCAATCCAACAGCCCTTTCCCCCTTGCTTCTGTAATATGCCCCCAGCCTCCCCACAAAACAAACCCTATCAAATGGCTTCTGCAGTGTGTCCCTGAAAGTTTATTGGGCCTGACTTACTTTGAAGTGGGGGAATGGGATTTAAGGGGAGTAGCTTGTCTTTTGGCAGAAACTACAGGAACACTTCCCAGGATCCAAACCAACCCAATGGGAGACCTTGCCCCTGTGGGGTGTTCCCAGCTCCAGAGAGACCAACTCGGGAGCTTTCTTGGAGCTCTGGGTAGCTCCCTTGTCCCTTCCTGCACAGAAGAAAACCATTTGCCCTTGGTCTTGGCCTCAGCCAAGAGCTGGGCTGGAAATCTGGGTGGGATTTGCTGTTATCACAGTGTTGTCTTTGGCAGTCCAATATACCCTGCAAGGATTGATGGCTCTCCCTATTGATTTGGCACCAGATCCCTCCTCTCAACTGTGGCCATGTAAATCCTCTGGGGGAAATGGGCTTGGGTCCAGTAGTAAATGCATAGAATAAAACATGAGATATATGTAACATTTTGTTATCATAATTATTTTGAAATAATTTATTTACCTGGAAAGAGTTAGCTCATGCTCAGCATCTGGTTGTCAGTCGGTCCCTGCATTTTTCTTTTTTTTTAAACCCAGTTTTCCAGCTGAGTAGACAGAGGAACAAACCAAGACCAAACGATTTGCCAAAGGTCATGCAGAGAATCAGTGGCTCACACAGGATTTATAGGGAGATTTGCCCTGGCTGCAGTCAGCAGTTCTTCTTGTCTCTGTTTGGGTTTGCTCTGACACCAGGGATTCCTAATTCAGCTTTGCCAGTTCATAAGACTTTCTCACGAGTCTATTAATATTTGCTGTTTCTTAGAAAGCTGGTTAATTGTTCAATGATTTCAAACTTGGCTTGGACGAATTAGGCTTCTAGTTGTGGTGACAGCAGAGTAAAAAATAGCTTTGGACAAAAGCAGATTGGTGTATCTTCTCTATGCTTAGAAACTGGAATAGAAGTTTCTATTCTTTTAAAACCTCATGATTTTTTACCCTGACTCCTGAGCTTTGGAAAAATAGCCTCATAGCTTATGACTGCTTGGATCTCTCTTGCTGCTGAGCTGCTCATATTTCTGAGTTCCTGTCTCTTATATCCCCTGTGGTGTGAATTGCTTTCTCCACCTTCTTGACACCTAATTCAACTATGTTGTTTTACTTTTCTTCTGTAATTATTCTTCAGTTTTGAAATGTACTTGATATTTTAAAAAATAGAAGAAAGGACATTCTGCTTTCAGGTTTGTATTAGTTTCTTTCTACTCAAATGGCTCCATATTTCTCTTTCACTCATTTCAGAAAGGTTTCAACACCAGAGAAAGCTGTCATGATGTTCAGGGATACTAAGTACTTGCTAATCCCTTGCTGTCTGTGAGCTAGAGCTGCTCAGAACTTCTGAAAGTGAGACAGCGAGCACGGTGCACAGGACCAGGCTTAACAATAATGCAGCAAGCCAGGCAGCTTCAGCTATCAGCATGATGGAGATCCTCATGCAAAATAAGTTTTTGACAAAGATAAGGGGATAGAGTTTAAATTGAACATCACCAGCAACAGCTATTTTTGGTTTTAATCAGGACTGCACTGAGTTATGTATAGATTTTGGCTCAATGTCTATGCACAATATACTAGTAGGCCTGAAACTGCCTGTTTGTCCATTGCATAACAACCTTCAATCCCCCTTCTTACATGGAAGTAGACCTTAACATCCCTGCAGTGTTAACTGCCTGGTACTGCATGTAATTATATACAGAGAATTATCCCTACACTATGATTAGCCAAATGCATTCACATGCATGTGAATTACTCTTTGTGCTGACGCAGTGAAAGGCTAGAGGCCGCTTTTGGAGAGGAATGTGCTTGTGTGGTCCTCCAGGAGCACCCCCTAATGGGAACTGTGTTTGCATCTTTTCTGTCTTGAGCAGGGAGAGCACCTGGAGCTAGAGACAGGCACTGCATATCTGCCTTCAGAGCACCGAAGGTTCTGTGATGGTCCTCTCACTTGGATTTTAATTCTTGAGGCTGCTCATTAATGTGGGAAATGTAGCTGCAAACAAAACAAAGCTCTCACATCTGATAGCCACAATGACTCTGCAAGGGAGGCTGTGGTGAAATGGAGGGGTTGTGTCTGGTAGAAAAGATGCTGCTGGGTTTGCATCTGGTGGAGCTTTACAGCTCCAGGTCGTTCTGTATGAACAAGCCTGAGGAACCAAGCCCATCTCCATGAAAGGGCTGAAAGTCTGCAATAATTTTGAGCAAGTTGCATAGCTCATTAAAGTTTCTCCAATAAGTATTATTTCTCTTCCTTTACAAGGCACTGAGGCTAGGGGTTCACAGTTAAAGGTTATTAAAATATTAAGTGTAATTTTCTGCTGTATTTAACTCTTCCAAAAGAAAGTGCAGGATATGGCACGCAATGTGAAATATAAATACATGTATTGCAGGGCAAGCAACTTCTCTTAGGAGATGGTGATCCCTCAATTATGTGCCTGGGGGATATGTCTTTGAATTAAAAGTTCTTTTTTTTTCCTTCTCTTCTTGGTCCACCCTTGCTAATTAGCAAACTAATCACCAGCAGCCAGCTATTACAGGCTGGAGCAGAAAAAAGGAAGTTTGTAGCCTTCAGACATATCAGCCAGATCTGTGTGACTTCGCTGGTTTGGAAAAAATTCAGATGCAAGAAAGGTGCTGAGCATACAAACACCGATGTGTATCTATTGATGAATGCTGCAGTGTCACAGGCACAGGACAGAGCAGCCAAAACAAATAAATGCTCCTGGAATGAAAGCGTTCCTTGTGGGACAGCTCACTTACAGCACTCTCATGTGGTTCTGTCCAAGGAGGCTTATCACAACACAAACCACAGCTGACTGGGCTCGTGGGGCAGGCAAGAAATCCTGGGCACCTCCACCAGTGCTGCTGGCACGAGCCCAGCTGTGCCTGTGCCCAGGGCTGTGCAGCGTGAGGGGTGTCTGGAGTTTCTTGCAGGAGGCACAGGCACGGCTCTTCAGCAAGGTCAGCAGCCTCTGCCTCCGTAATCTGCCACAACACAATGCGCCTGCCTCCCTCCATCCTGCTCTTCTGGGTTTTCCAGGGTTCCTTGCACCCAAGGGGGTGCTTTAGCACCGCCTCATTTTGCAGCTCTCGGCCAGCATCTCTGGCCACTTCTTCCTCACCTTCTAGACACTGGCTCTGACTTGCTCTGAGGATAAATCATCCACAACTAAGTTGATATTGTAAATAGTAGCTTGCAGTGAAAAAAAAAAGAGAAAATATTGAGTGTTTTGGAAATATGGACAAATTAAACCAGTATGAAAAGCAGTCCTGTAAAGTAATATGATTTACGTTATTCATACGAATAGTCTTATGTTCATTTAATTTCTCTTTGAAGAGGCATGGTGCTTCCCTAAGACTTTCCTACATATGTGGTAAGAAAAGAAACAGGTGATTTTGTAGAGTGAATTTAATGTTGTCCTTGTCTGCATTAGTTCTGTGCAAAGACTTCAAAAGAGCACAAAAAATGCAAGAAGAATTAGTATTTTACAAATTTTGATGAGTCAGTATTTCAACAGGAACAAGTCAACCCCTTCATTTTCACACATTACACACTGCAGGGAAATGGGTGTCTCCAGTGTTAGATCCAGTGTACAGTGCAGGTCTCTCATGAGGCCACTGAAAGAACAAGCACATTTCTGTTCATGCTTTTACCATGAGCTCCTATAGACAACACTCTTACAGGCGAAAGTATTTTAGAGAGCGCCTAACTTCCTGTGTGCTCCCTGCCACATTGGGAGCTCAGTCTCCTCCTCTCTCCAGTCCTTGGAGAGACCACAGTAGAAGCATATCACTGAGACAGTCTTCTGCTTTTGTAGCTACCACTGAGTGACAGAGGGACTTTTGGAACAGGTCTGGTTTTGTACAAGTTTAATTCAGTTTATCTATGTAACTATATCTATCTGTTTCTCTATCAGTTTATCTATATCTATCTATCTATCTATCTATCTATCTATCTTTTACCTATAAACTGAGTGTTTTCAACATTTTTTTAATTTATGATCTCTGGATAATGTGACCAGTGAAGGTAGAAGGCCATATGTCAATGAAAGTAGTTCCTCAACAGAGGAACTGGAATAAATGTCTGGCCAACAGACACTTATTTAAAAACAAGTTTGTTTTTCTCAATTGCTTTTCCCAGTCCATGGAAGTCCAATAGTGACAAGAGCAGTGAGAAGGTAAAGGAGGTGTTTGTTGTTGCAGTAGTGATAGACAGCATGAGGTGGTGCTGTTCAGCGTTATCTTTTTCATTTATTTATTCAGGGTCTAACTCAGCTAGAATGTTGTTACATTCCATATTTTTTCAAGAAGGCTTTTTCTCCAAAAAAAAGACAGTGGGTCTTGTTGCAGCAGTTTTATTAGCTGCAAAAGTTTGCTTGCTCTTGTGGCCAATCAGAGAGACCTTTTCAGGGAAAATTTCTCACAGGAAACTACTGCAGATTTGAGCTAAGGCACTGGGAAGGAAGGCATTGCTTGCACGCCATATGAGCGCCAGTCTTCCAGGTGGAATTCTTCAGTTGTGAAGAAAATCTACATTACATCTGAGGAGGTCACTATCAAATCCTCAGAGGACTGCATAGCAGAAGAAGTTCTGGGTCAGGAACTGAACTCAGTAATCCTTGTGGGATCCTTCCAGCTCAGGATATTCTGTGATTCTATGACTCTAAGAGAACATAAGCCAAGTGCCAGTGAAAAGGATGGTGATACTTGCAGAGAAATCATACAGGGGAAAAAATGCATCTCAACAAACATTTAGAAAACAAAGTCTGCCTGAGTACTGTTACAGGATTTTGCCTTGGATCCACTGCTGGTGTTCACTGCAGTGCTGAGCTCTTACACCTCTGGCTGACTCCTATCTAGGAGCTTCAATCTGCTGGAGAAGAAGAGCTCCCTAATGCCCAGCCAAGGCAGCAGTTCAAAGCTGTTTGGCGTCCAATTGTAAAACAGCCACTAAGTTTCATGTCTAGAACTTTCTATCAGCCTTTGGCTATTTTATCTCATTCATTTAAACAAATGCAATGTGTCACTGACCTCAGTTAGACCCACAGTGAGACGTGGCCTGAGCTTACACAGTAAGTGGATGCAATGTCATTCATTCATAAGGTTTCAGCTGCATTCTTCATTCCAGGAATAAGCATAGCCACAACACCCACAATATCTTACAAACCAACATCCTTGCCAACTACATTTCTACCCTATTGCTTTATACAAACTGGACAAATTCACTGACAGCAGTTATATACACAAATGTTAAAGGCAGGAGACTGGGAAGTACCCTCTGGCATCCTAAATACAAGAACTGTCAATGCAGGTGTGAAAGGAAAGTGGGTAGGTTTGTATGCTTTTTCTGATTCATATTTCTAATCACTGTCACTGTTGGAGGCAACACTGGGATGGGTGAGAGGTAGGATACTGGGTTTTGCATATGCTCTCATTTCCTTCCTGCTGGGATGTCCAAGGTGCAGCTAACAGACATGGGGAGCTCTGTGCAGAGATACCCAAAGGAGCTAAGGACTTGTCCCTCCTGTACCTGAGGCACTAAGTGTGTCAGGTCCTCCTGAAGCCCGTGGCTGTAGAATAAACATTTTGTATTTTCCTGGAGGGAGTGTAAGCCTGATGTGTCGCCAGATACCAAAGAGTCTTTCTCTGCTCAAAACCAGGATAAAGCCACAGAAAGAGGAAACTGCTGCTCCAGAAAGACTTTTTCACTGAAAAATCCAGTGTCTAACATCACCATGCCAGAAACTGTGTTCTTCCTAAGTCATTGTTCTTTAATTCCTCAGGGTCAGTTCTCTGAAAACTTTTTCTGCGCTGTGACTCCACTTTCAGCAGCCCATAACTTACCTCTCCAACTAATCTGCTGTCCCACTACTGAAAGTGCCTGCAAAACTCACAAAAGAGTCATGCAAGGAAGACTTTTCTGCAGAAAACCAAGCCCATCCTGTTTATCAGCAAGCTGGCAACTGAGGAGTGTGAGCACTTTCATGGTGCTGTTCCCCAGTAGGATCTGCTCCTCCATGGAGATTTTGACCCTTGGCTGAAGAGCTGCTTCCTCTTGCTATTCAGCTGTAAAAGCAGGCAAAAGCAATCCCTGCCCACCTACCTAGAAGTTTCCCTCTGTGAACCCAGATTAAAGAAAACCCTCACTTTCCAATCCTTTCTGACATAACCCAATACAGAGTGTGACCAAAGCTGGAAGGTTTCCCACTCCAGCAATTCAGCAATCATTCAAGAATTAATTAGGCAATAAAATAGAGGAGATTCAGCTCATTTGATCTAACAGCTTGCCAAGGAATGGTGGCTATGTCTCCATCTGATATACATACCTTGTAACTCAAGTACTGATTCCATATAGTCTCCAAAAATACATTAAAACCAGCTGTGAAATACAGTGCTGCCATAAACTAAATTAAAGAGAAAACTCTTTTGAAACCTTAGCCTAGAAAAGCATTAAGAGATCATCAGGTCTGCATTAAATAAGGCTATTTATGTGAACTGTCAGAACCATAAGCTGTATATAATCAGAAATCAAGAAGCTAGGACAGTCAGAGGCATCTCTGAGCTGCCCATTTCTTGATGGGAACACATGGAGAAATGCCCATTGTCTGACTGGAGAATGAGATCACCACTAAAATTACTAGGATGGAAGTTTTAAGAGAAGTTCAGTCAACTTACTGGAGTAATCCCCTGACCTCACTGTAATAACTCCTTGCAAGCACAATACTCTTTCAAAAGGGTGTTCAGAGACTCTCCTCCAGTATAAGACGGTCCCTTAACAGTGAAAATTGTTGTTGCTGTATTAATGACAGCAGATAAAAGGCTCTTTTCAACACTGTTTAGTTCCTACCACTGGAATCAACTATGCTCTTGCCATGGCAGAGATTTCCACTGACTTCAGCAGCACAGAGTCAGGCCTACAAGTTATGCCTATGCACCACATTTGGGGGAGATAAGATATATTGGACAGGATGCCACTTTCTTTTGTTCCCCTCAAGCAGCTTCTCACAGATGCAAGCATTTCTACCTCCTGCTGTAGCCTAAACCCGGATGTAGCTTGCATCTGTGGCTTCTCTTCTTCCTTCCATTTGATATTTCTGCCAGGCAGCACTTTTCAAAGGTGATTTTTTCCCCACATCCTACCTCTGGAAAGCAGGATTTGGGAGAGGACATGCAGCCATTTTTCACTCCTTGAGCAGCTAGTTTTGGAAATCATACACTCATGATATTATTTGCAAACAGTACTTCTGTAAATCAGTAACCTTTAGAAATTCCTCGGGAAAGTGACAAGAGTTGGGAAGGCTGCAGACCAGTGACTAGAGATGTTGATCAGTGGGACACATCTCACCAGTACAGCAACTGACCTCAGGTATGCAGTTCTTCCACCCTAACAACAGTGGCATGGACAGTTTTATTATGTTTGGAAGGACCTCAAGGCCTCAAGAATGCATTGTGCACTGGCAGAAGAGGAGTGTGTTTGAAGATGTTTAGTACAAATGATGAATAACTTAGGGCTGAGATGAATCCATGATGTACATTTATTATCTGGTTTATATTTCCGTGCTGCTCAGCTTCTTTGTGAGACTACAGGGAAATGTTAACAAATTAATTGCATCCACTGCTAAAAGGGATCATAAGAAGTGTTCTCAATCATCTGGCTTATACAGACACTGTGTGTGGGAGGCTGTGCTGTTTACTACCAGCTATTGCCTGTATTAGCATGGCACCTATAAACCTCAGAAATAGAACAGGCTCCATTTCAGGGATACCATGAACACACTAAAAAAAACAGTCACAGTTTCAAAAACTGTTCTGAGGTATAGATCCCTGAAGACACCTCAAAGAAAAATCAACATAACTCAGCTGTTTTCATCTCTAAAACTTTCACCTTTTCTTTCTAGGTGAAACTATGACTCAGAAGCTTTTCCTTACTTATCTACTGTCCTTTCAAGTTTTATCTACAAGTCCCTAGATAAAGTTAAGCCTAAAACTGAATATGTATCTTTTTATTTCAACTCCAATTGTGTTGCTGATGTGATGGTGTTAACTTGATAATATTGCAACATGAGGTACATCAGTTGTACTGGAATTGGTGTCCTTCTAACTACTCTACAACAAGATAAGCTTCAAGGGCAGGAATTTTTCCAGAGGATCTTGAATACAGACAGCAGATTTACAGATAATATTTCAGTCAGGTATAAAGCACATCAAATGTGGTGCTCTGTACTGTGAGGTAGCTCTGTGAAGTTGGAACACATAACGCAATAAGTACCTTTAAAAAAAGTAAACAAAGCAGATTTTTGTCAAGAGACGACCTCACTCTAAAGACCTTATTCATTTTCCAGCCAGGTAGTGTGAGCATTCAGGGCCGGGGTACAGCTGCTAATGGGACTGGGTCAGTACTTTGTGCCTGGAGTGGCTTTCCGCCCCATAAGTCACAAACTCATGAAAGTCTATTGGCTACTTCCAGATGGAAGAGAAACATCAATACAATCCCACTAGATCTCTAGTGGTCCTCAAATCCAGCTGAAAATGTTTTGGTATTTCTGTTTCTCCCCTTCTTCCCATTAGCAGAAAAAAAAAAAAAAAAAAAAAAGCTAAATGTTCCTGTTAGAAGTTGTCCCTTCTTGTAGATGGACGATCCAGGGAACTACAGGCCTGTCAGCCTGATGTCAGTGCAGGCAAGGTCATGGAGCAGAAGACCTTCAGAGCCATCAGGTGGCACATACAGGACAGCTAGGGGACTGGGGCCCAGCCAACACCTGTTTAGGAAAGGCAGGTCCTGCTTGACCAACCTCCCCTAATGGCACAGTGATCTGCTTAGTGCATGAGGCATGAGGGAAAGGCTCTGGATATGATCTACCTGACAGCACTGGGGCCATTGCCCACAGCATTCTAATGGAGAAACTGGCTGCTCTGGTTTGGATGAAAGGTAGAACAGTGGCTGAATGGCTGGGTGCAGAGAGTGATGGTGAGTGGAACTACATCCAGCTGGTGGCTGGGCACTGGTGGTGTCCCCCACGGCTCAGTACTGGGGCCAATCCTGTTACTATCCTTACTGATGATTGGGGTCCAGGGCACCCTCAGTCAGTTTGCAGATGACACCAAATTGGCCATGTGTGTTGATCTGCTGGAGGGTCAGAGGGTTCTGCAGAGGGATCTGGGCAGGCTGAGGGATGAGACCAGTTGTACGAGATTCAATCAGGTGAAATGCCAGGTTCTGCACTTGGGTCACAACAACCTCATGTGACTCTACAGGCCTGGGGAAGAATGTCTGAAAAGTGCCCAATGGAAAAGGACCTGTGAGTGTTAGTCAAGAAGAAATGGCCTCAAGTTGTACTAGGGAAGGTTTAGATTGGATGCTGGAGAAAAATTCCTCAATAAAAGGGTTGTCAAGCATTATAATGGACTGCTCAGAGAAGGGGTGGAATCACCACACCTTCAGCTATTTAGAAGACATGTAGAGGTGGCACTAGGAAACGTGGTTTAACGGTGGGCTTAGCAGTATTGGGATAAAACTGGAATTGATGATTTATAGGTGTTTTCCAGTAAAAATGATTCTATGATTCTGTAAGTACAATTTCAGCTTCTGAAGATGTCTTGGGGCTTTAGTGAAGTCAGTACAAAGGAGGCCCTGTAATTACCTGGACAGGCTGCTAATCCTCTCAAGGACAGCCTACACCTTCTCATTCCACTCTCCCTGGTAAAGCATATCACCACTCAATACAACACCTGTGCTGAGTTTTCTGCATTTTCTGGCAAAAATACATGGTTTCTTTTGCTCATTATTGTTTATCGCAGAAAATGGAACATGAGACAGGAACATTGCCCTTTACAAGGGAAAGATTGAGAATCCAAAGTGATCTCATGACTCCAAAGAGAATCAGATGATAAGCCTGGGAAGCTTACCCAGCTATAATGGTGCCTTGTACCAATCAACAGCTCAGGATTAGTAGGATTAAAGTAAATCTTATTTCTGGCCATCCATGTCTGAATTTAATTTTGGCATCTGGTCAACAAAGCAACCGCCTTTTGCAAGGTAGCATGACAAATTTCTTTCTCCAAAAACATTATGGGGGAAAAATGTTCTGAAAAGTCTGTGAAGTGCTCTGTGTTATCTGTGGAATTGATGCTAAAATTGGACCAGAACTAAATGTTCAACTTTCATTTTATAATAGAGCGCAACAGAAGCACATCATGAAGTCACAGGTTTACATCTGTTCAGCTGAGAAGAAGCATTTTCTTTTGTCTTTTCCATATACCACATTCTCCTTACACCACATCCAAGTTGTCTAGATTAAATGCTTTGTGCCACAAATAATCTTCCCTTTTGTAGCAAGTGTTAACCACAGGTTAGCCACGTTGGCTGACACACTTCAATGTGTCAGATGCAATGAAGAAAGAAGGTTCAATGACATGAAAGGACACGGCTATGCACAGAAGTGAAAGAACTGGTATTTTGCAATTGTAAAGATGCTGAGATTGCAAGCATTAAACAAAGAATGAGACTTACAGCTACATGAACATACTTTTTGAATTATCTTTGCCAGCAATTTTCCTCTTAAACAGAGATTCTGTTTCTAAAAATAACAGTTTAATTCTGATTATTTATAGTGTTAATTTCTCAGAGTGATTCTTAAAGAGTAATTTCTTAAAGATCTCTCAGGGTTTTCTTGAAATTCTGATTTCTTTTGTGCTTGTGGCTAAGAGTCTCATCTTCAGGTACCAGATGGATGCATGATACATGTGTGGACATGTCTGAACCAGCATGGTGAGGAAGGCAGAGCTCAGTCCTAGCTCAGGAACAAGTGGAATATATTTCTCCTGCTCTCTGGTTTCCCTTGTGTACCATGAAGTTGCTGACCCTGACAAACACTAATGGTTAAAAAATACACACAATATTTGCAGTAGGTAGGAAATGTCATGTCTGCATTTCAGATGTCTGCAACTCAGTTCAACTTTGATAGGACTGTTTGAAGTACTGGGAATGTATTTCCTGCAACAGACCTTTTAACCTACTATCAGTGAAGAGTTATTTGGGACCATTAACAGTGGTAGGGGCTGCTCCTTGAACTGTAAAAAGCTGAAGTTTATAATCCCTTCAGGCAGGGATTAACATCTTTATGTTTGGAACTACTACTAAAATATCTCCTCACTTCATTCCCCATGCTGGATGAGCTGCCTGCTCCCCTTTTTACAGACTGAAAGTTTCTGAGCTGTGTGTTGGCCACTACAAGTGACAGAACTGGTGGCATCACTCTGACTTATGGGAGCAAAAGATCTGACTTAGATCATGTGGTTATTCTATTCTATTAAAACCATTCCTCTATGAGTACCTAAGGGCTGCCTGCAACTCTGCCTCCTGTGCTCTGGGGCCTGCTGGTGCTGTCCTCTGAAAACAAAGAGTAATAACAGCTTTTTAATCTGAATACAACCAGGTATAAATACCATGCTGTTAAAAAACAACATCAGACAACACAAATGCTGCTCTAAACTCTAAAACTCCCATTTTATGGGAGTTCTTGGTCTAGAATGGAAGCACTATAGAAAGTTCAGTAAGAAATCTAATACCAACAGTGAAGAGTAGTAAATATCTTTAAAGGGATGAAATTCAGAACTCAAATGTTGCTTGGGAGGATACAGACCCACACCAAATTTACCAAAACAGAGTTAATGGGCTGGTCAGTCAGCTGGTACAAAAGCACAGCATTCTGGCCAAGCCTTGACTGAGGTCAAACAATTGTACCTACCCTCCCATCTTTAATTTCACTTCTTTGTTACGCATATAGTGTCAATTACCTGATAATTACCTCATAATTTACTTTCTACAGTCCACGTGCTTTGCCTTTACATAGGATTCACTTTGACAGTTGATGTGAACTACTCCAACCAAATTCCAATGCATTTGCATGAGCTGTATAGATTTTGTCTAGCGTTTATAGGATGTGTTTAAACTTCTGTAGAAGAAAAATTAGAGGCTATTCTTCAATAGTGACCCCCACTGGAGAGTAAGCCTTAACCTTTATTCTCCTCATCTAAGGCATTAAATTAATTACAGAGAGCAAGATAAGTAGCTCTCAAGAACAATTTGTGCTTTAGTAACTAATTTCATGTAACCTAAGACCTTCTACTTGATCAGTGATGTTGCAGTGAATTTTTAATGTGTTATGCACATGGATTTTTCTGAATTGCCATTTCTATTTGATTTTACTTTACAATGCTTGGTGTTGTATGCTTGTCAAGGCAGACTCGAAGGACTGGAATTCTGTGTCTAGTTTTGAAGTGAAAACAATATTGTTGAGACATTTTGCCTGTGGTAAGATTTTAAGTATTGTGACAAATGTTAAAATAGTAACAAATGTAGGTAAAGTTGTAGGAACAAGGTTGAAAAAAATGTACCTTTTTCCTCATGCTTCTCCTTCCTCTTTGTTATCAAAGCTCTTTATTTGAAGAAGAGATTACATGAATTCCAAAAGTAGCACAGTCCTAATTATTCTGGGTGCCATATCACTCATTGAATCAGCATCCTGACACATTCTCCAGTCAACAGCCTCACTGCAACATCACTGCCCTTGCACAGAAGGAAGCCTGGTGTGGGTAGCATGGGCTGTACTATAAGGAACCAGAGGGAGTACTCTCAGTTCTTATTTAGATACTCAGAACAGTTTTATTTGCCTGTACAGCCATGGTTGCTGTCAAGATATGTGCAAAATAGTAAATATTCTTAACTAAACAAATGTTCTTATTAAAGTAGCAATGAACACATATCATTTGGAAACTAAAACCGATAGCAGACACTATGGCAGGCATGGAGAAATCCACATAAAATACATGGCCAGGACAACTACAATGAGCCAGAGCAAGGATCTTGATGTAGGTCTTACTGTCATCCTAGTGAACAGGATGTGTTCTAGGGAAGTGTTCTCTGGTAGAATGTAACAAGTGATGAATGGATGTT
The DNA here is from genome assembly GCF_027579445.1 of Ammospiza nelsoni. Lineage (NCBI taxonomy): Eukaryota > Metazoa > Chordata > Aves > Passeriformes > Passerellidae > Ammospiza > Ammospiza nelsoni. Next base: position 103,233,338 of record NC_080634.1, read on the forward strand.
ACACTGCCTTCAAAAACATTCCATGCAGCAAAAGTCATAGAACAGGATTCAGTGCTACCTTCTCTAAACCGGTTATCCTACTACTAAAGTTCCTACTACTTAGACTGGGTAAAGACACCAAAGTACTTTAAAACCACTGTGGTTTTTGTAATTTACTGCGGCCACTATCCTTTTTTGATGTTTCCCCTCTTATAGCTCCTCCTCACTCAAGGCCATCCATAGGTCATTGTTTCTTTGCCTTCTAGATGTGAAAAACAGGAGACTCCAGAAAACTTACTGGAAACCCTGATATCACTAATCTAATACAGAAGATGTTGAGATATATTGTGAGCATATCCCCCTCTAAAAGCGAGACATTGGGACCCAGATTCATTCGCCCTGACTATTGGTACTGAGTTTATCACTGAGATGTCCAGACTAGGAAGACAGTGCCTCTATAAACCAGGGGCAGACAAGGACAATTTTAGAGAACAGTCCTGGTCTTAGCAAGATGAACAACTCCTTGCACCATGACATCAAGTAAAGAGCATGTACAAGGGTTCTAGATACCTTTCTTATAATTACAGTTAAGAGATTCATGTTATGGTCAGAGTATCCCCCAAAATGTGCTTTTTCAGCAACCTCTCTTCCTACTCCTTACCCTACCTGCCCTCAATGGCCTCTTCCCACAGGGAAGAGTCTGTGTTGGGGTGGGAAAGAGATCCTGCAGTACGCCCAAAATTTACTGTCATCTGCTGGAAAATAAATCTGTGCAAAAGAAATGAAAACTTTAACAACTTTTACAGCTCTGATCAAATGCCCTGCACTCACAACATGGCTTTTCTATTTCCAAAACCATCTATTTCACTTGCTAACTTCTAGGTTATTTTTCTTTGAGTAATAAATATTCTATAGCACCCAAGTTGTTTTAAACCTCTTTTCTAACAAAAAAAAAATTAAATCTCCTGAGCCCTCTTGTTCTCTAAACAGTATTATATTGGATTAAACTTTTCAGCAGGCATTTTGATGCATCCGTGCAAATGTCAATAAAACTATAGAAATAAGGGCCAACAAGAGATGCTTTTGAAAATTGGAACACTTGTGCAATAGTTTAAACATGGATCTAGGTGGGTTTTGTGCCTGCATTTGGATTTTTGGGGGAAGGGTTGGACACATACATGTATAATGTTTGTGAGGCCTGTTTAATAACGCTGTATTAATCCCATTTGATGTCATCAGTCATATTCTACTGCCTGTCCAAGCTCTCCCAGACTGCTCAGAGACCTCTAATTAAAAATATGTATTGGAAAAAATGTATTTGCTCTAGGTGCTGAAGCAAATCAGACAAGTCAAATATTCATTTTTGAACTAGCTAAACTTTTCAATGTGATATCCTGTGTCTGATTTGTGGTGCATACACACACGGCTCAAATGATTGTAACTGTGTCAAGTTTTCTGATATTAGTTGTCAGCACTGTACACCTGATACTGTGTATGGGGACAAAACACATGTCAGAGAATGGACTTGTGAGTAATAGGAGTAGCTGTCTCTTACAGCAAATGCAAGTGCCTGTATAACATATCCAAAATCTCAAAACACTTCAAAATATTTTCATCAAGACATGTGCAAAGCACTCAGTAAAGTGGTGAGCTTTACTGTGTCCCTCTGACATTTTCATCTCCTAATATAGGCAGACAGAGGTCTTTACCATTAATGCTAAAATTAATGAGCTCCCATCACCTCTTTTCTACAAGTTGCGAACTTCACTTTTGTTGTAGTTAAAATTTCACCTGAAAGTCTTAATTGAATTTATAAGCAATGTTGCTCAGCCTATATCTGAAAATTAATACCTGCAAAAAACCTCTTTAGGTTTCTAGAAAATGGTTTGCAAATTTCACCACTACTCCATCGTTGCTTATTAATTCTGGTGCTCCTTTCCAGGCTGCAACCTACTAAGGGCATCTTAAGCTCAGTTATTTGACTTCAAGTGATTTGTTGCCATGGAAACAGTAAGACATAGCTTTGGGCATCTTCTGGGCCAAATTTTAGGTGAAAGTCTCAGTGAGAGAATTGTCATTGTGAGACAGGCAAGTTTCAAATCAAAGCCAAAGGATCACAGCATAACAAAGGACTTCAGACAGATCTGGCTGGACTTGTCTCTTTTGATAAGCAGGGACTTCTAACTCATGGAGGAGTTGGGATTAGCCATGGATGGAGCAGACAAACACACACAGGACCTTGTAAAGATGATCTTAAAAGAGACAATATGCCAAAGCATATCCATACTGATGTAAGCAGGAATGTGGAGTGGAATGGTGTTTGTTTGCATGTATATAGTGTTTCATTCGTGTACTTGTTATGTAGATATTATTTCCATTATTCATTGCATTGACTTTTCTGTTATTCCCTCCAATATTACTGATAAGAGCAATAATTAGTGTATTATTCTTCCTATTTAAGAAAACCAAAAAACATTATCTTAACAGACCTGCTTTCTCAATAAAGAGCTTAATGTAGTTGGAGCCTTCTGAAATGCTGCTACATTTCAGCACATATATGAGGGAAGAAGGAGTGCACCCAAGATGACTTGAGCAGTGGGAATCATAAGTCCAGTTGAGAAGTTTCTTGTGCACTACCAAAACTCTTTTAATACTGTCTAGTTTCTGCACCTGCAGGAAATACTGTGTCATCTGCCAAAACCCAAATTTCAAGGATTAGCTAATAACATTTTCTTTGAAAAAGAGAGATGATTCCTAACCAGTATTGTGAGCCTTTGAAGTCTCCGTAATCTATTTTCCCTGGTTGCTTTTAATGAGCCTTTGAATGTTACTCTGCAATTTCTTTCTTTTTTTTTTTTTTTTTTTTTAATTTGGTGGGGGAAGGGAATATGCACTCACTTTTCTCCAAAGAATTTAAAAAATTCATTACTGCAAATAACTTTCACAGTGCCAGAACTCTAAGTTATGCAGTATCCTTTGAGTGCATCTATGGTAAATAAATCACAGCTTTGCTGGAATCTCCGTCCAAGAGGTTAATGAGATGTAGAAGAAAATCCCAATTAAATCATATCTAAGTTTGAGTCTCTTTTTTCTTCATGTAGGCCAGCTATCAGTGGAGTTTCTTCTGATTCTCTTTGGTATCTTTACTATTCTCTGCACTACTCTAAATGGCTGCATGTATGCCTGTGCTATGGTTTCAACTGTGTTTACAGAATTAGCACAGCTAATACTAAACTAGACTAGTTAACTTTGGAATCTGTAACAGGTAAGCAATGCCAGCAGGGAATGCAGATGTGATTTTTATGTTTGACTTTTACAGAGGGTTTTACAGCCAAATTGCAGTTGTTAGTAAACTAGCAAGTTCCCTGATCTCCAGGGCCATGCCCCAGTCCCTGCCCTGAGTACGCAGCCTGGCTGGTCTAGCATGAGTCGCCACTGAGGTTGGCGTATTTTACATGGATAGCTCCTTTGACCTCAGGGAGTTTACACCTGAGTCTCTCCAACAGCCAGACACAACCTCCCCAAGGCTGGACAGCTGCTTCTCACTCTGGCTTGCAGCCCACGGCCAGGAATAGAGCTGTAGACACGTGCTGCAGTTGTGCTGGCAGAGCTGTGTGCATCTCCTTCCCCTCCGAGACACGTGCCAGCTGAGCGTACCAGGGTGCCAGGCGAAGAAGGCATTGGTAGGAGGTCTCAGCCTCACAAATCAAGGCTGCATTGCTACACTGGGGCTGTGGGCTTGACTCCACTGTTGTGCTCTTGAGAGCCAACCTTCCCTCTGCAGGCTGCTGTGCCTGGCAGCCCCAGCCTCCCCCCCACTCCTGTGTGACCACAACCACAAACTCTCTGTTGATGCCTCCAGAGAGGAGAGAACAGGCCCCAGCCTGTGCAACTTCTTCATTAGTGCTGCTTGAAGCCATAATTAGATAATATGAGAGGGTTTTCCTCTTGCCAGCAGACAGACTTAATGTACAAAATCCAAACTAATAATTTTCAGCATATTGCAACTCAACTATAAACAGGATAGGGCTGGGGTTTTTTCTGTACACAAGGAAGAAAGCCCATTAGGCAGAAAACAGAAAGAGTAGATATAAAGGTGGGCAACTGTGTAATAGCTCTGTTTATCCTTAAAATAAATGCAGACTCTAATGACGTTCCATAATTTAATGTCTTTCTGTATCTCTTTTTAAAACCCCAAAGACATCTTTTCTCCACCATATTTTTCTGGTTTAAGAGCAGATGACTAATTATGCTTCTATAAACTTTGCCTTCCTTTGAAATAGTAATCACTGACTTCGTCAGACTTTTCCTATTATGGTGCATTTTCAGAGCACTTAGAGTACTACTTGTTGTAAAACAAAACAGGAAGCTAATTTGACTGGCCATGATGAGACCACAAGTGGTCTCCAACTAAAAATGATTTATATCAGATGAAGATTCTTCTTAAAAGCTGGGCTACTGGCTGTACTTCCAGCACCAGTTCTGCTACATGGAGGAACTACTCAGCCTGCTCAAGAGTATGAACCAACCTTCACTGGTTTATGGTAAGATTTAAAATAGGATGCCTTTCCCTTCTGCTAGCAGAGGACTGGAAGTACCGCCAAGCCACCAAGCATAAAACTACTCCTCTTGCCTCCGTCGTGGACAAAGAGATGGAAGAAGGAATTAGCCCACCTACAAAGTAATTATATATCTTTTGTTATTTTGATTTCTTTCAAAATCAAAGAGTTACCCCTGGAAGGGAAAATCTATTCATAATGGAAATCATACAGCTGGAAAGAGTACGTGCAGGGCAGCATGAGCTTTTGCATTTACTTACCCCAGTAGCATTCAATTCTAATTTCTCCTCTTTTTTGCTATTTGGACTACTGGAGCACGGGTTTTCCAATAAATTAAACTTCTGAAACACTGAGCTGGAATATGGTCTGTACACTGTAGGCTAGGGCTTATGATACCCTAATGCACTCTTCCTCCTGAGATTGGAAACTCACCAATTTGGTGAAACCAACCCGAGTCACTCTTGCTCTTCCTCTGCTGGAGTCCACCTCAGTGAGCCCCAGACAAGAGCCTGGCTAAGGCCTGGGGGGAATGGCTGGCATGGGGCACTGCTGGGAGCCCTGTGCTGCAGCCTGAGCCTCCCCTCAGCCCTGCAAGAGAGGGAGCTCAGCCTGCTTTGCCCAAGCTGCACCCACGGCTGAGTGAGCTGAGGTCACCCCACAGCACAGAAAGGTGCAGGCCAGGCAAACGCCCACCCAAGCCACGCTCCCTGCCCCTGGGAGAAGCAACAGAAAGTGCGGAGGCACTGACCTGATCCAGCCTTTCCCAGAGCATCTCCTTCTTCAGCTCTTCATCATGAGCATAAGAGGAAGTGACATTTTACTGCCCTTGACTTGGTGACATGAACTGCAAGCTAGATTGGCTCCAGAATAGAGAAACTTGAAATTTCTTTCACATTTAGACTGTATGACAGAGAGTTAGGACATGTTCAGCATGCAAACTGCACGTGCCAAATTATTTTGGAATGTGTAAAAATGTGTGTTGTTAATACTGGATAAAAGCTCATCTGAGGATGATGGGGTTTTCACATTCTGTTCCCAATAAATCTTCTTTTCTCTACACTAGTGTACTCCCACTGTTCTGATACAGGCGAAATGTCAGCTGAGGTCATATGAGTCCTGAATCAAGACAGCAGACTTGGCTTGATGTGCACAAACTGCCTGATGCCAGCAGGCAAAATTAAAGACAACAGTGAAAATACCCACAACATAGGTTAAACCCCCACTGCTATCAAATCAAGTGCAATTAAAGAAGTCAGAGCAAAGAAGAGGGTGGATGGAGCTCACACTGGAAGTAAAGTATCTTCTTCCCTTCTGTTTCCCTAGAAGGCATTATATTTCTTTGTAAATAATACAATTTATTATTGTCTCCTTCTCCTTTTACTGCGTTTTATTGGGATATAACCCCCTGTGTTAACTTTTTATCATTGTGAATGTTCCTACTTGGGACTGTAGAGATTGAATTAACCAGTTCCCTGCACAGGCTGGAGTCAGGTGTCTCAGCACTCCAGCTAAGGTTGCTGGTGATGCTGTCTCAATAGAGCTTTCCTATATAGAACAGAATCTGACTTCAGTTTGAGAGCTTTGTCTTCTGAAGAAGCCCCCACCTGCCCTTTCCCAGTGCAGAGTGGCACAGCCCACGTTCAGAATCTTGTTTCCCTGAATTCCGGCTTGAAGCTGAATGCTGCTCCAGCACTGCAGGTACTCTGCTGTGTTGTGTTCTGATATGGAGTCTAGGAAAGCTATCCCAGCTGTCCTCCACACAATTCCTTTCTTCTGAGATGACAAAATGAGCATCAGTATTCTCCAGGATAATGGTGGGGATACTTATACCTGTCATACTAGAGCTGCTGGAAATGTTTAATGTGTTTTAGGGGACCCTGAAATTTGCCAGCAATACCCAGCATAATTTTGATTTGGTCTTGGATTTATTGCACATTCTTAACCACTATTATTTTTAAAGGCTTAAATGGCTTTGATATTTTTCTTCCTTGACATGTTTTTGGGCTTGCAGTCAATGGAATATATGAATGTGAAACTAATATTCATATCAAAGGAAATTACAGCATTTGCTGCTCAGGGGGGTGTTCCAATGAGGATTTTTTTTTTTTTTTGACTAGCAATACCAGGTAGTAATGATGGAAAACATTGAGTAGGTATGCACTTAGCATGAACTTGATAGAAAGATTAGGAAGTTCTCCTATTAAAACAGACATTTCTTGCTAATTAAATTCAATTAGCATGTCAGTCTTGACTTCAGGCACATTTTAAGGGAAGTGTCAATTTAATAATCATTCTTCAGTTTGAAATGTCATCCCTACTCTGATTACAAGTAAACTCTATAACAACCATAATTAGGAGACTTTGGAGAAAGGAAGTTAGTTTGAATGTATTCAATTCTGTTTTGCAGCAGCATGTAGAGTCCACTAATTCCTTTTGCCACAGTTACAAGGACTCCTGCAGGCCCTGTATTTTTCCCTCTTAAACCAATGACTGAATCAGTGGGCTCATAGTTCAAGGGTGAAAAGGTTTATGGCAATACAAATAATAACAGCTACCAGAGAGAGCAGTAGTGGGCTGGATCAGTGTAAGCTGGTGACAGCATGTCAGTGCCTGGGGAGATGCAGTTGGACAGGAGAGAGATTAATGCAGAGAAACACTCCCCATTCTAATGCCTGTATGCAGCCTCAGCTGGAGGTGTGAGAAAGATTAGGAAACAGCTCTACTGAGGACAGTAGAATTCTTCTTCTCAAAGAAGAAAACAGGGTGCCCTGGCCCAGAGAACAAGAGAAAATTCAGACTGCACAGCTTTATTAGTGATGGCAAACTGGCAGCAACAATGATTTTGTGAGTATTGTGAGAGAAACAAGGATGAGCAAGGAATACTCCTACCTATAGAACACCAATATCTGGTCATATTCATATAGCAATTCCTAGAAGAGATTTGTGGTCTCTAGCATGCTGCACACTTAAGGAAACAGGAACAAAGAGTGAGAAGATATGTGTCTCAGTACATCAGTAGTGTGGCCTTCACTGAAGGATAAAGCCATCTCCTGGATGTCCTGGACATACCATCAAAATTGAATTAGCATGTCAGTCATTAGCATGTAAGTCTTTTGCCTAACTCAAAGTTAGGGATCATCTTCAGGATTTCCCAGTAAAATCTTAATGTCCCACATTTTGGAAATGGTTTTAACTTTTACCTTCTGAAACAAAAGGTCAGGACTGAGAGTCTTAAATGAGTTCAAACTCAGGTTCAAACTCACAGGGAACTGCCCTGATTGCTGCTTTCCTGCCTTATGGACTTTTACATTTTATGTGGCCTTATTGTGATCAAGGAATGTCAGTGTTGGGTCTAAGTGCAGAATGGCAGCTGAATATTGAAGGGATTTCCCAAAAAAGGATAATTTTCTAGCCTAAGTGGGTACAGGTTTGAGACTGCTTTGTCTGTCACATCTTTGCTGAGAATAAATAAGTGATATTTTTAGGGTGGCCTAGCATAAGCGATGACAGATTCCACGTTATGGCCAAAAGGCCACAACTTCATTAATATGATGCCTAAAGGCACCTTCCTGACAGCTGTGGAAAGAGGAGGAAATGACAGTAGCCTCCAGCACTCATCAGCCTCTCCTCCCTTTCTGGCACTGCAGCAGGCCAGGCAGCCCTGCCAAACAGGGTGAGATTGCCCAATCCCACCTCCCTGCTTCCTGTAGCAGGAAACCAGATCCCTCCTTATCTGCCAATGGCTCTGCCCTCTGTCTCCAAGGGCAGGAATATTCCCTAGCTGGTGTTGCTGGAAGTCACACATCAGCCAGGCTACCAGCAGCCAGTGTGAGCCAGGGAAGGAGCACAGTGGTGGGAAGGGGTGGGAAGGCCGGGGAGCTGCACAACAGCTCCTGTGGGCCATGACCAGGTGCCTGCTACCACCAGCAGCACCAGTGGGAGATCAAGCAGGACCTTTCTTGTACTCTGTCAGGCCACTCTTGCACTCCCACATTGTGTGTGTTGGAAAGCAAAGCACTGCCTTTCACTGACACAGGTGAAAGCCAATGCCATCCACAGCAGCATCCCAACCTGAATGTATAGCAGCTAACACAGGGAGTACAGCTCATGCACATGCAAGAAAGCAGTGCAGTTCAACATGACTTTTTTCCTGCCATAAATAAATAAACAAGGAATCGTTTCACCTATTTATCTCTGTTCATGACTCATATTCTTTCTGACGTGGCTCAGTCTCTGAGGTCAGCAAGTGGTTCTTGAAATCGAGCGATATGGCTGGTTGGTCCAGGCTGATTTGTCCACAAATTAAATACTCTGAGTCTTGGGGCTTAACTCCAGCCAACAGAAACCTCCAGTCAGTGCAGAGGGATTGGCATCTCTGTGGGGCACTTCAGAACTGAGACAACATTCAAAATCCCCCATGGAAGATTTTTTCCCTCTCCTTTTGCTATACAGACTCCAAAGACCCATTGGGTGAGTCTGAGGCTAGCCTTTGGGACTGCTCCCCTCTTACTACATCTGCTGTTGAACAGACATACCAAGAGCAATCCTGGGGGCAGCTGAGAAGCTGCTGAATTTGGATGTGCACCACAAAATATTACTGATAAAAAACCATATAGTAACTGTATGACTGGGGCAATCTGACTCCCCAGCACCTGCAAAGACAGGAACTGTGTTCTGACCAGAGGAAAGTGATATGGTATCTCCACCTGCCTGGTATAATGTGCCAGTGCCCCTTACCCAAGCTGTATATGGGTCTGTTCTGCTTGCAATGAAAAACTAAGAAAAACAACAGAAAAAAACCCTAAGAAATGCAACATCTAGACTTGTACAAGAAAGGACAGTAATGCTGTAAACTTTCAAAATGAAAATATGCTCCCTGTGATGAAGATGCACAGACTTGGCAGAACCTTCCTCCTTCAAACAGGTTCATTCCTGTGTGGTTTGGTGCTGTGTGTTGTGTACTCAAGTCACACAATTGCCACAGGACTCATAGGTCCCTAAGGTAAGCTGTACCTTTCCAAGCTTGGGACAAAAAAGGACCTTGGAGTCTATGTAATGTGAAGTGGTAATAACAGACTGGGGAAAGTAAATGAAGAGGAAGCACCAGCTTCTGGTGGCTTTTCTGAGGTTGAGTAGGGATATACTGCCAGAAGCAAGGTGCTGTTTTCTAGGGAAGGAAGAGAGCTGCACAGCTCTTGTCCTGTCTGAGCTGACCAGAGCAATTGGGAAGCTGTGGTAAGATGCAATCTGAAATCCTACTCCTTGCAGCTTCTACCTGTCACCTATGGCTCAGTTCACTGGCTTACCATGTTCCTGAGAGAGAGGCCAAATGAGTGCTTGAGCTGATTTTCTCAGAGGTATCTCCTGCTCCTGCTTGGTAATGCTATACTCCTGTTTCTTGGTCCTTTTCTTGTGATCCCATATCAGTTTGGGTGGCTGCTGCTCTTTCTGAAACATTACAATTTAACAGTTCCCCCCTGCTTTATGAATCCCAAGTGAAATATTAAAATACCTTTCAGTGGCTTATAAATAACATATCATGACTCCCCCAGCTAGGAAGAGGAGTACAGTCCATGCTTCATTACAAGAGCTAAAAGCCTTCCAGCTGCAGAGGAAACTCAGCAATGTGGGGTACAAATACCCCAGTGATTTTAGTAGTGGCTCATCTTGGGTCCAATAAATAGTTTTAGTACTGTTTGAGCACTTCCCTTGGACCCCTGACAGCTCTCACATCCCTGCTTGCTCCCACTGGGATCACACCTGAATTTCAAGCCCCCAGGGAGTGTGGGGAAGGGGTGCTGAGATTGGGACAGGCTCTGTGCCTTCCTCCCTGCCCAAGCATAGGGCGGGGACCCATTTCAAGCCAAGTCAGAAACCAGAGCTAAAGACCTGAGCTGACTTTGTGTCATGGTGTGTTCCTCGTTCCAGAGGCAAAGTGGGAAGGCACACGAACGATTCATGCTAAAAGCCAGCAGCAGGGCCAGCAAAGTTCATCAGCTCAGGCTCTGATTTCTGTGAAAGCAGCTGTGTCCCCCCTCTGGACCTAAGCTTGTCCCAGGAGCAGGTTGTTGCATCTGCAGAACGTGGAGTATATGCATCACCAGGCTGGCAGTGGTGCTCTCTGCAGCTCAGGCTATTTGACCAGAGGTAATTAAAAGCTGCCTCTATGTGGTCATGTAATGACAGCCTGTACCACAACACTCAAGTGCAAGGATGACAAGTTAAGGTCAAGTGGGCAAACAAGCTGCTGTTTCCAAACTGTGGAGTGCCTGCATCTGCATCCGCCTGGATCTCCTTTTACAGTACCTCTTTCAGTGGTATTACTGAATCCAATTACTACCAATCCTTTAGAGTTTGCGTTCAGATTTCATGCCTGCCAGTTAGGCACGTTCACCTTTCAGAAGTGTGTGAAGGCGAACTGAGCTGCGTTGCGTCAGAAGCAGCGCTCCTTGTCTGACGGGAAGCCAGCTTTCCCCGACACCTCCTAAGAAGCCGGTGCCCAAGTGCGTGCACCTGACTCCAGGGAGCGCAGCAACCCCCGCGGTGCCCCAGGAGGTGACACCCGTGGGCGGGCACCACCCTCCCGCAGTTGGGGCCTTGCCGAGCCGGGTTCCGTTCTGCCCCTCGGAGCAGCTTCTCTCTCTTCTGCGCCCCCGGGCAGTGCTCCTGCCGGAGGGCAGCGGGCTGGCCGGGCTGAGGAGGCAGAGCCCGCCCGGAGCCGCGGTCCCGGTCCCGGTCCCGGCCCGGCAGGGGCCGCCGGTGCCTCCCGCCCGCTCCCGGCGCCGCCCCGCAGCGCCCCCCCGCGGCGGCGGCAGCTGCTCGGCACCGCCCCGGCCCCCCCCGCCCCGCCGCGCTCCGGGCGGGAGGCTCGGCGGCTCGCTCCTCCTCGCGGCCGCGGGATTCCTGTCTCCGCGTTTTCGGGCCGCCCCTTCACACCCGCCGCCGGAGCGGGACGGCGTGAGAGGGAGCGAGCGAGCAGCGAGCGAGGCGGCGCGGATGTGCCCCGGCTCCCGCGGCGGCAGCGGCGGCGGATGCTCGGCGGCGCGGCGGCTGCCCCGCAGCGCAGGAGCCCCGCGCAGGGAGCGAGCGAGGCGATGAGCCGCCCGCCGGCGGCCGCCCGCGAGTGACGGCGGCGGGCAAGGAGCGGCGGCGGCCAGGAGGAGAAGGACGAGGACGAGGAGGAGGAGGAGGGCAGCGATCCCCGCCAGTGCCCGCGGGAGCCCGGGAGAGCTCCGGCCGAGGGCTCGGCCATGCCGTTCGCCAAGCGGACCGTGGAGCCGCAGCGGCTGTGCCGGCGGCAGCCCGCCGCCTCCGTGCTGGAGGAGAGCTGGGGCGCGGAGCCGCCGCCGCCGCCGCGGGACTCGCCGCCGGAGGAATCGGGAACGGCGGGCGAGGGCGCCGAGGCGGCTGGCGGCGGGGAGAGGGAGGCGGCAGCGGTGCTGATGGTGCTGGACCTCTGCTCGGTCAGCAACGTAGCCCTGTCGCGGATCCTCCGACAGCTCTCCGACGTGGCCCGGCACGCCTGCACCCTTTTCCAGGAGGTCGAGGCTGACATCCAGGGTACCCACCGCCGCGTACGGGCGCTGCACGGCCGCATCGCCGGCCTCCAGGGAGCCGTGCGCGGCCTCGACCCCAAGCAGGAGGCAGTGCGTAAGTAGCGCGGAATGCGGGATGGATGGATGGGGAGCACCGCGGGATGGATGGAGCGCACCGCAGCGCGGGGCTCCGGCGGGGAGAGCCTCCCCTGGCCACCTGCCGTGCGAAGTTTGGGGCAGAGCCGGTGGGAAAGGAGCCCCGGCGGGGCAGCAGAGCGGGAAGGGAACGGGCGGGCGCGGGTCGGGTCGGGTCTGCGGGCGCCGCTGGGCGCCGCGGCGATGCCGGCGGGAGGGATGATGTCAGTGGTTTGTGCCTTACGTAAGGAACTGGCTGGCGGGGCTCTCGGGACGCATCTTCTGCAGCCAAGGGTTTGGCCAGGGAGGGGGACGAGGTCTGTCAGCTGGGCGCCGGGAATGATGGAGATGATCCGCCGCACTCGGGCATATTTGGGTTTTCTCCCTTTGCCGGCCTGTCTCCCTTCCCCGGCAGATATCTTCCCCTTACAAGTGTCTCTGAATTCCCGATCGAACGCTCTTAAGTAGAAATAATAAAATTGCTTCGTCGTTACCTAACTGTCGGGGCCATAAAATGAGGGAAGTTTGGCTAATGACTTCTTTCTGTTTAAAGAGTGGCCCTGAAGAGTGAAGAGGGGAGGGTGGAGGAGGGGGAGGAGGATAAAGATCAAGGCATTATACAACTTGTGTTATGAGCAGTGCTTGAATCCTGTTTCTTCTCCACCCAAACTATAAAAGCAGTGAAAAGCTCTGTAGTCGTAACAGCTGCTGATTTCTGCTGAATATGGCTCGTGTTCACAGCAGTGTAATGATTTTGTACTCTCGCTGGTGCATCCGCTTCCCGAGTACTTGTGGATACGTGGGGTTTTTGATAGGGCTGTGGGTTGGAAGTCTGGAGTAGCAGAGATTGGTATTGGTTCTGACCATTCAGTATCTGTTTCGGGAAAAGCAGTGGCTTGAAAGGAGAATTTGGCTTAGTTTTTGCCTTTTGCTGTACCCCTCTAAATCCTGAGTAGCTCCGCTAAGTACAGCAAAGTGATTTTACACCAGTATAAGCAAGACCATGCCCTCCTCTAGGTGTTTTTCATAAATATGCCATTTAAAAATTTGTGCTTTGGATTTCCTCCCCTTTGGAGCATTGTGGAATATACGTAATTCTTGTAGGATCAATGAAGCTGTCCTGGTTAACAGAATCAAGCTTTAAGAATTCAGCGGTATTTAAGCTGCATACTCAGCATCTGTACAGTGGCAGTGACTTTGCTGGGGATGTATTAATGTGCATCAACCACAGATGAGACCAAAATGAGGGAGATTTTTTGTGGTTTCAGCATGAGTGTAATCAGAGTAGAGTGCTGGGCTGTGATTGGAAACTGCAGTGAGAAGGAGGCTTGGCTGGGCTCGTGAGGGAACTGTCTGAGGAAATGAAACTCCTCGTATCACATTCTCATCTTTTGAGCTGAGTCTTTTGAGCTGAGTAAGTGTGGGTATATACTAATGTAAGTGAGAGCAGAGCTTAGCTGTTCTAATCTGTATGGCTTTTTTCTTTCTGGATTGTGCAAGTGCAGCTTGTTTGCAAATCACAGAGCAAAATCTTGATATTACAGCACAGTTATGTCATCTGCTTAATTAGAGAGTCTGGCTTTATCCCTGTGATGATAAATTTTTTTAGTGTTTGGTTTTCTTTTAAATCCTTCTCTCTTTAAGAGGGGAGAAATTTTTGGCCATGATCTTCCCTGTGTTTGCCAGCTGTTCCTCCTTCATCTTGTGTACAGCACAGTGCCACTGATAGATCTGCAGATGTCCCTAGGTCTGGCCAGGCAAGGGATCCTCCACAACACTGGCTTTGCCTCCACCCATCCTCCTGTAGGTGTGTGTCTTGCCTGCAGCTGTGCAGCTGCTCAGAGCACACCTCCCTGTCCTCATCACCTCTCTCCATGCACACTGTACCACATCTTCCCTGGAGGTGAAAGCCTCAGTACAATCCAATGTACACAAACAGTCAACTTCTTTGCCTCTTCTGGCTGCTTTTATTCCCCCTCCAGTGTTGGATCAGCAGAGCTGCATTTACACAGTGCTGCATCTGAACATCTCAGCTGAGACCCAGAGCTGAACAGCACCACTGTACACGTTATCTCCTCACATTCCCCCAAAATCCATACGCACCCACAGCAATGCTCCCTCTGTCCTGCAGACCGCTCACTGTTCCCCAGGACAGATAAAAGTGCCTGGCTGGAAGCTGCCCATCTTCCCTGGAGTGTATAATGACAGTGTGCTTGCTCCTCTCTGGGCTGACGCCTCCTTCTTCATTATTACTTTCAGCAAGACTATGCTAATGTTTGTTTTATGCATGAAGTGCCTACATAATTCACTCCTGAAAGTATTACACTCAAGTTACTACACCCAGTTGTGTTTTGAAACCAAGAGAGCAATCTCAGGTGGTCACAGATCTGCCCAGGACCTGATCAGCATCACATTAAGGCATACTGATTTCTATCTCCTGTGGTGAGCGTGGAAATGATGGGATGGCCTCAGGGCTATCTTTTAGCTGTCCAGCCCAAATGACACATCTAAGAATAATTCAGAACTGGCTGGAGGTTTGGACTCACAACCACAAGGAACAAGCTGGTGACAGTCATGCAGCCACCCCACCCATGGCATGACTGTAATGGCTGCATTGAATTTATTGCATGTTAGGAGCCTGGAGGGGCTGGGCTTATTGGTGCATTGATTGAAACACCGTGTACTGGGATGTTAACACCAGGACAGTGCAGCCCAACCACAAGTTTTTCAAATATTCAGTTTAAAACTACTAGCCTATCTTGCCACAGTGAGACAATCTTCATATTCCAACTTCAAATGTAGTACAGTGATTTGAGAATAATGCTACTGAACACACCCCACATACTGAGCTGTGGCAATGGATGGCCTTTTTCTCCAGGCCTCATAAGCCAGATGTATTCTGAGATTCCCCTGTGGACACTTAGAAAAAGGAAATTATGGGCTAATGCCATCTCAAGAGCTATTGGAGCCAGTGGTTAGAGGGGCATTCCTTGCCCAGAATGCCATTCCTTGGCAATTGCAGAGATGATACCAAGGGGAAGGGGAGCAGGAAAGGAGTTATCTTGAAAGTAGCATATAATACAGTTTTGCATAATAATGTTGTAAATTATACTGAAAATTATGTATCATTATATTAACGCATCTATGTTGGATTCAGGGAATATTAATGAAGAATTAAAATTAATTAAAAATGGCATTTTTCCAGTAATGCTTATCACTACTGCTGTCATTTTCACAAGGCTTTAACATTCTCAGCGCTGTTGCTGTTGCAATGGTGAACATTTGCAAGTATGTGTATACTCTGCTTTAAGAAAATTATTTAAAGTTCTCTACTAAGATACTGGTAAAGGTACTTACCTATGTGTTGCCTTTGTTTTCATCACTGTTTAGTGTGATTGGAAAACTTTGTTAGGCACAATAAAGGGTGGATTCTGGGTAGTTACAAGCAGGTCATCTTCAAAAACTCAAGGTCCCTCACCTCTGCCTCCCCAGATGCTGCTTGTCCTTTCATCTTTCTTTTAAGCCTCTGGCCAGCCAGCATCTTGCAAATATGAATCCTTTCCCATCCTCTGAATATAAGAGAAACAACAGTGAGAAATGCTTTCCTGCTCAGCTCCTGAACTAACTACTTTGCCCTTCTGCCACTCCACTGCTTTTCATCATGAGCAGTTCCAGGGTCTGCTTCTAAAGCAGAACCACGTAGGAATAACATAATTGTTGTCAGTCTGGATGTTCTGTAGAGTTTTCTTGTTGGCAGTGTGGTACTGCCCAGTTTTATTATTAGACACTTGATTATCTTGGTAATATAGAAACACAGAAATGCTGGACTAGTGTGTTGTAGACTTGAGACTCAGTGCCTCCATGGTTATTTGGAAGGGTGATTTCTCAGTCTAGGGGACTAGAGATCTGGCAGTTTAAGTGGAATATTGTACTTTACAGAAATTGATGATGTAAGCCAACTTGCTTTCTGAATAATAGGCAACTACCGGGCAGCAGATTTTGAAAGCCCTAGCTAATGAGATCCTTTTTGCACCCTGGCATCCCAGAGAATTCCACACATTCCAGGCTTTTTTTTTTCAAAAGCATCAATGTGTTACCAGTAGCCAATCTTTCTAAAAGCTGTATGGTTTCCAGAAGTTGCCTGCCGTATCTTCATTGCTTTTCCATTCCTGATTTTGCTGTTTGCTAACAGTCAGTGATGCAGCTGCTCCCAAGTGTGGGGATCTCCCGTGTTACTCTGCTCTTCAGAGGCCCTTGGATCTCTACAGTGAGCTCCTCTATAGGATTTTCTCTTTTCCTGAAGTGTCAGTACTGAGATAAAAAAGACAGCTCTCAACTGATTCTTTATAATTTTAGACTCTGCATTAATTTATTCTGTTTGATTGAAGTTGGTTACTGAGAACAGCCTGGCAAGTTTCACTCTTGCTTTTAGTCTCTTTCCTTATGCCTTTTAGGTGGTTTTGTTTTGATTTTGTTTGGTTTGAGGTTTTTGTTGGTGTGGCTTTTAGCCACACTGGTGTAACACTTTTCTGTTTGGGTTTTGAGCACTGCAGGGAAATGTTTAATCCCTTATAAGGTTTTTTGTGTATTTTCTGCCACAGTCCTACCATTTTTACAAAACATATATTGGAGCCAAAGCTCATCAGAAAATGCACCTCCTCTTCCTTGACTTAATGCGCTGAAGTCTCAATTGCTGCTGAAATGTAATCAGGAAATTATCATGCTTCCATCTCAGAATTCAGTTGCATTGTAAGGCCACCCCAGGCTTAGGATTGCTGAGCATCCTTGCAGACATCTTCAGGGAGGTACATAAGACCTTAAGAGTAGATGCAACTTGAAAGAAAAAAAGCATCCATGTTGGGAAGATAAGTGTTGCACTTTATCTCAGCTTCTCGAGAGCCTTGAGATTGAAAGTGCAATTTTCATGGTATGGATTTTCTGTGGTACTGAGGTGCAGCTGTAGATCACCATGGATTGGATATGTTTACACAAAAATATCTCAGATACTGCTGGAGACAAAACAGAAGAGATTCCTAGCTTCCTTCAATTTTGTATTATTGTCCATCTATAGTTAGTGAGTCTAAGTGTGAGCGTAGTTACAATTTTAGAGATGCACACTAATGTAACCTGGGGGACATGAAGCAAGAGGATGTACTCAGGGCTCCTTTTGTACACTGAAATTATATTAATTGGCAAGTCTTTGTTGGGTGCAGAATAAAACCTCCAAAGAAAAGCAGCTGTACACTGGATGTAGTAATCCATCACTTTGAGCTCTGTTTCCTTTACCTGCCCAAATGGAATGACACAACCTCTTCACTTATTGTTTTGGAAAAGGAGAAAGGCTTTTGGCTTTACTTGCCAGGTTTGGTTTCTCGGTGTTGAGCTGGCCACTGTGTGCTCATTTGTGTTACAGAACTCACCTCTCTGGTACACTTGCCTTTAGTTTGCCCATCAGTGTAAATAACCCAAGCTGAGGGTATGGGAATGTTGGAGAATTTCCTCGGTGCATGGTTTCTTCTAAATGCAGAGGATTGATGGCACATTAGCAGAGTGGAAAGGAGAGGGAGGCCAAAGCATGGGCTTTCCTTCTTACCTTTACTGCTGTCAGAACAACAAAGGGACAGAGGAAGAAAAACCTGCTCACTTAAGGATCCCATCCCCAATTTACCTTAACATTGCTAGAGCACCATTAGCTAGAGTACTGTCATTTAGCAGAAAAATGCCTTATCTTTGTTTACAGCATGGTGATAGAATACCTTTAACACCGGAACACAATCATTCAGAGGCTTTGCTTGAGGTATTTTTTCTTCATGCATTTGGTATCTGATAGAAGGTAATGGAATGGAATTTGTCAGGTGGCTTTGGCAGGGATGAAACTTTTTGAAAGCTCAGGTTGTCACTTTTAGTCCTGTTAGCTTGTGGAATGCAGACTCTGGTCTCTTTGCAGATAAAAGCATAGTGTAAAATCCTTTGTTCTGCCAAGGCCAGAGAGATGCTGGGTGGAAAGGCTCTGAGAGCTAAGGGCTCAGGTAGACTCACTGGACTTTGTCTGGCACAGCCTGGTAACAGATGAAGAGCAGAAGGCAGTGGTTTTCCTCCAAAGCCATTCCCTGTTATACAGGTGTGAATCTTCTGAAGTTTTGCTGAGTGTAATTTCTTTGGTCTTCCACTGGTGTAGCTGAGAAAGCCTTAGCCTGTTCTTAGCTCCTTGCTTGTCATTCCACAAATAGTACTTCAGCTAATGTACCAGGGTTGAATGTTTGGGGATTTTGTTGCTAAATGGAGAGCTTGCCAGTCAAAAAAAAACATATCAGAAAACATTCAGTGCTTGATTTCCACCTCACTGCAGCTACACATCTGTGTAATATCATAGTAGTTACTGCAGCTTCTTTCTTGCTCATGCTCAAGAGCCAAGCAAGAGTCTCCGGTGGGTTTATTAGAAATTCTGCTGGAAATGTTTTAGCTCCTTTAAAACCAATAAGGTCTCCTTTACACAGGGAGCAAAACTGCAGAGAAAACAGAACCAGACCTGTAAGAGACATGAACTTACTGTGGATCTAATGGTTTAACAGAAATTCTTCCTACAGCCCCTTTTAAAACTCCATGCTTCTATTTAAAAGCCTTAATAGCATAATGTTTGTGTTCATACAGAAATATAAGATAAATGTTCCAGTGAAATTAATGGAGTCATTCCTACTTTTGGTTAGTTTCCCTGCTCGTACAGGGGAGATATGGTGCTTAAGAAATAAATGGACTCTGGTAACTTGCTGAGGGCATGGGGAGGTCATTCACCTGTTGATTCAGATGTATAAGAGACGTTAGTTTTCCTTTTTGAAAGATGAAGGGCCTGGAGTGTTTCCAAAAAACTCTTGCACAGTTCTCAAATGTCCTTGGACTGAGGGAAGGACTTGTGGGAAGGACTTGCAGGAAGGAAATATAAATACCCAATTTCAGGGTGCCACTCAGCTGCTGTTCTGAATCAGCACAATCAGGTTTTGTTGGCATTTCTTACATAGGTTTACCTGTTCTGAGGATTGGATTAGGCTGATCTGGCAAAGATGTGCAAAGGTGCAGAAAAAGAGTGAGAACAGTCCTTACTGATCCCTGCCATGAGCCAGTCCCAACCTCTTCTTCTCCATTCAGACAAAAGCAGACTTCTGAAGTGTGTCTGTTTAAAGGCAGCCCCTGGCTCTTCCTCTCTCTAAAGTGGACAGCAAAAGAGATCGGGTGCAGGGGAGCGACAACTGTTTAAAAAAGCCCCTGATCTGACACATTTCCTTCACCCATGTACCTAAATCAAGCAGATACTCCCAGGGAACTCTTAATAGCAATGTTGTGATCTCCAAAGAGGGCAAAAAATAGAGCCAGCCGATGTGAGTAATACATGTGTGTGTTTGAAATGCATTGTTGCAGGGTTGCGTGGTCGCCAGAGTCAGAGAGCTGGGATTTCTCAGAAGCTGCTCTTTCCAATTGCTGGCATCTCCATGTAATCAGAGGCTGACATCAGACTCTCCATTGGAGCTACTTGAGCTATTAGGCTGTGAAGAGCAGAAACTCTCTGTGTTACCCAGTGTGTATGAGGGGGGAAGGTTTTTTTCACTTCCTTTGATGTGTTAGCATCAAGAGAGGGAGTCTTCGCTTCATTCCTAATTGCTTCTTGTCTTTGAATTTATATACCAATATGTAAGTAACTGCAAAGGGAGATAGCAGAATTTATAAAAAGTTCAAAAAGGCAGGGCTTAAAGCATGATTAAAATAAAAGATAGCATAGTGTGTATGCTGTTTTTAGCTGAAATATCTCCCTAGAATTCTTTCCATTTACATTCTCATTATATCTAACTGCTTCTAATGCACTGCTTAGTTTAACAACTGGCATGTTTTTAGGGTAGATTTTATAGTAGATATACACCCACTGTGTTCTTAACTTGAGACTTTAAATTGCAGTATCTGTATTGGACAATCTTTTCTTATACCTTCTTGGCTGAAGGCAGGAAAAAAGCAATACTGATAGGAACCTAATTAAGCCTGTAGTCTTATTATACCAGGAGCTGTGTGCTTGAAATGCTGCTCAATTCAGTGAGTGCTGCCTGGCACTGCCATGTTAAGTCCCAGCAGAGAGTGACATACTTTTTTTTTAATAAGATCACTGTAATTCTTACAAAGCCACCATGGTTTTCTCTTTCTTTTCAGCTGCCAAGGCAGTTGGACTTTGAACTACAGCCACTCAGACCAAATCCCTGAGAAAGTTTGGTGGAGATGCCTTGCAAGTGTGTGCATGTGATTAAGGGGAATGAGCATGTGTTTGTGCTATAAAAATGCACAGAGTCTTCAGGCCTCTGCAGATTTTCCCCCTGCCTTTTCAAAGTGTTTTTTGTTATCTTGACAATGCTTGAACAGACTTTTAAGTTGACCTGGACAGAGAGTGAGCTGGGGAGGAAAAGGTGCTAATCCTTCTTGAAGATGTGTGTATCAGTGGCTACAGAATTGGGTCATTCTTAGGAGCAGAATATGTAAGGTGCACTGAAAAATTCCAGTCTATCCAGAAACTTTGGATTGCTTTAAAGGCAAAACTGGGCTCTCTGTGCATGCTCAATTTTGCCTGATTTTTTTTTTTTTTCCCAAAAAGGCATTGCCAAGCATTGTTCTCCTCAGAAGCCTATAACTGTCCATGATTGCAGAAATCAGATCTTCTGGATGATGAAACTCAAGATAGGCAGCAGTTATTCACTGTGATGCTCAGAGGCAAACTTTTTTAAGATGCTATACATGTTTCACTGCATCCACTACTTAGTGATCTAGTGATCTATGATAAGGGGTGATTCAATTTTAAGTGAAGCAAGAGATTAATTATGATTTAATGTTCACTATGCAAATCAGAATCAGTCCAAAGAATGGATACTACCCAGTTCCATTTTTTCAGCTTGTAAAGTTCATTTACTTGCAGGAAAAAGAGGGCCTATTCTTGTCATAGGCATGGTCTTTTCTTTGGTGAAGTGGTTTTTGGTTAAGTGTTGTATACAGGAGGAGAGTCAGGAGATGTATCTTAATTAATTTCTAAGAAAACAAATCATATGTCATGGATTGACCACTGACTTTCACATGGCCAGCCTTAACCCTGGAAACTGCATAGCTCTGCACAGCCCAAATTTTTAATGCAAGCTTTTTTTCTTTCTTGTATTTTTTGGGGCGGATGACTTTCTCATACTTATCCAAACCAGCCTCTGACTGGTTCTTGTGCTTCAGGCTGTGCTAAACTCAGCTCCTCTGGCCCTCCTCTACCCCAGCAGTTAAAATCATCACAGAGGCTCCTATCTCAGCACACTGAGGAGATCTCACCTCCCCTCCTGTGTTGACTATTCCTTGCAACAAGTATTGCTGCAGGAGCCTGAGGTCTTGGTCTCTGCATAAAATTGCCTGAAGCCTTGCACATGGTTAGCATGCCAAAAAGATTTCCCCCATAAGTTGGATTATCCTGGCAGCACTGTTTAAGTCTTGCTTCTTATCCAAAACAAGTATTAAGGAATAGCACATTCTGTGTGAATAGCAGGGAAGGAGGTGGGTGTGCCTGGGTATCTCACACCAGCCATTCACGATTTTTATATTTGTTACTCAGCTACAATTTCAACTACATTGCCACAATGTAGAAATCATAAAAGAGGCTGCCAGGTAAAGGAGAGGACAGATTATTCCTACTGCATTTGGAGGAAGGTCTTGTTCTTTATTAGAAACTAGAAAATCCACTGGGGAAGGAATCCCTTATAAATGTTCCAATCTAATAAAAAAAAATGCTCCAGTTGGAGTTCACATTTACTTCAATGTGAAAGTCAGTCTTTGCATGATATAAAAGCTGGAGAAAACCAGGCTTCATTAGTTCCACTGTTTGCAGAACTGGTTGTTCGAATTCCTCTTTCCTCTCCAGAATTGCTGATTATTTCTTTTCAATTTCAGTATTGTTTTTTTTTGAAACTTAAGCCTCGAATGAGTTTCATTTTGTGCCATCCTGTCCTTTACTCCTCTTCTCATGGTGGTTTCACAGGGGCTGTACTTTTACTTCTGTCTTAATAGCACAGACACCACCCCCTCACTCCCTTCATGGTGTGAATGAACAGTATTAATTTTTACAACTGTGGTTTATTCTCCATTGATTATCTTTAATGTGGTGCTGTCTTGTTCAGTTAATAAACTACCTGCTAAGATGTAATTATCCCCCTCCCCCAAACATAACCTGCTTTTAATAGATGTTGTAAATGCACTCATTGTGCCTGGCACATTAAAAGCACTGGTTTAAGCTCCTGTACTTTCAAATTGCACTGTGGCTGAAGTGTATTTTGTGGCAATCATTACTCTGCTAATATTCTAAAATAAGTATCACTACTTCTTTATTCTGTAGTATTTTTAGGCCTCTGTTACAGCTGCCACAGGCTTGATATAGCCTTGGTGCCAAGACAGAGGTTGGGTAAGCTCTGCTCTGGACAAAACCCTGCTAAGGGAGACTAGGAGGCTCACCTGAAGGTTTATCATTAATTATAGATCTCTGTTAGCTGATGTGAATCAGTGTCCAGAATGAAGTATGACCTAGGGTATTTACCCAGTTTGTGCTGTAAATATTTTTAGGGACCTCTGTCAACACACACACAATTTAGAGTGTGATTCTCTCTCAGATACAACAATAAAATCATGTGCCTGCAGGCACATATGAAAATGAGCACCTGTGTTTGAGAAGTACTGTGTCTGTAAATGAGTGAATGGGTTACAGCTACATTCAGCAGCTATAATGTGACCATTTATGAAATTGTCCAAGTGGAACTTAACACAAATTATTAGTGTAGATTAAAAGTACGTTTCATTTATCTGCTTGTTCTTAAGAACCCAGTAGAATGGCAATTAGTTAAAGAAAATAAGAGGGAACTGCAAAATATCATAGCTCAGGCTGATGATTTCCTTTATGAGTCTTTTTTGGCTTTAGATCTGTCTTGATAAGCAATATCTTGGACTGTGAGACTAAAAGGTTAAAATAAGTAAGCGTGCCCATATTTGTGCAGACCTTTTTGAACAACAATTGAAATAGGTTTTCCTCAGTGAGGAAGAAAAACAAGAAGAGATTCTTCCTCAAAATTCTGTGTTTCACTAGGGGAGGAATAAGTTTGTGTTCACACACACACACACACACACACACACTATACACACACACATACAGAGAGAAATGCCTATCTAGATAACAGAAGAAGACCAGTGGAAAGATTGGACAAGATCATATTGATCACTGAGATTAGAAAAGCTTGGTAAATGGAAGAGGAAATTTACAGCCACATTAGCAGCAAACTGGTCAAATGAGAGAAAATATTTCTCTCATTACATAGGCAAAATTGAAGGTAATTGATGTATCTTGTTTTTTGCTTGTTTTGAATTTGTATCTTCATCCAAAAGCGTCTAATTGTTGAGTTCACTTCTTTCCCATTCCCTCCTTCTCTCAATGGAAGCTTCGTTTGGACTCAGAAATTGTAATGTTATTAATGGAAACTCTTCTACTGCGTGTAATGGGTGATCAGAAGTGAGATACATCTTGCTTAGGGTTGTGGGAATTCTGCTGTTTGGTACTTGCATACTTGCAAGAGTAAAGACTTTGCTTTTGAATGAACTGCCCCTGCTGTATTACAGCAAGGGTTGAAAAATAAAATTAAAATGTAGAAAAGCCAAGTTAATGAAATAAAATCTTCCAGGAAAACAGATGGGTAAGTGAAAGGTAAAGTGATGCAGGTCTAGGTCATAGGTTGGACTTTATGATCTCAAAAGGTCTTTTCCCACCTAGTTCATTCTGTGGTTCTGTGACACAGTGTCATTTGCAGATGCACTGAAGGAATGTGCTGTATTTGTTTTCACAAAGAGGTGTCTCCTGTGCATTTGTTCCTTTTGAGACAGTCCAACCTTGGGCTTGTTAAATATGTCTCTACAGAAGTTGGCACATACTGACCTTGTTTGCTGCAGTCTGCTCTTCTGCAGCTTCTTGATTCTAGTGGCGTGAGCCAGATGGACAGAGCCCTAGAGCTGAATGCTGGATAGTATAATTAAGTGCTCTAGTACTGAAGGCTGGAGCTGACTGAGACAAACTTTGGCTGATACTACAATATTTCTTTGTCCAAGTTACATCTCCAGTGTCAAAGTAATTCCTGTTTTTCCTTTCAGTTCATATTCCTTGCGTATGAGGATGCTGAATTATATACCAATATTATTTTCATTGACATAGCACAGAGTTCTTTCTACTACTTTGTGCCCTGATAGCACTACAGGTACATTTTACAAATTTGTAGAGCTTGTGGAAGCTCACCTGAATTTTCCTTTCATATCTGTACAGCCTTTTTTCTGCTATGTTTTGGAGTCATGGTGGTCAGTTGTGAGTATCCTGTGAATTCTGCTCCCTGGAAGCCCCATGTCAGTGTGGTTCTGGCCAAACACGTTGTGGACACTGGAATGTGGTTTATGAGGAAACACAGAAAACAGCTTTTAGGTGGACTCTGCTGCTATCTGTCAAGTGGTTGGTAGGTGTGTAGAGCAGACTCATACCCATCCAGGTGCTGAGCTCCTCCTCAGTGAGCTGAGAATGTTTAGTTTTGCAGGCTGGAACTGAGAAGGAGGACCCTAAAATGCTGCTGCCTAGGGGACCTGGATTCACCCACCAACTTTTCATGACAGCTTGGGGGAGGTTGTTAGTGCCGTTCAGATCACCCAGTGTTAGCACTCTAAACTTTGGGCCATCCATCCTGTTCAAAGGTGAGCCTGTCTTTCACTCGTGAGCAGAGGAAGTTTCTAGTTCAGATAAATCCCTTAAGTTCTATGAATGTCACAGTGTGAAGTGGGTACTGCCACAGGCTTTTTGTCACTCTCTTCTCAGGTCTGTGGCCGAGTGACAGCACATCCTTCCTCTCAGAGCAGTTATCACACAAGCAGTGAGAGCAAGTTGGGTTGTGGGGTGATAGATCCATGACACACAGACCTGGTTTGTAAATGACAGTCAATCTGCAAGGCCGAGACCCTTCCACATCAGGAGTGCTTCTGTCCTACATGGGCAAATGCTCTCAGGTGCCACATGAAGGCAGTACCCCCAGGTGGGATTCTCCAGTCTCACTTTTCAGCGAGCAGGAGTCCTTGCAGGCTGGAACTGAGGAGATCTGCAGGCCCTACTCTGTGAGGACTAACCTTAGGTTGGGCTGAGTTTGCAATTGCCAGTCTTTCTTTTGAGGTTTGGCTCACAGAGGAGATTGAGCTTTCTTCCCTTACAGACAGTTTGTCCTGGTTAATTACAGTCATGTAAAGATGAAGTTTTACCTTGGGACTTGGTTTAATTAAAAAACAGTCCTGGGAAGTTTATTAAACATCTACATTCTCTCTGGGTGCCAAGTTCTAACGCTGGTTTTCTTCAGGTGCTCTCCCAGCTTCAGTCAGAAAGGGCCACCTGAACCTGACATCTGCACTAATGAAAGGGGAGGGAGGACACACTGTCATTCTCTGTCCAGCCAGGTTTGAACCTGGCAGCTCATTTTTCACAGCTCGGGCTTGTGTCTGGCTTTGGGAAAAGGTTTTGCAGGTAGTAGTGCCAGAGGAAACGTTGCACTGCAGAACCTGATGCTTGCCCTGTGTAGTGGAAAAATCATGATCATGCACGTGAAATGTGGACTTAGAGGAACTTTGTGTGGGTGGTCCTGTTTTTACTCTTTCTGCCCCCCTTCCTCTCCCTTCCTGCTCACGTATGCTGAAGTCTGTCATCTATTTAACTTGAGCTTTTCTAATAATCCTAGATAATATACAACGAAAACAATAACAAGGTGCCTGGATATACAATCCCTCTGAACTGTAGAAGCCACAAGATCTCTTAGACATTCTTTTTGTTAGTACTGGCTTGTGAGAGACCTAGCACTCCATGGTGCCCATCTGTTAGCAGCATGTTTAAATGTGATTAATGTGAAAGTTGCAAGAATTGCAATAGCTTTTGCTACTCTACAAGAGAATCTGTCACTGTTAATCTCTTGCAGTATTAAAAGCTTAATATAGTAAATCTAATGTTGTGGAAAGCTGTAGCTTTGCTTTTGTTACCATCACCTTAGTGTGTTATTAAACTACTATTAACTTTTCCTCTGTAGTTCACAAGCATGGAGGGAGTGTAGATATCATGCACATGCAGAAGAATATTTAAATGAACTTTTAAGTATGAAGTTTCTCAAGAAAGAGATGCTTCAGCATAAAAGGGCTTTGGACAACATTAGGTTTGGCTGTCATTTCTGAGTTCTATGTAGACAGAACAGGATGTATTAGAAGTCAGCCCTTTCCCAAAATGCTGGTGAAGACTGGGAAAGTCACAAGCAATGTCCTGATTTGGTTGTTCTTTGCTGTGCCTTGGTAGACATGATTTACCCACCCATGGCAGGAGACATACCTCATTAGTAGTTTAATCAGAACTGTTGCATCTTTAACAGAGATGATAGGTAGGATAAACAGTATTATGTCACAAGCAGGGACAGTCTACTGGAGCAGGCTGACACTTCAGGAAGCAAATAGGGGAGGACCCAGGGAAGGAAAATTACTTTTTTCATATAGCTGCTTGTGTTGGAAAGGATCAAAGAAACCATAATGAGTCAGTATCTTTCTTTTTCTTTAAAGGAAATTTCAGAAGAGTGATTCAATTAAATAGTAGTTTACTCAAGATCTGCAGGTGGCTTGTAAAGTGTAATCATATCCCCCTTACCTTTTAAACCCAGATCTACAGCTTTGTTCATTTTAGTGGAGGTGGAGATCTCCATTCTTCTATTTACAGTGGCAGTTTGGTAGAGGAGAGGGCTTGTTATAAAACTTCTTGGTTTATGGCATGATTACAAGGTGCTTTTTTTTCCAGCAGGGACAGCAATAGTGCTTTGGTCAAGACATTTCAAAACTGCTTGCAATCTTCTTGTAAGATCATTGGGCACTGTGGGACAAATTGAGACCTGCTTTTCAGTGAAACACCCCCTCACTCCATCATGCACAGCATCTTCACAGCTGCCAAGCAGCTTGTCCACTTCCACTCATTGCAAAAAGTCAAAATCAGATCAGATAGAATAGTGCTGTCCAAGGGGTAGATCCAGAATAGATATAGTTGCAGAAATCGGACTGGACTCTATGGAATTTTTTGGTTCTTCCATGTGTCCCTCTATAATCTGGTCTTTGGAGCATTTAAGAGCTTGAGGTGCCATGATTAAAAGCTTCAAGGACCATGCTTTTTCATTTACCCTCTGAAAGGACAGGCATCAAGGCCCCTGCTCTGAGCCATTAGGAAGACTTGCAGGGAAGATTGCTTGTCAGTCAGACTGAGTGCAGCAAAGGGGCTTTCTCCCTTGTTGCACATAGTTGAAGTGAAACTCTTAAATTTGGTCCCTGAGGGCTGTTGTGGCACACCCTGCACCTGTGAGTCTCATTATTCTCCTGCTCTTTGTCCTGTGAATTGAAGAGTGATGCCCAGTATCCTCCATCCATTCTCAACAGGAGAGTCAAATGCCAAAGGCTTCAAGTGGTGAGCTGAGGTGAAGGTCATACAGCATGTTATCAAATTAGGGGACTGCTTTGCTCTGCCCCCTCGAGGCCCTCAGCTCTTTGGCAGTCAGTATTAGCTCACACTGTGAGAAATTCCAAGAACTTCTAGGATGGTATTCCAAAGCCTTGCAAAGCTGTGCACAATAGTGTGAAATCTGTTGCAAGAGTCCTAATGGATCAGCTCCTTCTTGTACTCATGGTTGCAGGGATACCCCTGGAAAAGGGCATTTTTTTCATGGCTTGAAAGACTCTTGGAGACAGGGAGTTAGGGGAAGCAGGATTCAGCTGCATCTAAAATACCTTGTTGTTGCCTTATGTTTTAGTTCACTTCTTAGCTGTTAAAATGTGGAGGAAACAGGATTCAGTAAGCAACTGTTTGTCTTCAGTGAATGCCTGCTCAGGCAAGGCAAGTGTGATTCAGCTACTAGTTCGTAATGCTGATATACCAGAATTGGCAAGCGCAGAACGCTCCTGCTGCTGGATCTGCCCCAGTTGCTTGATGTGCAGTGTTGAATGCATGAACATTCACCAATGGTGTTGCACAAACAAATAAGTTAATAAAAAGCAGCTGATTGTGTCATTGTAAGATGTAAAAACTCCAAAGTAGCACTGAGATTATTTAAAAACAGATGTTCTTATCTGGAAACTCCTAGAAGCATAGAGTGGTTAGGTTTTTTGGTGGGGGAGAAAACAACGACAGGATAGACACAAAATAAACTCTCTGCTTTGCCTTTAAATGATTTAATGGTGAATAATTTCATAACAGTTTTTCTCTTGAAGTCTTATCCCAGGTCTGAGTTTGACAGCGAATTTAGCTTTGGATTATTTCAGAGATAATTGGCACTGCACTGGCATTCTCCAGTGAGAGAATTAACTCACGAGGAAAAGCTTCTTTAAGGGGACACACTGGAAAGAAAACACTGTGCAAAAACTGGAATTATACAAACCAGCTGTCTGGCCTCATACGAAATGATGCTGGCCTTTTGTACCTCCGTGTAAGTGGTATTTAACCCTTGCCATCATTACTGTGTGCTGCTGGGACAGATGAGCTCCCCGGCGGATGGCGGAGCGGGAACAAAGCGGGGCGGCTGCGGCTGGGCCGGACCAGGCCGCAGGTTCATTATCTGGGCACACAAAGCTTCCCTTGCCACCCTCAGGAATCACTTTGGGGTTTGCTCTGCCTTCCCGCCCTCAAGAATCACTTTGGGGTTTGCTTTGCCTTCCCGCCCTCAGGAATCACTTTGGGGTTTGCTTTGCCTTCCCGCCCTCAGGAATCACTTTGGGGTTTGCTTTGCCTTCCCGCCCTAAGGAATCACTTCGGGGTTTGCTTTGCTCTCCCTCCCTCTGCCCTGGAACTCAGTCAAAAGACCGGGCACACGGAGCAGTCACAGCAAGCTGGATCGTTTCCATTTAAATTTCTCTGTCCTCTGGAGGCAAAAGTTGTTGCCATGATTATGGCGTGAGGTGTGTGAGGGTGTCCTTCTGCCCTGTGCTCCCCGGGTGATGATGTGGTGCAGGATTGACTCCTCTGCCCATTTTCCTGGATTTCTTTTCACCTGTGGAAAGGAGCCCAGAGCATTGCTCCTGGGTGCACACAGACTCATTTTTAACTGCTTCCACAGCTCAAGAAGCACTCTGTAGCTATGGCCAGTGGGAGGAGATTTATATTCATGTCCACTTTTTATCAGCTGATAAGAAAAGTGGAGTGGTGTCTGTTCACATCCTCTTCAGTAGTGAAAACACCTGAGGATGAAGGATGACAGTCAGTTTGGGTAGTTGTAGTGAGCCTTGCTACTGCTGCTGCTGGAGAGGAAATGAAGTGCTCCTGTGGGGTGTTCCAGGGCCATGGAAACAGCACATGGCAATGTTAGTGCTCTGCTGTAACAGTGGAGAGAGCAGCACAGGCTCCCTCCCATCCCAGGCATGGCCTGCTGCGGGCTGGGGTGGTGTGGAGAGAGGGCTCAGGGGAGGAAAAGAATGTTCTTTCTTCCTTGAGTCTGATGGCAATCCTCAAATACTCAGAAAAATAATTTTGATCAGAAAGTCGTGGCTGGTACCAGATCGTTCAAGCAAAGTGTAAGTACTGTAGTAAAAAGTAGTAACAACTGCCCACACATGAAGCTTTGTCATAGAGAAGGAGGGCTTGGCTTTGACAGGTCCTTTGGAGCTAGAGCTTCTTATGTGTTGTTTGTTCACTCTGCTGTCATTGCACATGCTACTATTAACTGAGCTGGGTGTGTGGTTTTTTTTTTTTTTTTTTTTAATTTCTTCCTAAATTCTTGGCCTTAGTGATGAAACATGGCCAGCAGCTCTGCTGGTTACCTGTGTATTGCCTGGGAACTCTCTGGAATTAATTTAATTTCTCTGAATACCCACTTGTTCTTGCATTACAAAGCTGGATAATTAAAGAATCTCGGAATTCTCTCTCTGTACTATTCATTCCTTTGTGTACCTCTTTCTTGTGCCCTTATATCTAAATTAAATACATTAGACCTCTCCAGTGTCTTTCCATCTGTAGATCTTTTCATGCCACTAATTATTTTTATAAGCTGCTTCTAGAGCTCTTTTATTTCTCAGTATCATTCACAACTCAAAGGAGGCTGCAGACAGCAGTATCCTTATGAGTGTGTTCAGGGAGCTCCTTTCTCCTCTGTTTCTCCCTCCATCCTCCCCATTTTTCCAGGCTCAGTGCTGTAGCCTTCCCTCACTAAACCCAATGACTTCAGCCATTGTAAGTGAAGAATACAGAATCCTTCATTTATGTGTATTAATCTGATAAGTAACTAAAGCTACAGGCCTAAGCATCTTGGTGAGCTGCCATATCATTTGCTAATCATTAACACAGTTGAAAGACTTTTTCTTTATTAAAAAAACAAAGTATAGTCTTTAAAGAGCAGTATTTTGCAAGAAGAGAAAGCTGTGTTTGTTTTGAAAGGAAGATTTATTGGGATGATATAATCCGACTTGTGCTATCTCCTCACCTGTTTTTCCTCAGGGAGACCATCAATCTTTATTAACATTTCTAAATCAAAAGATAGAAATGATAGACAAATTCCAGAATGGGATGAAAATGCTAACAAGAGCTGAAAGAGACATCCTTTCCTTTTAATACCTGCTGAAATTGAATTCAAAGAGGATCTAGTTCACTGTAGATGTGTGTGATCTCAGAGCAGTTTTGTGGCTTCAGTCCTTTGTAACACGAGATCCGACAGAAAGAGCAGTGGTGCACAGGTCCCATCTGGAAGGATTTATCAGCTGAACTCTTAATGCTGGGCTTGCTTTTTATTTTTCCCTCTAATCTTTTTGCACTTACGTGCGTCACATGAAACAACTCTGAGTGGGTCCTGGACTTGGCTGTGTCCAGCTTCTCAGCTTGCTTTACCATTTCCTTCCTTGAGCTGCCTCTAGCACAGCTGATGCTTTCCTTATCCTTTGGGTGTCCCTGCCTCTGGCTTTTGCACTGCTGGCTCCACCACAGCATTCATACACACAGCTAGATGCTGCCAGTTCTGTCTGATGATGGGTGTTGTGCTGCACTCCCAAAGCCAGCACAGGTTTGACAGAACTTAATTTTTTAGTTCCCTCCTTGATGCCATGCCTGCATCTGACCTGTGAAAATGCATTCAAAGAAAAACGAGGCTTTCTAAGTGCTTAGAGGATAAAAGTTTTAGAGAGAAATTGTCCTTTAAATAGCATTGGAAGGACATCTGCTGAAGAAGAAGCAGTTAAGCTTGTGCTGTTGAAGTTCACTCTCATTTCAGGAGAACACTTCAGTACAAGTCACACACAGATGTTCAGTAGCTCATCTGGGGCTACCTGAGGTCTCTTCCCTCTGAACATAGTCTATGACATCTTGCCTATGCATGCAGAAAAAAAAAAAAAATTGCTCCATGAATTAGGAAGAATATTAGACAGAAAAGACAGAAAAGGTTGTTTTATGCACTGGTGCCTCTTTCAGATAGAGAAGTGGTAAATCAGGCTGAAAAAAAGATTGTTTTCAAAATTGTCCTTCCCTTTACTTTCTTCACTCTCACAAAAAGTAGTCTTGTGACCCCAGCAAGGCAAAGCATACAGTTTGTCTGACTGTGGTCTTTAGACACAGTCTGAGCATGGCAACCTTATCTATAAAGTCTAACATCCACAGATACATACATGCAGGTTAAATATTTATTCATCCACATATTTAAACTGTAATATCTTAAATTGTTTGATTTGTTCACACATTTAAACTTTGTTTACAATGTTCTTTGTGGCTATTTGTAGTTTATTGTATAGGGAAAGAAAGGGGAAAACCCAGGCTCTTTCTTATTTACAGATAAAAGGTACTATGCTGTGATTCCAGTGACTGATTTTCTTTGTTGACTCACTAACCACAAATTAATCCACAGCTCTTCAGCACTGAACTACACTGGGTGAGAGTTAAAACTGTGGGCTATATTGAAGAATCAGAGCATTTTCTGATTTGTTTTTCCTTTTTGATCTAGTGCAGTGTATTGCCTGTGTTAAAACTAAACAGAATTAACTTTGTAATCTCTAGTGTAAAGCATCAATTTCTTTTTCAAATAAGCTTTGAATAACAGGAGATAGTTGCTATTGACATTTGGTCAACAAAATAATAAATAGAAATGTCTGATAGTAATAATTTTTAATACAGAAACTAAAGAATGACTGTTCCTAAGGGAAATAAGACACTGTTTGGGAGTCCTGGAACAGCCAACCTATGTTACACAGTGCAGCACATCCTGAATTTATGCTGTGTAACAGAACTTTTGGCAGAGCAGAACTGCCATATATAAATGAAGTTGATGGACCTGGGTCACATCTTTCCTATGGAAGCAATTGTTGCTGGATGATTTTAGAGTAATCTCCTCCAGGGTAGTCAGGGAGGGAATTTGTTCCATGGCTGGGAGAAGATAACATATCCAAACATATCTGTGCATTCATGGTAGTGCAGAAGGTAATGTTTGGGAGCAAATGACAGATATAGTCCTGTGGTTTAGGCTTGATGTACTTAATTTGCCACATCTCTCTGGAAAAAGCCTTAGCCCCAATTACTGGTTTCTCTGTGAAAGCATGTAAGAAATCAGCTGGTTTTAGCAATAGAAATTTTGTCTCAGAGATGTTCACGAATGCCGAATTGTGGACCGACACCAGGAGATAAGGTTTTGTTTATTTGTGGGGTTTTTGTTTGTTTGTTTTTCTCTGAAGAGAAGAATTGTAAAATATTCATATTCTTTGTGTGTGAGCATTAGTCACAGGGTGGTGGGTGAGGGAGGTTTCTTCATGGGTCAGGCTTTGCTGCTGTGGCTTCTCTTGCCCGTGCAAAACCACTGTGAAATTGGAGGAATTTCTGCTGACACTTTGAGAGGTTCTAAGGTGAGGAATGGGATGAAGCATTGTGATTGGGACTAATGCTTTGGAAGGGCCTTCAGTGCATATGGACCATACTGCACCTTCAGTGCATACGGACCATACTGAACACACAATATATAAAATGTCTCTGAGGAAAGAAGCAACTTTAAATTTAGTCTCACTGCTTTATGCATTCAAATGCAAGTAAGAGAGAGAGAATGATATTCAAATAGACACAGGAGTCTCAGAAAGGACAGGTGCCTTATTTTAAACAGATACTACTTACAGTTTAATTAGATTCCCATGTTAGTTCCTAGGTCTGAAGGGAAATGGAAGAGGTATTCAAAATTCCAAAGGGTATGATTAGAAATTGTACTAGTCTGAGCAGGTAACAAAATCTGCTTTTTTCTCTTTGTCTCTCTCAGGAGTGCAGTGGCTGGTGGGGAAAAATTTGCTTCTTGTGATTGGGTGACCTGATTTTGTCTCCCACTTGCACAACACAGCCTCTTGTAAGAAAACGACTGGTCTTAAATTCATACATAATTGCACAGCAGGGAGACTGGGTTTGAAAATGCAGATTTCTGTGTATTAGGGAGCAGAAATCTATTTTGAACCCTTGAACTTCCTTTGTTGTTTAAATGGCCACCTACAGAACCCCTCTGCAGAGAGCCAGTGAAACACAGTAGCTTCTTTTATATGGAACAGTATCTTCCCCCAGCCCTCTCTTTCTCCCCTCCTTTCTGATGTGAATGTAATACTCTATCCTTGCTACAAAGGACACTAATTATGGAACTTAGAGCCTGTGTATGTCTAGGCTATACAGTAGCACTAAATGAGGGTATATTCTGCTAATCAGTGCTACTGAGCTTGGGAACAGTGTTATCTTTCTTTTCTTGAGAAAATGATCTATGTGCTTTATTTTACATGTTTTCTTATTGAATAGAGCTCAGTTAGTAGGTACAAGCCTCCTCCTATCTGTATCAAAGGGGCTAATGTTTATATCTTTGTCCTCAGATGTTTAAAATCGTGTTCTTCTGCTACAATTTGGCAACTTAAGAAAGCATCAAATATACACACCCTACTGTTGCTGTCCCATATAATTAAGTGCTATAAAGGTAAATTCATGTTGAGAATATGATTTTATAGAGCTTGTACTTTATCATACTTGCCAAAGCCTTAATGTAAAGGGCAATTTTGACAAATGTGCTGCGTCTAACTCATATGAGTATCAGCAAGAAAATTTAGACAGTGTGGGATACTTTGTTTCATATAAATGACTTCCTAAACATTCAACTTTACAATTTTGTATCTTTCATGTCAAGAACAAACCAAAGAAACTAAGCTCAAACAAATCATCTTAACTGTAAGTGTGTAGAAAAACAAATTTTGTCGAATGGATGATTTGAAA
The DNA here is from genome assembly GCF_027579445.1 of Ammospiza nelsoni. Classification (NCBI taxonomy): domain Eukaryota; kingdom Metazoa; phylum Chordata; class Aves; order Passeriformes; family Passerellidae; genus Ammospiza; species Ammospiza nelsoni. The sequence continues at coordinate 103,267,864 of NC_080634.1, forward strand.
AAAAAAGGCTTTAGTCCGTGTAGACCTGGGTTAGCATACACCTGTGCTGCAAAATATATTCTTTTACTTCACTTAAGCTAAGGTAAAATAAAGAAAATATACCACTTGGTAGGACTGACTCTTTCACAGTTGTGGTCTTGTCCCTATGTTGTTGTAGAACTGGATAAAGTGGTGTTCTAGCCCTGCTGGGGGTCTTGAGTGTGACCTGTCCTTTGAAACATTTTGGGAGATACTGCAGGGAGAAATGTCTGTGTCCTGGCATGGAGGCAGAAGTGATGTTGGTGATGTTATCATGGCAACTTGCTGTGGTATGTAGCTGGGAATGGATTGTCTAGAGCCTGAATGGCCTGAACTGCTTCATGAGATCTCACAGCCCATGGCAGAATAGCCACAAACTAGCAGTCAGCAGGGCATGTGGATTTCTTATTCTGATGACAGGAGACACGTGGGCGGGCGTCTCAGGAGGAGGTGTTTGCCCTCAAAGGGTAACTATGCTTGGAAGAGTGTTAGGCTGCATGCAGCAATGATGGGGCAGGGAGGATAATTTCTGCAAATTTTCATAGGGTAGGGAGGCTGCTGGCTGGTTTTGGAATATGGCTACAAGTGTGGGGAGTGTGGCTGTATCCTTGTGCAGGCCTAAAGTCAGGCTAGGACTGTTTGTTTTCTTTTGCAAGCAGAGACAGTTTTGTGCTTAAAACACTGAAGCAATAAGACAGATTGCTTTGCAGGAAAAAACAGTGTGTAATTGTGCTCCTTGCCTCATGTCTGTGGAAATTGGTTTGATTGTTTTCACACCCTTTGTCACTGCATGACATGAGCAAAGGGTGGATGGCCTAGGAGTAGGTTGTGACCTCTGGAAGATGAGAATGAGTCAAACAGTGAAGCTGAGAGTACTCTGTAAGTTCTTCATTGCCTTTAAGTGTGCAAGAGAGAAATGCATGGTTCTGAGCACACTGTGCTAAGTGTGCAAATGAAGCTAAGGCATTTTGTTCTTATCTTGTTACGACTTTATTCCTGAATGCAATTAACAGCTGTTTTATTAATCTTGTTCATTTTGTACATAAGCTGTACTGTTCCAGAGATGCTGTTAGTACCTGTTTGGAAAAACACTGATGGAAGAGGATCTTGTAACATGGTAGATGAACAGTTGCCCTTGGTTCAAGGCTCACTGACACTCTGGACAGTGTTGACTGGGATTTTATTGACCATCTTGGACTGCCAAAAACTAGAGTCATATGCTCATTAGAGCATTAGCTCTCTGTGTTTAAAAAAGCCCAAGTTACTAGCTAGTCTGGTTGTAAACATTAGTATTTTGACCTCGTGGGTTTTGCAGCTGTAAAGGTGAATGAAGAGCACTAAACTACCATTTATAAACAACCCACAGAGCCCTGGTACCTCTGAGTAGATGTTACTTATGCAGACTCTGTTTTAGCAGCCAATGGCATTTGGCTACTGATGTGTGAATACTTGAACTTGGCAATAATGGACAGAGATTGGCATAGGAGCTGCCTTATAAAGTGATTCTACTTGGAACTGATCTAAGAATCTTAAAATAAATCCAAAACACAAATAAATGGTGGTTGTCTGTCTAGAGGACTTCCTGATAAGCATATTGCTGCTTTCTGTGAGTGCAATTAGAGGCAATTTTCCATCCTACTTAAAGAAACTTTACTGCTGCATTCACTATGTACTTCCATAGGGTTTTTTCCCTCCAATTTTCATAGAGGAGATCTTAGTAGATTTTGTTTTTTAACCTGGAAGTGGTAGTTGTACCTTCTATTTTTGCAAAGAAAGTTAAAAATTATAGAATAATAACTGTTAAAATTGGTTGAATTGAGATACTTTTCTTTCAGAATTGCCCAGTGCATGTGACAGTGCTTAGATCTTTTTCTTTTGGCATTCCTCTTATTAACTCATTTCTAAATTACAAGAATCGGAGGTAAATGCTAAGGAGCAACCATATTCCTATTTTTTTTTCCTCTAAACCACTCCTTTTAATGCTTTTAATCTCTTAAGCTACTGAACAGACTTAGTTAAAACCTTTCCTCATTTTATGATTCAGAGGCTGCATATTCTATGACCAGCATTTCATATTATGCATTCCATCTATCTGGAAATAATGTGACAAAGGAAGTGAGGAATACTGTCTGGTTTTGATAGTTATAAGTTTACTTATAGAAAACACAACTCAGTGTTTATGTCTCCATCTGAATGTACTTTAATAAAGGAGTTGGAGCAGCACCACCATCAATACCATTGTCTGTGTACAGACTGAGTAGAGCAGCCAGTGCCTTCGGGATAAGACCTGTAAATAGTTATGTTTGGTTATGTCCTTAAATCTGTCTGGTTTTCTGTTTCTTTTGATCCAATGAATCTTAAGGCTTGTGAGCTTGGCTTCAGGCTCTAAAATACAAAGGCTTTTAGCACAGCAATTGATAGTAGAAGGACAATAACCGCTTTGGATTCACTTGGAGCCCTCTCCTTCTTAGCATTAATACTATTAATTTTATTCTCATTTTGTGACATGTACTGATTTTTTTTTGTCTCCTGCAGAACTGCAGTTATTGGAACAAAGTCAGTTTGTTCTCCCATCCATCTCAAGGCTAGGCTATGTCTTTCCTCTCTAAACTAGGATTTCTGTGATTTTAGTAATTCTGTTCAACCTCCTGGTTTAACTCCACTATGGCAGGCCCTTTCTCCAAGCATTTCTGGCCATGCCTTCCCACATACCACATCTCAGGATGGAAATTCCTCATGTGGTAAGGTTTGCTCTTAACAGCAGAGCCTTAAGTGTTGTCAAGCCTGACTGAAGGCCTTTAAAAGCAGTGTCAGGAAGCCTGCTGATTTCCAGAGGCGCTGGATCAGGGTGGCAGTGGAAAGGGAAGAGGTGAGAAGATGGGAGGAGGGAAAAGGGATCTGGTTCAGAACCAGGAAAACAGTGTTACTCCTAAGTGGTCAGCATGTCTGTTCTGTTTTCCACCCTTTGAGAGGAGGGATCCCTGGCTGGTCACCTGGCATGGGATCTGGGGTTTATCTGCCATTAGATATGCTCCGTGGCTCTTTCCAGTGCCTGCTTTTTTCACTTTCATTGCAATGTGCACTTGAAAAGCAGGTAATGGTCTTAAAAATTATCTACTCCAATGTGTCAGGGGTGCATTGGAAGCTGAGCAATATTTTCTCAGCACTTAAATTTATCTTTAGATTATCACTTTCATTGGCAATTCAAAGTTCATGTAGCCCCTGTGACATTGGGAGGGCCTTTCACTGGTAATCAGGGGTACACTGGGGTAACTCTGGGATATGACTGCATTGTTCATCTTAGCTCAGGGGAATCTCTGTGCTGGCTACTACCTCCCCTTTCATCATGTTCAGGAGCATGGTCACTGTTAAAATTTGGGGTTAGTTTTGGCAAGACCTGGAGACAGGAAAGTCAGAGTGTTTGCTCCAAAAGCAGGGGCTCTGGGTTGGGGATTTTTGTGTTTTTTATCCTCTCCCAAACTGCTAACTGGGATTGTTTATATTTTACAATGTTATTACTCCTGTTATGAGCTGCCTAAGGCAGCCACATCAAAGTACTGCAGAGCGTGGATGGTGCCATCTTGAATAATAGCAACAACTGCTGGTCTCCCAAACCTTGGTTTGATTTTATTGTTCCAGTAGGAAATGAGTTGGTGTGATCCCTCAGTCTGTGAGAGTCTTTGACTAGAGATCATTGTTCGGGCACTCAAATCCCTATTTTAATTAGAAAAGAAGGAAGTACTTTGAGCTGATGCTTAGATAAAAGCTGCGAATGATATTTATCACTCTCTGAAGGAGTTTTATTTTCTTTCAATTGAAGACTTCACAGCAAAATCCCCATTTGTTGTTTTGGTTTTTTTTGTTTTTTTTTTTTTTTTTTTGTGTGTTTCTTTTTTTTTTTTGTGGGTTTTTTTTTTTTTTTTGGTGTCTCCCATTCTCTCTGAGGCGGCTGAAGCAATGGCACTGCTGTCTCTGCTCCCACCAGGCACCCCATATGATGTCCTGGCCATGTGGGTTTTGCCATTGATTTTAGTGGGGATGCCCTCATTGTCCACATGGGAAGAATTGACATGTGGTCCCACAAGGGCTGCTGTTACTTTTGGGGGACATGGGCCTCTGCTACCTGGCTTTGGTATGGTGGGGGTAGAGCTGCTTATTGAAGTCATCTTCTGTGTTCTGGGGCTCCAGCAGCCACTGCAAGGCACAGGGCTGGGAGGAAAGGCTTCAGTGCATGCTGTCTCAGCTTATGTATCTGAACTGAAGCCATTTGTTCCGTGCTTACAATGGCAGGAAGTATCATGTTGAGGTCCCGACCGTATGCACACACAGTGATTTTTGTAGTGTGGATTGTGAAGTGAAAAATGCTTGTAATTCTGAATGGACAGTGTTTGTGTTTCAGCCTGTCATTATCTGTCATTGCTGTCATTCTCTGAAGAATAATTTAAAATGGGGCTGTAATTTGTGACCTTCCCTTCCACTTCCCTTTCCCAGAACTTCCATTTCCCTTCCCTTCCCCGAACTTCCCTGAACTTCCCTTCCCTTCCTGGAACTTCCCTTCCCTTTTTTTTTCTAGTTTTCCCTTTTGGAAACATAGTTTGGATTGTCCTATATCCTAGTGTCTGTCAGCAGCCTTTAAAAAGTGCTTAAATGGAAAGGATTAATTTGCACCAGAGTCTTTAATGCCTTCCTCCCAGAAATCCAGCCAGTTCCTAGCAGGAATCTGCCTCAGCACTCATAGTCCCAAGAGAGGACAAGTTGAAAGCATGTTAAAGTTGTTCATTTAGTTGCTCATTTTTGAAACCTGTGTTTCCATGGGGCAAAATTGATAATATTTCATGAACATGCCATTTTTGTAACAGTGGTAAGGTGCAAGTGCATCACAACTGACTTGTGAGGTCCTTGTATTTAAGTTTCAAGTGTGTGACTTTCAAAGCTTGGCCCATCTGCAGTTGCTGTTAGTGGTAAACTATTAGTGATAAACTCTGCTCACACAGACTTTCTTGGCTGGTTCCACTGTACTCTGCCAACTGTGCCATCCTGCTTCGAAACTTGGGAACTGTGGATGTTCAGCAAGAGCAAGCTTGAAAAATACCATTCTCACATAGATAAGAAAGCTCTCAAACCTCAACTTCTGTGGATTTCCAGAACAATCTTTCTGGCCAAACCATTAGAAGTAATCAAGAAGCTAAATGCTTTTTAAAAAATTAATTAAAGACAATCTAGCTACTTGATTGGAACTTTAGCTATGTTGGTAAGAAGGGCAGTTTTTTGCCACTTTGTTACATGCTATCCTGTAAAAGAGAATGCTTGGCAAATGTCTTTGTACTGTAAAATTTTGCATAATTTTTTCCTTTTTTGTAACTTGCATATGATTAAGGAAGGGAGAGGAGTTTGTTCCAGGGCAGAGGAGAAAATGAAAGACACTAGGTAAGGTTTTCCTCATTTATATCAGCACTTATACCAGTGATTTCACAAAGAACTCAGAGAGATGTAGTAATGGGGAAAAAGGACTGGACAATTAGAATGGAAATTTTGTTACTAAAAACTCCAATTTTTTTTTTTTCTTATAAAAATCTGAGACATGAAAACCAGAAAACAGGAAGGTTTTTGAGAAGTTTGCATTGTCATGTAAACATTTTTATAATATAAAAAGTCACAAGTCTGTGAAACAATTAATCTGCAAAATGATTTCTTAATTTTATGCTATTTTCTTGTAAAATAATAATTTAAAAAAGGGTGGAAATGTTGACATTAAAGCCACATAAAGTTTGCTCTATTAGGCTGTTGACCAGATGCCTGGATTGCTGTATCTTGTCACCAAGGAAACCAGAACAGTTGGTAAATGTAGAGGGCTGTTGGAAACATAAAAACAAATTAGCAAGTGACAAGTTCAAAGCTACGTGAGGTGAATCCTTGGCCACCTGGGGAGCTCCTCACCTAAACATTTGGGCCACTAATGGAAGGGAGATCTGCTGAGCGCTGATAAATGCAGGGGCATCTGCTCTGTTCCAGGAAATTCCAGAGGGAGAAAAGTCGTGGCATGTTCTTTCGGCTTGGGTTACTTTTGGTGTTATTTGTTTTTTGGGAGGTGCTGCCACATCAGATTTGTGTAGAGCGGATGGAGCCAGCTCCTGCCCTGTCTCGCCCATGTAACACAGTGTCCTGTAACCTGAAAGCCCACCAAAGGACAGAGGGAAGGCTGCTGAGCTGCACTGAGTGGTGCCCTGACCTAGTAAGGGTCTTGTATTCCTTGGTTCACACAAGCAGTTAGTAGGCCAGAAGATTGTGTGGCTTGTGCAATAAATCACACATAATCGCTTTGACCTTCAGTTTAACAGTGTTTTCCCATTTCTTTTGGATGTAAGAAGGTCTTGTAGAATATAATTTATGCAAGTATAGTTTATATCAGTTTTACAAGCCTTGCTTCTGAATTTGGCCCAGAATCTATAAACCTTTGGCTTCTAGAAGCTAATGAAACCACAAAAAATGAACAAGTGGTGTTAATAATGAGTCAATCAGAGCATTGGCTTAGCTATTACAGCTACTAAAATTGCTCAAATAAGGTAAATGCAGAGCTCAGACAGCTCAACACTGTGCCACTGAAGTCAGTTTCACAGCTTTCACTGACTTGTCTCTTGATTTTCAGTAAAGCATATGACAGTATTCCTCAGAACTTTCATGGAACTAATTTTAATTTATCTGGGCTTATGCACTGCCTAGCTGATTGAAAAAGCTGGCAGCGTTTCCAGACATTGAAGTCTTATTAGAATAAGGAACAGGCAGTTCTCCTGGAGCCTGGAGCTCTGTGTGTGCCTGTGTGTGGAGGGGGGACCCCAGCCAAGGTCCAAGCCAGGTTTGCAGCTGAATGTGCCCACGATGAGGGAGGAAGGTGACATGGTGTTCTTTCACTGCTGTTCTCATCTCTCATTTCTGAGATGTCTTCACATTTGTTTCGCTCCAAAGCTGAATAACAAATGACTCTGTCCTTCCTGGTAAAATGTCTTTTCCATTCTTCTGTTTATCCTTTTTTTATGTCTTATTGAGAATTTCCAGAGTTCACTTGCAGTGATGGCCTGGGAGCGTGATTAAATCATGATTTACTAAACCCTGCCAAACCTAAAGTAAAATATGTTTAACATTCTCCAGCTGTTCATCATACATAATCCTTGACTTATTTTTATTTTTTTTAAATATTGAGCTGGTATCCTGTAAAAACACTCCTGGGAAAGCTGCTCATTTGCTTCTATGCCAGCAAGAGGCTCTTTGCTTGCTGAAATAGCAGCATCATATGCCTGACACCTTGGTTCTGATGGGTAACAAATACCAGCCAGTGGCTTCCCAAAACACAGCACTTCCAGGATGGAAGAGTAAACTCAGTCTTACATAACAATTCTCACAACACACACTAAATGAGACCTGTAAAGCTGTGATGGTATGCAGGTGCTCTGGCTCCAGGAGCAGAGAAAGGAAAGGTGGTCAGTAATTGCAATGCATGTAGGTAATTTTGTCATTCCTTAAAAGTTAGGAAATGCTTTCATTGCAGCAAAGTTTGGGATTTCTCTCCTGTTATTTTCCATGATCTTTTTCTGTGTTTTGGGTCTGTGCTATTAGAATTTGAATTGTGGAAGCTTCAGGTACCTGCTTAAAACCAGGCTTCTGGTTTTTGTATTGAATTATTTGTTGCATTCCTTAGCTCTGTTTGTCTGGCTGGATGTTTCCCCACATGCTGAGTGCCAAGTGACTGCTTCCTTGCCTTCCTCTTAAAAGTAGCTGCGCCCATCATGAAGACTCCAGGCCACGCAGGCCAATATCAATCATTGGCACTTGTAGCATCCTCCTGTCAGATGGCTTTGCAGGAGACACAAGTTGGGACTCTGTACAAGGTGGTCTTGCAGGTCTTTGCAGGGTTTGGAGCCAGACCCTTCAAGTACTCATTGGGAGCAAGTCTTCACATGTGCTGGAAGGTTTTATGGATTTTCCTCAAGTGATCTCCTCATGAAGTTTTCTCCTGATTCTGCTGAGACAGTTGCTGTCAATAATACTTAAAGTCAAACTTGCTTTGGGCCCCTTGACTGTGGTAGCACCAAGAGATGAGGCAGACAGACATTTGAGGACAAAGCAGGAGGAAGTATTCAAACTAATTTCAAGGATCTTTCTTTGCTGAAAGATTTTTGATTGCCTCTGTCCTATCTTACTCATGGGGAAGTCCTGATATTTTTCCCTCATGTGAGTTTAACAGAGATGAGAACCTTTAACTCAGCCACACCTAAGAACAACCTCTGAAGAGGCTGTGTTTGGGGCTCTACTTTGAAGTAGTGGGTCCTTTTTTAAAGTTGTATGTTTTGCATTTGGGAAAGGGCCCTATGTCATCCACATAAGATTTCCAGTTGATCTCAAGGTAATTAAAATCTCCTTCAAACAAGCTGGAGCCTGTTTACGTATACTCAAGTGCTATGTGTAGATTTCATTTTCTTTAATTGCTCATAGTGTGAATGATTAATTTGAGGGGAAAACTCTGCTGGAGTAAAATAAGGATCTGTTTCTTGTCATTGTGTACTGTTTTAACGGGGAATGAAATCTAGGATTTGAATGACTTGACAGTCAGCAAGACTGTCTTGCTTTTAACAGCTCAATTTAAAACAGAGCAACAAGAAAGGAATACAAACCTATGAGCAAGGGATTTGAGTCTCTTGACATCTGATTTTAACAACACCAAGCACCTCATAAAGTGCGACAGTTTTTCTTAGTGTGTGGGTCAGGGGGCTGGTGATGCATTTGTTCAGTACTGGTTATCAGTGCCCTTTTGCATTCACTGTGTGCTTTTGGTGGGGAGGAACACTTTCATTAGATCTGTCTCTGCTGAAGCTGTCTCCTAGCCAGGTGATGCCAAACCAGAGTGTGCCTGTGCAGCTTAGGAGCACACACAGTGGTGTCTGGGGGCTCTGACAAGCTGACTTCACCCCTGGTGTAGCTGCTGTGAACCACTGGCTTCAGTAGGACTCGGCTGGAGAGTATGTGGCCCCTCACTTGGCTGCTCACCATAAGCATTGTGACTGCTTCTGCTATTAGAGAATAAATAGATTTTTTTCCATGGTTACAGTACATCTAGTCTTTAATGTTCTTGCTGATTACCACTGACCCAAAAAGTCTGCCTAGCATGCCTTTTATATGGAGTATATGTCAGTGAAGCTTAAAGTCTCTTCTCCTCCCCTAGGCTTCACTCTGCAGTCATGTCTTTCAGACAGCTGAAATGCCATACCTCATTCGTTGGGCTTTTTAGGGAAATGTTTGATCTAATCATGTCTGAATATTTTAAAAGGTTTTCGATAATGGAATGCTAGAAATGTGCTTTAAAAAGGTCTGTATCCCTGAAAAGTATGTGCATATATTTAAAGTTCTCCCTTCAGTGTCTCCCAGATTTGTGCCTACTGAGAAATTGTTTCTTGTTTCCCATTAAAACCAGGTCATAGTGGTCCCTGTGTTTCATGTGTCTTTTATGGTTCTGTTTATGTTTGGTATGTATGGTTATGTATGGTTCTGTGAGTTGCAGCATTTGAAACTTGTGCTGAAAAAGACTCTGTCAATGGCACAAACAGTTCCATCATCACTCCTGCAAAGTGTCTCAACCTGTTGAAAGGAGTCCAGAGGAGGACCACAAAAATGATGGGAGTGCTGGAGCACCTGTCCTGTGAAAATGAACGAGGAGAGGAGAGGAGAGGAGAGGAGACCTTACCTCATAGCACTTTCTAGTACCTAGGAGAGGTCTCCAAGAGAGCTGGAGAGGGACTTTTTACAAGGGTGTGCAGTGATAGGACAAGGGGTATATTTAGATTAGCTATTAGGAAAGTATATTTACTGTGTGGGTGGTGATTTACTGGAACAGGTTGTCCAGAGAAGCTGTGGATGCCCCGTCCCTGGAAGTGTTGAAGGCCAGAATGGATGGGGCTTTGAGCAATCTGGTCAGTTAGGTCTCCCTGACCATGGCAGGGAGGTTAAAATTAGATGTTCTTTAAGGGTCCCATCCAGTCCTAACCATTCTACAATGGTGTGATTCTAAAGTAACTTTCATTAGTTCATGTAATACTGTAATTTGAAGCGTGCTTTGTCATTCCGTTGAAGTTATGCTTATGCTAGATAAGTCTGGGGAGTTCTATCTAGAGGGCAGTTTAAATAAAACTTCTGGTGCTTCTGTCCCTCTGCACTGAGTTCTGAACTACTGACAAAAAAATATTGCCTTTGCTGTATTAACCAGATGCTTTCATGTGATCCATTGTTAAGCTAGTTTTTCCTAATATGAAATTTCTTATAGCTGGATGATTCCTGAAAATAAACAGAATAAGAAATCCTAAACTCATGCTACAACTATGCTGCAAAACAGATCCTGTCTGATATAAAGGTGGGCCTAAGTTATTCTTGCTGCTTTTCCAGAAGTTACAAGGGATGCTTTGGTCTATGGAAGTCACCTACGTGATGTTATAGCAGAAGTATTGTTCCATCTAGTTCTGTTCAACTGCGTGTGCTCTAGCATGTCATGAAGCATCACTGCTGCAAATGAGCACAGGTGGGGCTTAGTTGGGCCTAGTGTGACAGGTTAGGATGCAATGGGATAATGGAAGGGAAGAAGAATACAGTAAGGAAAGAGGATGAAACCTGGGGTGCTGCTTGAGAGGACAAAAAGAGGTAGGTTCAGTGCAAGGATATAAATGGCATGTAACCTTTAGCTGGAATTGAGCTTCAGCAGAAGTTTCATGTGTGCAGGGAGCTGCTGCCCTTCAGGAGGGTAGGACATTGGGAGGCCTTTTGAAGTGTTCTTAGTAAAAATTCATGTCCTTGGCTCTGTCTAGAAGTGCAGTGATTACAGGGGTGAAAAAAGAGGACTAGCCACACTCTATGGATCAGTGTCTTGAGGAATCAAGTAAATTTACTTTTTTGTTGTTTTTTCTTGAGAGAGGGTGGTGTCAGATCATCATTATCCCCTTGTTGCTCTCTAAATCAGCAGTTTGCCAGAGGAGTATACAGACTTTTCTCAGAATTGATTTTCAAGGGAAAAAAGCCAAACATTTCCCATCAATAAAAACTTTTATTCAGAGAGAACACCTCACAACCAAAGTTAAATACCTAGATTGGTAAACTTAAACAGCCTCTCCTCAAATCTCTATGCATACATGCATCTATGTTTTTGTATCCTTTGTTTTAGCAAGTAATATATATTTTTTTTTGGTTACATGCAGGACCTCTCTTGAGGGATAATGACAGTGAAAGGAGAAAGAAGCAGTAAGTTTTTAACAGACCTCCAGCTTCTCATAATATAGTGGAGAAGAGCCAGCTTCACTGGGTCAACCTGAATCTCAAGCAGTATTGGTGAAAGCTATTGCAAAGCTTGCAGCAGCGTGGCAAGAGGCCACCATCCCTGCTGAGAGACATGAGATATGGAATATATTCCGTGCCTGGATAGTAACCTGCTCTGGCAAGCAGGCTAGTTCAGTCGTGTCTCAACTTCCCATGAGTGTTTATAAAACTCTTAGGGGAGAGATAGTCTTTTCATAGATATTGGCTAATACCTGGGTCAAAGAGGCTCTGATGTTAGTGAGGAAGAAGATGTTAGTGACAGCAGAAGAAACTAAGGATTTTAATAAATAATTGATAGCATGTACTTGCTGTGACCATGCTCTCAAAAAGTGAAGATGGAGGGACAATGCATACAGAATATTTGAAAGAGAATAGATGAACTTAAAATATAAAATTTCATCCTGTCTTCACATCAGTATCAGTACAACAACACATTTGATGCTTGTTTTCCTAGATGCTCCACAAGACTTTGTCCTCAAAATAATAATAATGGGGAAAAAAAGGAACTTGATCTGCCAGTTTCTGATCAAAGTTGTTTACGAGCTTTTCGGCTTGCTTCCAGTGGAGTTCTGTATGTTTATCTCTTGAAATAAGCAACAAACACTCACCTGGGATGTTCCTATGTCCTTCTTGTGTCTCCTTTTCAAGGTGGAAATAGTATTTCCAAAAATAGTATGTGTTAGGTCTGTTCCTAGTGACAGTGGGAACCTATGTATGAGTGCTCTGCCCTCTCTTCAGGAACATGCCTGAATGTTATTTGGCTGAGGTGTTCAACCCAGCTATAGATATACACATGTACAGATACATACATGTGCATGTTCCATCTCCTCTTTGCATTGCAGGGAAGACCATAATAGAGGTGTAGAGCAATCTCTCTGATGGTGCAAAATCATCCTTCTAAAGTAAAGGTAGCTGTGAAATTAAGGTCTGAAGTTTGAAAATGGAATGGGATCACCAGTACTGAAGGAGGCTCTGAACTTTTTGTCCAATGTAACAGTTAGTCAAAAGCATCTTGAGATAACCTGGTTATCTTGAGATAACCTGCTAAATATTTCTAAATAGAATAAGGATGGAATGTGAATGATGTTCACCTGCCCAGCCTTTGCTGCTCAGGGCTTGATAGCCATGGATGTGACATGCTGAGAGAGAGAGAGGGAAATGTTTGGGAGGAGAGTCAGAATCATCAATATGCCCAGAGGGAATCAGAGCTTCTCCAGATGACCTAGCCCCCATGAACCTTAATGCAGTTGAGCTTTAAACTGCCTTGCAGCTTCTCTCTTGTAAAGAAAAAGCCACAACCAACCGCAAAAGTTACATGAAATAATTTTGAATGATGGTTTCATTATTCAGCTCCAGTGGATAAACTTCCTGTGGGCTTAATTGAAGTGCAGATTTCTCCTATATAGAAGTCACGGCCCTGGCTAGAGTCTATCCCTTTAGTGGGCCTTAAGAATTATTTCTCTTTGCTAGCTCTCCAGTGTGCTCCTCTGAATTACTTCTTTAATTTCTTTCTGGAAGCTCCAGCTCTTGCTGTGGTTGTGTGCAGATTGTGGTTATGTGATGCCAAACTTCTTCACCACATCTGAGTGTGGAGCCACTGTAGACCCTTTGGTACCTGGGTGAGGGCTGGCTCCCCTTGATGTTTACAAGTCCTTGCTTCTCTCTCATTTTAGAATTGTGCAGGGTTGGCCAAGGGGCCAAGAGAAAGCAATCAGGGAGTGCCTATTGTCAAGGAAAGGGGGAGAAGGAGCCAGGCAGAAAACTGACTGCAGAAAACTTGTCATCTCTGGTCATCTTGCCAGCTCCATTGTGAGTCAGAAGAGAGAATGGGAGTCAGTATGAGGTGCTCCAGGGTTTCACCTGAGAATAGGACATCACTTTGATGCTTTTTATACCCCAGAATGGAAGAAGATTGGTGGTAATGATGTTCAGGTTTTTATGCATTCCTTAACCTTCCATTAAAGGAAGAGGGATTCCTCTTCTGAGCAGTGTTTGGGATCCCTCAGTTAATGTGCTACCTTTTAATGAGGGAGTGTTGGAAAGCACCATTTGTGAGGACACATCAGAATGCAGCGTGTCCCACAGCTTGTGTGTGTAACTGTGTCATGCAAGATGCAGAAAATTCAAAGTGCCAGACCAATATAACTAGAGAGTCACACTGGAAAAGATTTTGCTGCATTGCACTGAAGGATGTATGAATGAACTAATAAATAAGTAAATACATCTGAAGGAGGAGGGGAGGGAAAGTCCAGTCCACTGCTTCATAAACTTCAGTGCCACATTAACCAGTTTCTCTCTTATTGCAGACCTGCTATGTGCTATGTTATCACAGTGCTTTAATGTTTAATTCACTTTGATTTGCACTACAGAAATATCAAGTGTTTCTGCAGGCAAACCGAGGCATCTAAGGAGCACTGCTGGGAATAAAACTCTAGGAAGACCTTCCGAGAAATTAGAGAGGGGGCACTTTATTGGTTTTTATTCCAGTCCTGCAGTTCTGCTCTGTGGCTTTGTTTTTCCCCATCCATTTAATGAGTATGCGGGACAGATTGATTTTAATATGGTGTCCTCAATTCTGTGCGTGACCCGTGGAGGCTGTCTATAGCAAGATTAGAAAAACAAGCAAATGTTTAATTTTGTAAGGGGGAGGGGAAAGGATTCAAAGGCTCTGCTGCTGTTAAAGAACATGACTGCTGCAAAACAGACATTTTGAAATCCTCTCCTCAGAAAAAAGGGTTTTGATCAACCCTTTTGTTCCTGCTACTTTCAGATAGCCAGATAATGTGCATTTCATAAGGAATCATCAGCAAAAATTAACAACCATTAACACTTTTGTTAATGTCCTGTCAAGTAGGTGGTCAAATATGAATGAATTGTGCCACAGGGACACTGCAGACTCTCTCCATTGCTGCTTCAGGTGTCTGATGAGTCCACTCCTTTCTGCATGGCTGTGAAGGGTTTAGGTGTTGGCAGACAGAGACACCAGGGAGCTCTGAGCAATTAGGTGTGCTACCTGTGCACTGTACAAAAGCTCAGTTCCTCCTGAGGGCATGGTGAGATGAAAGAGGTAAAAGGCCAAAGCTACCTTGGTGTCACCACCTTCCTAAGGACATGATGGAGTTTCTGAGCACGCTGTGTTGGACTGCAAAGTGTGTACAAGTATCCTGAAAGACCATCTTACAACAGTCATTTAACCCAAGATATGAGCTCTGCAGAAGTCATGTCTGGGAACTTTACTTTGTGCTTCAACAAGCTCATTTACCCCACACAGATTTGAGCCACCGTAGTGCTAGGAAACAGCTGAACACTGAAAGCAGAGGCTGAGGGCCAGCAGCTTTTCATGAGTGTGGATGCACCACAGAGGAGATGAGCCTGATGGGCTTCACATCTGGAGGGGGAGAAGCAATTCTCCTTAGGGTTGGCACAGTGGGGAGGGAATGCCCATGCCCACAACCTCACCTGCAGGCCTCTCTTTGCTTATTTTGGCTGAGGGACACCACAACAGCACCTTCCTGGGGCCCACAGCCCCTGGAACAGCTCCAGGTCTCACATGCACCATGGGATGCGACCATCTGAAAATCCTTCTGCCATGCCAACAGAATCAGAAAATCCTAGTGTGTGTGAAGGGAAACAAAGCCCCAATAACCGTCCACAGAATTACTATAATTCATCCTATTTTTTTCCAGGCTCTCTGCACAGTTTTCGTGGTGGTGCCGGCAGACTGCAGAAGTACATGTGCAAATAGCTAAGTTGTAATTTGCAAGTGCAATTAGCTGGTTTTGTGAGTGCAATCACAGTAATTGCAGGAGCCTAACTTATGTGCTTCACTGTTTTTCATCTTCAGAGCAAAGACTAATTAAACATTAATAATAACATTAACAGCAAAATTAACATATATATATTTGAGACCATGAATTATTTGCTTTTCTGCAAGTAACATAAGTGTGAGGGAGACAAAATGCATGTTGAGCAGAAAAGAAGCTTGCTGCATTTTTTTGGACTCCCCCCATACAGCTGCTTCATCACTGTGCTGGTGTTGTAGCTGTAGCAGCAGACAGACTCAGGCATGAGGATTAGGGCTCTTTGTAATGAAATCTAGAGAGTGCATGCTATAGGAATGCAGGCAGTAATGTGGGAAGTCATCCTCAAGATTCCCACTGCATACAGCACTGCAAAAATGCACATAGTGCTTTATGTGAGGAAATACTACTCCTTAAGGTAGTTTACCAGTGCTAAGATGATGGTTTTGGCCATCAAATAGTGCAAATTCACTAGGCCAAATCTGGCAGATGTAGGAAGGATTCAAGGGGAAAATAGGTTCTGTGGAGATTTAGGTCATTAGGTAAAAAGGAAATTGGAAGCTGTTCTGAGTGTTGTGGGTGGTATGGAAAAAAAGACACAGAGCTGAGAGTGGGAAAACACCCAAACTCAAATGTCTATTTTTGTTCGCAAGAACAGGAAGTTGATTTTTCATTTCTTATCTTACCATATGATGGATGCATGCAATACAGTGTGAGGACACTGGCTGTTTCTGGATGGCTTTCTGCTCTTCATTTACCTTCACTGCAGCTCTGTCACTCTGTCACTGCTTTGAGTGGCACAAGGAGTGAAATGTTGGCCAGAAATGACATCTTCTTTTCTTCAGACGAGTTAGGATGAAATTTAAGTTTAAGTAATTAATAATAATTAATGAAATCATTAATGTATATTTAATTCAATGATAGCACTGGTGGTCTGTTAACCCCTTACCTGAGTTGTGCATAAACCAGCTGTTTATGACAAGCTTCCATCCATGCTTTTTAGCCTGAAGATTTATTTTTCACCTGATTAGTGGCCACTTTTGCAGCCTTCAGGCTCTCTGTCCTCTTTAATTACTCCTTTCTGTTCATAGTCTGTCATTTGCTTAGTTTCTGTAAGGCAACTTAAAATCAGTCAGGACAGACTGTACTGGTCATTGGGAATTTCAAGAGGTACAAATGATCCATAGTTTTTATAATGACTGAAAAATTAAAACCCAATAAAACTCTGAGTTAAAATATAAAAAGAAACTGCCCAGGAAGAACAGAGGGGCATAGAACTAGAATTCCTTAATACCGTGCTATCATGGTTGAAGGAGCTGTCATGACTCAATCACAGGCTGAGATGGCTGCTTCATCAGGCATGAAGCTCCATTTATCCTCCTTTCTGTGAAGGTATATGAGAAATGATTCCTTGTTACTCAGAGGCAGGCTGGCGTGCTGCTGAGATGGAGCACTTCTGACATATCAAAGCACAGGAGCTGTTGCCTGACTTTGGCTTTTATGAGTTGCTGGAAATACTAGTCCAGATCTCATAGCTGAGAAGTTTAGGTCACTGTTGGGTGCAAGGAAAGCAAAGTAGATAATGAAGTGCAATGAGGCAATATTAGGGGACAGGTAGCTTGTGCCTGCTCTTGTATTTGTGTATCCTGGCAAAAGCCCTGCTTCCAGTGAAAAGTTCCTTGTAAGCATGTGTGTTTGGCAGACCTTAGATAAACCAAGCTGGAGAGCAAAGGGAGAAAGATGAAGTGCTTTGCACTGTCTGCAGGAGTAGATAGGGAGGCAAATCTTGTACCAGTGGCATCACCTTTGAAAGCCTTTCAAAGTCTGGGATTTTGTACTTGTCTTTCTGTACTTAATTGGCAGGTGCTTGCTCTCTTATTTGGAGACACAGACTACCAGAGGAAATGGCCCCCTCTAATTGAGCTAAAGGTGGATTTTTTCTTTTCTTTGAACAAGCAAGGGGGAGGTGAAAGCAAAAGCCCCAGACTGCGGGCAAAACTCAGCTGAGACCTCCGCATTTTGGACAGCTGGTTTCTCCTGCAATTATAGACATTTTGATGATGGGTTTAGAGTTCCTATATAAGTAATCCTTATCTCTTGTTTATTGAATGCTCCAGCTGAGCCAGCAATCTGATATTTGTCAGTAGCTTATGGGAGGTTGAGGGCAAAACAAGAGCATGGAGGGGGGAGCAGCCCCCTACCTCCCCGCCCCTTCCTGCAGATAGAAAAGCTGCTGGAAAGGGTGCGGAAGAGAAGGGAGCTTAACTTTGCTATATTAAAACAAATAATAAAAATTATATGTTGCACAATATAGCAAAGTTAAAACAAGTTCATGTTATTGTGCATGAGGATGATATGAAAAACTGCCTAAAGTTTTCATAGAGAGAGAACTCAGGTTGCTAATAAGCTAGATCTAGGGACATGGGAGAACAGCAAAACAGACCCTGAATCTGCATTTCTCCTTGCTGTGTGTCTGCTCCAAATGTCTAGGAAGTTAGAGCCTAGCTGACAGCACCCATCTGCATTCTCTGGCTTTGTTCAGGAGGTAGAGCAGTAATCTTTACCAGTGTTCTGGCCATTGGAAGAAAGATGCTGAGGAAATGCTTCATGGAAAAACACTTGAAGCTAAAACCAAATTTTTGTCATTCCATTGGAATAATATTTTCACCGACATATACCTCTATTCTCTAGGATTAATAAGGCCACTCTGCATTTCTAAAATGCTGGTTTTAATGCTTGATAATCTGTAATGGCTGCTTATCCACCAGGTGACATTAATTGGGAAAGTTTATTTTCAGTCACTTCCTTCGGTTGACTGCCAGTGTTGGGGTTGAGTCACAGGGCTCAGTGCTGGGGCCACTGTCCTTGAATATCTTTATTATAATGACCTGGATGAGGGCATAAAGGGCATCCTCAGTCAGTTTGCAGATGATACCAAGTTGGGGATTTTTTGTGTTGTTCTGCTGGAGGGTAGGAAGGTTCTGGATGGGCTGGATTGATGGGTTGAGGCAAATTGTATGAGGTTCAGTAAAGGCAAGGTCTTGCACGTGGGTCTTAACAACCCCATGCATGCAGTGCTACAACCTTGGGCAGGAATGGCTGCAAAGATGCCTGGCAGAAAAGGGCCTGGGGATGTTGATCAACAGCAGCTGAGCATGGGCCAGCTGTGCCCAGGTGGCCAAGAATGCCAGTGGCACCTGGCCTGTGTCAGTAATGGTGTGGCAGCAGGACCAGGGCAGTGATTGTCCCTCTGTACTCAGCACTGGTGAGGCCATACCTCAAATCCTGTGTTCAGTTTTCTGCTCCTCACTACAAAAAGGAAATTGAGGTGCTGGAGCGTGTCTGGGGAAGGGTCTGGAGAACAAGGCTGATGAGGAGCACAGTCTTACATGGAGCAGTTGAGGGAGCAGGGGTTGTTTATCTTGGAGAAAAAAAGGCTCAGGGGAAACCTGATCACTCTCTGCAACCGCCTGAAAGGAGCTTCTAGCCAGGTGGGGGTTGGTGACGAGAGGCAGGACAAGAGGAAATGGCCTCCAGTTGTGCCAAGGGAGGTTCAGATTGGGCATTAAGAAAAATTTCTTTATGTATAGAGCTGTCAAACATTGAAATAAACTGTCTAGGGAAGTGTTTGAGTCACCATCCCTGAAGGTATTTCAAAGACATGTAGTTGTGGCACTTAGAGACATAGACTAGTAATGGATTTGTGGCTTTGGCACTGCTGGGTTGTCCTGGTTCTGGCCAGCACAAATTTTTGCAGTAGCCAGGAAGGGCATGGCCAGGACCTGGAGATTATTCTATGCCACTCTTTTGTACACTCTTGTCATTAATATTCTTGCTGTTACTGTTTGTTTTCTTATCTCTGCCATTTCCAGTAAATTGTTATTATCTCAATTGGTGATATTTACCTTCTGTGTCTCCAATTCTCCTCTCCAGCTGCCCATGAGGGGCACATGGCTCAGAGAATCTCAGTGGGAACACAAAACTGGGGAGTACAATTTCTAAACCATGATATGGGGTAACAGTGGGACTCAGTGTTTTTAAAGGTGTTTTCCAAACTAACCAGTTCTGTGATTCTAGGTATTTTAGTCAAAAAGCTACAAGAATGTCAAGGAAAGGCATGAGATCTTCCTCTGGTCTCTCTAAAGTTATTAGAACCAAAAAGGGCATGTCCCATTCAGAAAACTGTAAGTGCATGCTTCAGCAACCTACGAACACAGGGATTTCTTTGAAAACATTAAGGTTTATCTGGTCAGTGAGATGCCTTTGACACAATAGAGCTGTTTCAGGACTAGTTGTTTCAATATTCCCTCAAGAGGGCAACAGTCCAAAATGTACTGTCCTCCAAAGAGCAGCAGCTACCTCCTGAGTGTCAGATGTGGTCGTTACAGTAGATGCAGAAGTCTTTAAGAACAATTAGAAACCAATATAATTATTTCTGCTCACTTAATTCATTTAAATCTCTTCACTCTTTCCCCTGCAAATCTCGCTATACAGGAGCTCTATAATAAAGATAATGTATTTGAAACTTTTTATTTTTGTAAGTGCTACACATTACTAATGAATGGTGTGAAATAATCCTGACTGGTTGGGAGGCAGTGTGGATGCCTGGAGCGTCTCCTGCTTTTATAATCCCTTGTGCATCACACCATATTTTAATAACCTCTAAGTACTCTCTTTCAAACTGTTTGCTCCCAGACTGAGATTTGCTATGAACTTGCAATGTTGCTGGCATTTACCATTTCACATCTCTGGTGGTGAACACACCAGCCTCACTGTTTTGCTCCTCATCTTCTAATCTTACTTATCTTACACTGTTTTTCTCCAAATGTCCATTCTTTTTTATCCCTTGGCCCTTTGTGCCAGCCACACTTGGATGGCAAATCTTGTTGGCTTCCATCTCCCCTGAGAACTTCTCCTGGGAGGGTAGAGCTGGGTCTGACACATTGTTAAGCAGCATCCTCTCCACTACTGCTCATCCCAAGTGTGTTTAAAAGGAGGTTGGCACTTCTGGAGAGAAAACTTGCCTCTACCAATGTGTTGCTATGGAGGGAATTCACTGAGCCCTCCCATTTCTTTCTCAGTGGAAGAGAGAGGAAGATTTTGGTACATCTTTGAAATATTTTGTGATATTTCAAAGATGGGCTGAATTTGTGACTGAAAGAAGTTTTCAGATTCATTTGTCAGGTTTGGGGGATGACAGGGTTAATCCTGTGAAGGGATACTTGTCCACCTTTGATGGGTTTTGCTACAACATACCATCAGTTCATATTACTGTTGACAAATGCTTCCATGTACTCGACCGAGTCACAGTTGCAGTCACTCTCTGGGCTTGAGTATTCCAGCATTTCCTGACTGTCTTCTTGAAACTAGGATGAGTTTCTGGCATATTCCCATATTCTGAAATCTCGTTTACCACTGCCTGGATGATCTGTCTCTATTTTATTCTTCTACATCCATGCCCACAAAATCAAGAGAGAGTGTTTTAGGGAGAGGCATCAATCCTCAGGTGGGGGAAAAGTCAGCTACAAATGCAATTGGGACTTGTATTTTTCTTTCACAATGCAGCAGAGAGCTGAAAATGAAACTAAGGGGAAGAATTATCTTGTAGTATAGCTGTTGTGAGGACAGAGATAATCTGAGGGGAGATCAGGTAAGACGCCCACAAGTGATTTGAAAACCAGCCAAAATATTAGGGAAGGACAGAATAGTAATTTTAAGCTTTTGTTTTCATTAAAAGTAATGCTCTGTAGGCCTTTTACTTTGCTACAGGAGTGAGATCAAAGAGTAAATACTGTTGCTACCATGAAGAAAAAAACCATAAAATTCCTCCTTTTTTTTAAATGAAGAGAAATTATTTGCAAAGGATATTTCTCCCGCAAACTAGCTTGTTTTCAGAGGTTATTTCATATTATATGGCAGAGCATTTAAAAAATGCACATATTTTTAGTTTAATAAACAATTAATGCAAACATAGAATCATTTATATTGAAAAATATATTCAAGATCATCAAGTCCAGCTGTTAAAATTCATGCTGTCATAGGCAGCTGGGTCTGGAGGGGATCTTGGAGGATCATGCAGTCCATCTCCTTACTCTGAGGCAGATCAACTGTACCAATGTCATTCCCAAAAGGTGTTTTTTTAACCTGTTGAAAGGCCTCTGATATTGAAGTCTTCATGGTCAGCATGTTCAGGGCTTTTCTATTTTTATTATTGGAAAGTGTCCCCAGCTACCCAACTGGAATTGTGTTCTCTGTGATGTAAGCTGGCTACTTCTCTGTTCATCATGAATATAGAAAATTGACTTTTCTCCATGACAGACTTCATGAATTTGAAGACTGCTGTCCTACATCTCCTCTTTTTCTCAGACTAGACAATGCCAGTTCTCTTTGTACCCTCAGATAAATTTTTAGTCATCGCATCTTTCTCATTTCTTTTCTTTGAACTACTCACAGAAGTGTTTGTTTCAGAGTAGTGCCTTACCCAAGAGTTGGTAAGGAGAGGTGATGGACAAAGTGTAAGTTCTTGCTATTTCCTTTTAGTTCAGAGGCTCCAAATACTGAAACTGAAGATTGGTGTAGGCTGTTCTGAAATGTCAGGTAGTCAAAAATTGCAGAGAAACAGAGTCATTGTGTTAGACCTTATTAGTCTATTTGAAGTGAGTTGCAACATGCAGATAGTCAAAATCTAGTCTTAGAACAGCGATGTTTATTAAAACAAAAAGCACCCAACAAATTTTGAACATAACAATGCTTTTGGTTTATTTTAAACTTTTCTCTATTTTGAAAATTTTCTCATCTGTAGATGCTTCTTCACAATTATAAGGTTAAATTTTTTTTCATTTCCTCTTATAAAAATGGTAATCTTAACTTCCAGTCAATCACCTGACATCAGGAGTTTGGGTTGTAGGAAAACAACTTTATGCAATTAATAAAGTTGCCAGATGTGATTACTGGGTTTTTTTGAGGGGTATCAGCTTGATTAATAAGGAGGTGCCAGTATAAAATTTAATTTTTTTTCCTTTTTGGAATATTACAGTTGTATTAAAAAAAAAACAGTTCTGTTAACAATCCACAGTATTCTGCTGGATGTTCACTTCCTTGCAAACAGCTAAAGGCAGGGTGGAGTTAGGACTCATTGCCAATATTTGGGCAGGTCACTTCTGTCTCCCTTTCTGCCCTTTGTGGGAAAGCTTAGGGGGGTGACTGTAGCTGTAGTTTGAGGGAAGGGTCATTCTCCACCCATGTTTGGAGGATTGAGTTATCCTCTGTATGGGGAGTATTTTATGACAATGCCCTGAGTTGATTTGTTGTTTTAAAGATTATCTTCTGTGGAAAACCCTTATATCTCTCTGCTCACTTTGCTGCCCTGCCAGTCCCTTCTGTCTTTACTTTTACTGCTGACATTTTGTATTCTTCTTATTGTTGCCTGCTTTGGCTGACCTGATCACTTTCGTAGTTTTGTTGTTCTTTTTCCCTTCCTGCCCTCCCCCTCAGTTCTGTTTTCTGCCCATGATATATTGCAGTTTCCAGAACAACAGGAAAGAAAGATGGGAGGATTAATCAAGAGAATCTAAATTAAAAACTATAAAATCTGAAAGTCAGGCTGGATGGCTTAGGATGTATAACCTCACTCTCCAAGTCACTAGTGAAGACTGCAAAGCCTCCAATGAAATGGATGGGTGATCTTGTCTGGATAATCAGCAGAAAATTTTCTACTCATTCCCCACAGCCCCATCTGGCAGGTCCTTTCTGGCATCTGTGATGGGGATGCCAGAACTGAAATGGCACATTAGTATCTTCCCACCCTATTAAAATATGTCCTTCTAAGCCGCTCTTGTGCCTGCCGGTAGGGAAATGTATCTGGCACTGCTCTGACAGAGGGGTTTGCTTCCTTCTTATTGAACATGCACACAGCAACCAGCTTCTCTTTGGTTCAAACAGCATGGGCTCACATGTCTCCCCAGAAAAATCACCTATTAAAGTGATACTGAGAAGCTAGGAGAAAAAATTCCCTTCATATTTACACTACATCTGCCCACTGTTTGTGCTGAATGATGGAAAATGCACCTGCTCAGCACAGGGGAGAGGGAGAAAGGCTGCATTGAAGAAAACCCACCAGGGATGTGGTCCCACTGCTTTGTGGGGGCCATCAAAGTGGGGGCTCCCGTCACCTGAGCACATCCCCACCCTTGCCTTTCCAGCATTGTGCTACCTGCAGATGCTCTTGGGAGAGCCTTTAAAAAGCTGCTCAGTTAAACAAGGAATGGAATCTGGAGGTGCAGCACCTGGAACTTCACTGTGTTGAACCTCCTGGAGTTTACATGGGATGTTCATGGATGTTCTAGTGGCAGTGCAAAGGTGTTTCCTGAGCTGCAGGTATTCACAGCACAAAGGAGGAAGGAACTACTGTGTTGTGAAATATTTTTTATCAGTGTAAGTACATCTGTAGCTACCATTTTAATTTTACAGGTAAAACATCACAGCCCCAGCTGAAGTAATCAAACTATTATGGAAACTTGGAATAGAACAGGTCCTAGAAGAATTAAAACCCAGAGGGACTGGCTTAGCTTGAACCACCAAGTTATTTACGCTAAGCCAGAAGCTTCAGGCTGCTTTGCCTGAAGCAATTGAGGGAGATCCTTGCCTTTCAGGATGCAGTAGGGATGAGGAAGAGGAGTGTCTGGTACCTGCAGCAGACAGGTGGCTGAAGACAATGGGAGAGGGACTCTCCCATAAGAACTGCTGTATCCACAGCAAGACTACAGTCCAAGGACTGAGTCATGTCAACAAGCTTTTAAATGTGTACCAGGTAGTGTAGCTTGCCTTTTCTCAAGGAAACTCTTGCAGGATTTTATGGTGATTTATTGCGCTCTCCTGAGCAGAAGGGAAAACGTTCCCCTGCATTGTTGGAGGCCCACTGCACAAAAGAGAAAATCTCTCTTCCAGGCCTTAGTTTATGATTGAAATGTGTAAATTTAATAAAAACATGCCTGAGTTCTGCTAGCACTAGCGATCTTAACACAGTGACCAGCAAATTGCAAATGCAAGTCCTAAGATCAGTACACTATGTTTGGACTTTTCAAATGAGTAAGGTTGAAAGTGATGAGGTGGAGCTGAGGGGCAATGTTTGAAATTTACATTTGCTTTTAGCTCACATCAAAATAAATATGAATAAATCCATCAGCTCTTCACCCTTTTGTACTCCTTGGTGCATAGTGGTTCTCTGTTTTATTTCTGTGGTGCTATTACAGGGTTAACACCAGTGTCTGTTCACCAGTGGGCCATTTCAGAAACTTTAGTAACTCCATCTTCAGAAACAGAGGGATTGTCCTTGCAGTTCACCAGATTATCTGTCTGCTCCTAAGATGAACTAGTTGTGGAATAACCTTTTTTGGAACAGGTCCTTCTTCTTACAAGAGCTTTGGCAAACGTTTGACTGGTATTTTTTTCTCTGTAGCTATTAATATGTTGGCTTTGCTCTGTGAAGTTGACATGGTGCAGAGTGCTCAGTCTCATGTGGCACCTCCAGCTGCAGAATCTTTCCTCTCACCCCCTTTGTATAAGATTGTACCTGCAGAGGAGGGGGATGTGCTTCACCCCCTCCTTTCCTCCCATGTGAGCTATGGGGATTCTTCAGATTTTTGCTAGGCAGTTCATGAACATGGAGGAAACACTTAATTGAGAGGGCAAAAGTTGCTGAAATATTGGGTTTACTGCCTCTTTGGTGTTTTTTGTTTTTTTTTCTTTTTTTTTTTTTCCTGAAGAGTGGGGACTTGATTTAGACTGCTGATTTTTCCGTCATTTTTTCTCTAGTGAAAGTTTTGTTATCCTAACTGGCATGATGTCCCTCTTTTCAGAATGGTTTGTCATCTTGACATGGCCAGTGAGATCATGAATAAAGAATAATAAAACTAAAGAAACAGATGAAAGCAACAAAGAAATTATTCTTTACTCCTAGATAGTACAAAGCTGGGTTACATGAGTTTCTTTTGTACAAGGGGATGAAGCCCTCCCTGAGATACTGCTGGCATCAGCCTTACTTGTCTTTTTCTAAAAGCTGACTGCTCTAAATCTGCACACTCACCCTTCATGTTATTATGGGCTCCTAGAGTAAGGCATTACTGTTAATGTTTGACTCAGATATGTGAGAATGAATATTTGTTTCAGAAAGCAAAGAAACCTACTCATGTCTATCCATTCTCAGTCAGCTGTGAAACCAGATTTCCCAACCAGGAGAACAGTTCTTTGGCTCTTAAAACCTACTCCGTGAGACCTTTGATAAGAAATGGCCAAGAAACTCAAAGCTTTTAAGAAGCAGCAGCTTGTTATTTTTTTAACACGTTTAAATCTCTTTCAGTTCTTGACATGGTTTGCGAAAGTTAATGTTGACTTGAGTGCTGACTTGTTCATTTTGTAACTTGGATGGAGGAGAAGAACCTCCCCACCTTTGCTCTGTAGAGCCTGCTGGGAGTGCTGAAATGCAGCCAAGTCTTTAGCCATGCTGGTATTGCTGGCTGTCCGCCTGCCACCAGTTTTGCAGCCTGCAAAGGCCAGGCACATACTGCAGCAGGCAGCTTCACTGGAGCACCTTGATGCTACAACCAGAGTCCTGTGAGGGTGCAAGCTCAGTTAGCACAAATCTTGTGAGGGACACACGTGACAAGGCAGTGAATGCATTGCAGCTGCACTCTGACACAGCTCAGGGCTGGCTTCCCTCAGAGGCTGCAGGTATGGGGTTCAGCACCCAGGGCGGGCAGCAGCAATGCCAGAAGCTGTAAAGCAAGGACTAACCTGTTTGAGGAAGGGTGGCAGCCTGTTTCTTGAGGTCCTTGTGATCTCTAAAACGGAAGTGTCCCTGTTTGCCATGGGCTGCCATTGCCCTTATGATTTTTAAGCTCTTCATGTTCATGCAGAGCTCGTGGCCATCTTTCTCTGTGGCCTGCCTGCTCAGTCAGAGGGTAGGCATACAGAGCTGGGGATGGACACAGGCAGTCCCTACATACTGCTCAGGATGTGTGCTCTTCCTGACCCTTTCCCTCTGACTTCTGTGCACAGATGTGTTGCTCCCAGCTGGTCTGTGAAGGCTCAATTAGCTTTGCCATTGATCCCTGCATGGGATCAAACATGTCTGGCTTCATTGGTGCTTGTGTGTACTTATGAATATGAGCTAGCTGGGGAGCTAATCTGTACATTTTGCACTAAGATAATTCAGTTTAATGAAACACAATTTTAAAACTGCAGGTGGGACATTGTTCAGGCGCTGTGTCATGCTGGAGCCAAGACAATAACAGTGCTCGGAGTATTGAGGGCTTGGATTGAGACCATTGCCAGGGGGAAACTTCACTCAGCTCCGGTTGGACATACAGAAAATCAGATCAGCTGTGATCAGTAGGGTTTCTTCATAAAAATATTACACTGTAGTGGGCCCTGGTGTGGGGGATATTTTAGTCTGGGGGGGGGTTATTTTCTTGTTTCAATTTTAGTTGGTTTTTTTTTTTTTTTCCCCCGTGTATCAGTTGCTGTCATTTTGGTCTGTGTTTCTGAACATCCTTTTAGTGTTCCCAGTTAGCCAGTGTCACTGAACCGGGACTGCAACAGTCTTGCTCCATTAGCTATTACTGTTTCTGAGAAGTTAATGTAAATGAGGGCAGTCAGGAGGAGAAAAGCAAGAGGAATTTGACTGTTCCTCCTATTACAGCTCTGCCTGACACTACATATTTTATTGTACATCCGGCACAAAGGGAGATTGATAATATAAGATGAAAGGTCTGTGTGATCTCATGGCTGGTAATAATGACTGAGGGACCACTTATTTCTTCCCTCCTTGCTCCCAGTCTCAATCCCATTGTGAATGTTCTTTACTTCAGTGCATTGTTTAAAGACCACAGGTCTGGGCTTCTTTACAAGGCTTTTTTGTGGTGCAGTCTGGTCTGATTGAAACCACATTTTTATATGTGTCAAAACCAGTTCAGCACTTAAAAAGAAATCAGAGTATCGATTGGATCATATTTCCTAAGTGGATGTCACTGGCTAATTCTTTTGTTAAACCATTTAGCTACACAGTATTAAGCAAGTGGTTACTATTAGGCAGTTACATATGGGTCCTATTAATTCACACTTTCTGGCTGCTTTATGACTAATATCTTGTCAAATAGGTTAGGATTTCAAAATATTTAAGTCACCAAACTTCAGGGACCCTTCATTTCCCAAGCAAAAGCTAGTCCACCTTGGGGACCACAGGTTAGCATAGTATTGACATCTGAAGGACTTCTGTTTCTTTAAAAAATGCCTCAGAACAAAGCAGCCTTAGAGGTTTGTTGGTTTTGTTCTTTTTTTTTTCCTCATTAGGCTTTCTACAGTTCAAGAAAATTGATATATATGGTTTGGAAAAAGAGCTAAGGATGAAGAGGATAACTTCTGCATGTCCTGTCATCTTCCAGCACACATCTCCAGGAGTGAAATGCTTACCTTCTTGCCAAACTTTCTTTCACTCCTTTTAGATTAGGCTCCTTGTCTTTTTGTCAGTCCAAATGAACATCATTTCACCTCTGATGGGTATTGGATTGATGACTGCTGTCATGGCCTGTGATGACCCTTTGCTTTCCCTGTTCTTCATCCCAACAGGCTCTGTGGCCTATTTGAAAGTGCTCACACCCTTTTTGGAGTCAGGTTTTTAGGGTGGGGAGAAAAAGAGGATATGCCTTGAGGCCTCAGAACAGGGGTTGCAGTGAAGTTTGAGGGGCCTGCACTGCTGTTTTAGCCCTTGCTTTCCCATGGGCTGTTCTCACATAGTTCCTTCAGAGACCTCTGTTCCTGCAGCTCTTTCTGCTGGAAGGACAGCATTTCTTTGGGGAGTCAGTAGCTCAGCCAGGGTGAGGAGCAGCTGAAGCGTGGTTGTCTCACAGCCCTGGCACTTGGCCCCTCTGCAGGAGCATGAGCTCTTCCTCTGGGCTTATGCTGCTGCCAAAAACCCAGTGGCAGCAAAAGGAGGATCTTGCAGCCTCTTGGTAGGGGATGAGAGGAGATATCCCAAGTGGATTAGAGGAATGAAATTAAACTAGCTCAGGACAGTACAGTAACTGAAGGACTAAATGGGAAGGCACATTTTATCAAAGGAGTCTGAGCTGTAAAAATAATTCGGAGCCACTGACCTAAAATGTAATGTGACTTTCATAAACCCTTCCACAGGAGCATCCATAAAGTCCTGCTTTTTCTATTGGTTGTTATGAACTTGTTCAATCTGTAAAAACAAAAAACCACCCTCACCCACCACAACCCTAAATAGAGTCTCTCTGTAACTGCTCCATCTCCCAGACATTGCTAACATCTCCAGGGAGGAGCACTGTCTTCTTTGGCATCTGTAAAGGGAGTAGTATATGACAAGTATGGCCCAAAAACTGTAGTGAGAGTATACTCCTCATGCTCTGAGCTCTGTGATTTACTCTGGCATTTGTTCCTTTTTGATATGTTTGTGGGGCTGAGCTATGAATGTGCCTTGTGGAGCCAGGATGGAGTTAATTTTGGCACTGTAAAGTGGGCAGAGCTGCACTCCTTTTGCCTCCTGCCCAGCTCTTCCTCAGAAGGGAGCTTTTTTTCCCCCTCTCTTTGTGTATTTTCAGTAAGCATGCCGTGTTGCAACAGAATAAGCCAATGAAAGTCAAAACTTCCTCTTTTCCAGTCTGTAAACATTTCCTGGAACAATATGCTCAGCTTTGAAATCCTTTCCAGAGAGTATCTTAAGACCTCCCTCTCTCTTTCTATGAGTCACTTGATCATAGCAGCATTCCCTTTACTTCTGTTCAAGCCACTTCCAGGCAACCTTGTTAAAGCAATGAGGATTTAGTATATGGGAAACCACTGCCAGGTTAGCCATTCCCTCGGGACATGCAGCTGTTTACCATCTGCTGGAGCTTCTTGGGAGTCTTTGGGCTCCAGTCCCAGGTTGCAGACTCTCAGAGCAGGAAATTTTTCTTGGACACTGTGTGTTATTCAGAAGGATAAAGTTCATGGGCACAATATAGTAGGTTGCACGCTTTTTATTGTATTCCTCCATCTAAAACAAATAAGTTAGCTATTTGCTCATTCTGCCCTGCCAGTAATCTGTTACATATTAGACCTTCCTTCATTGTGTAGAAAATGTGAAAACTGAAGGGGAATTTAAGTAATTAGAAGGAAATAAGCTGTCTTTCAAGCTGTCTACTCTTACTTGTTAGGATTGCTCAGGGGTTGGTTAGCCCTGTAATGGGGCTGTGCCAATAGCAAGCGCCACAGGTGAACAAAGTGAGCTGCAAGTTGCAAACTGGGCAAACTGGAGCTTTGCAGCCCATCTGTGCTGGGAAGACCCTCCAGTGGCTGTGGCTGGGTCCTGGTGCATACAGGGGGTGCAGTGAGGGTGGCCTGAGCACTGGCTCCAAGGTCATTAAGAACATTGTGCTCCTGCCCCAGATAGCTGTACCTGTTCATTGCTTACTGAGGCTGCCAGGGAGGGTCAGACTCTCCAAGCTCTAGGAATCCTGAGCAAACACAGAACACAGGGACAGGA
This sequence comes from Ammospiza nelsoni, assembly GCF_027579445.1. Taxonomy (NCBI): domain Eukaryota; kingdom Metazoa; phylum Chordata; class Aves; order Passeriformes; family Passerellidae; genus Ammospiza; species Ammospiza nelsoni. The sequence continues at coordinate 103,297,573 of NC_080634.1, forward strand.
CTAACCTGCAGCTCGGTCTGGGTGGGAGGAAACCCTCTGCCTGTGGCCATGGTGCTCATTTGGGTTAGATTGTGATTCAGATCATTGTGTAGACCAGGAGTAACCTTCTGCTGTTGTTAGGCATACGTGCTGACTCCCCAGCTGCAGTCAGAGCTGATGTTTACTGTAAAGGAAATTAGATTGAGTTTAACTTTCCAGATTTAAGGAGGTGTTGGGTGGAAAAAGAGCTGAAGCACCTCTGAAGCTTTACACTTATGCCTTTCAGAGAAGAGGAGTGCTTGTTATTTAACGGCAGCTTTGTGAAGTTGCCCATGTGCATGTTGTAGTGTTTTGTCCCTGAAGTATCACTTTACATATTTCTCCTTGCATTACTTGAGGAGGAGGGCTACTCCCTTTCTTTTCTTTCCCTCCTCCTTCTTCTCATGGTCATTCCAACCTGGCACACTGTGCTGCAGAGAGAGAGGGATGCTGGCAGATGTGCCTGTGTGGGGACTGTGCATCTCTGGTATTTATTTCCCTGGTTTGGTCTGAGCCCAGATCTGTGGGTAGTGTGTAGAAGACATCCATTTAAGAGAGCTTTGTGTGTGCTTCCCAGACCAATTAAGGGAAAGGATCTCATTTTTTTACCGAGGTGTTTGGCTGAAAGATTTTCTTTCTAATGATGATTTGAAGGCTCATGGGGTTTGGTACTATGATTAATTACACATTAAGATGCCTAGAGCCTCCAAAAAGCATGCAATTATTATTTATTAAAATCAGAATACCAGTAAATATAATGAAGTGGAGCTTTAAATAACATGGGTAAAAAAAAAGTGGAGGACATTTTCTGCTGAACACATGCAGTTCTGCACTGGGCTGGGGCTCTGTGGAAGAGTGAAACTTGAAAGGAAGCTTTCCCAAGAGACTCAAATCACTGAAGATCAAGACACAGAAAGAAGGGAAGAGAAACAGAGAGAAGAGGTCTTCCTGTGGCTGATGCAGAGCAGGAATCTGATGTGAGGAGCCCCAGTTCCCTCTAGGCAATGCTACTTTTAGTGAACATCCTTTCCTTTTCTTGTTTCTGCTCCTGTATAGCCAAACACCTCCAACACTCAGCAACTTGCACAGCTCTGGGGTTCTCCCAGACATCTTGCAAAGACTGAGAGGTGGAAAAGCACAATCAAAAAGAAGGTGCTTTGTGTTATTCTGAGGAGTTTACTATGAACTTCAGCCTTGAAGGTTAAAAAAAAAGCCAACAGCTCATCTCCTGTTTTCAGTCTCTTTTTATCCATACTTGTGTAATTGAAATTTCCATACTTCCATAATTGAAATCACTCCCTCATTTTCACAGGAATAATATAAGGGGTGTGACTGAATAGCAGCTTTGAGAAAGTAATAACACTTTATTCTGCTTGATGATCCATCTGATATGGACTTTGCCCTGTACAATGTGGCTGTTCCAAGAGCTGTTGAGTCTGGGAAGGCTTGAATGTAAAAACAAATACTTGAGAGCAGGGGAGGCAGCCTGGTTGTGGTAAATGGCTTTTCCTGCCAAAAAGCTGGTAATAGCATGTTGTCCAGGCATCTTTTCTTTCCTAATTGGAACCACAGGATTTTGATTACAAACCTTAAGCATAACAGTACCTCCTTTAATTTAAGCTCCCTTTCTAACTTCCATGGTGTGAATTCTTGCTGCAGTGTTTACCAGTGCAGGCTGCCTGTAATTGTTCCCCTTTGCATCTCTAGGTCTCCTTGCTTTGCACTTCAGGCTTTTCCATCCTTTTATCATTTCAGTTATTCCAAACACCCAAGTTCTGCATGAAGTGACATTTGGTGAGAGTCTGAGATTGATGTCAGTGATTTGTGCAACTTTCTACAAAGATGTAATTCACTGAAAAGAGAAATTACTGAGTAACTAAGTTAGGATTGCAGCTCTTTGGCATTGGATAGCATATTGAGTTCATATGGTACTTCTTTAGAATTTTTTTTTGGCTTTCAAAAGCTGATAGTGTCAATGTAATTATAGATGCACCAATTCTGTGATATTTTAATGCTTTTGACCAGGTAAAGGAGGTATACCTTATGTTGGTACTAGATCTCTAGATAGAAATAGCTTTAAGAGGCTGGTGTTTTGAGGTCCCATTGAATTTTAGTGATTAAAAGATCACTGAGAAATATGTGAAGTACCCCGGATTTTCAGATAGCCTGTCCCTAGGCGCAGTGGACTCAGGGAAAGTTCTTCATCATTTTATATTCAGATGTGTTGGTTGGGAATATCCTGATACAAAACTTTTCCATCAGAAAATGCCACCTTGAAATTGGACGAGTCTGTGACACTGAGTTAGTGACAATGCAGTTTTCACAGGCACCATCCAGCTTCTTGAGAAAACTTTCTCTGCAGTGTCCCCACCTTGGCAGCAGACACAAGGGAGCCAGGAGCAGGGAGGTCTCAGGTCTGTGTCCTTGGCAGGCTGGCCTTGCAGGACCTGAGCTGTGCCTGTGATGAGACCCAGGTGGCTGGTGCTCTGAAATCAGCCTAACTTTTCTGAAGCTCTGCACATCCCATGTCCCTGAGCATTCCTGTCCCTGCTTTCCAAGGCTCAGGGACCTGTAGGAAGATTTTTCAAGAAGTGCTGACATGAAATACAGGTATTGCATCCCATGACAAGCATTGACTCTGCAACCTGCTCCTGTGGCTGTGGCAAGTTATTTAACTTGGACCTACAAGTCTCCATCAGTGTGTTTGCAGTAGGTTCAACAAAAACACTTTCAAACAGATTAAAATCAATGGTGCTTTCTTCACCTGTGGGCTGTGCAGTACCAATGTGTGCCTCACCTGCTCCCTCTCCTCACAAGTGCTGTGAAAATACTTCAGTAGTATTTCCTCTTCACAGTAGCAGGCTCCAGTCCCCAAGTGCCATGTGTGGCAGCACGTATGGCATTAATTCCTTCTGCAATAGCAATGATTAACACACACCTCCCTCCACAGACCCACTCCACAACAAAGAGCTGGCATGGCTAAGACACTGCCTCTTACAGACAGTGTAGAGACCTCTGCCTGCCACTGGCCTGGCTTTTAACCTTCCCAGTTAATTCTCCTAGGCTGCTTCATATAAGAGACTGCTGCTTTGAATGATAAATTTTAAATGGGCAAAATGGGAAGATCAGTAAAAATGCTTGTGAGGGCCTCTCTGCTGTCACACCACTTTTTGGAAACCTGTGATGCCCTGAGTTTGGGATGTAGAAGCCACTTGTACTTAACTGAGCCTTAGTTAACTAGTTGTATTTTCAATTTCTCAGTGAAGAGGGATCCACCAGTTAGATTTGTGCTCAAGTCATCCCTCCACGTTAACTTGAGGTGATCTCTGCTCCTCTGCCTTAATTTCTTTAATCATGTATGTTTGTCATCAGAGCCAAAAGAGGAATGTCTCTACCTTAGTTAAACCAAGGGAAAGGAATGAAGCCTCTTTTTGCTTCTCCTGAGGCTGCCATGGGAGTATCTAAATGGTACCAATCAACAGCTTTGAAATGCTGGCAACACCAGCTGGGAGAGATGGCATGCCAGTGTGGGACCTGACACCACTACCACCTTTTCTGCCATCAGAGCTAAAAATCTCATTTTTAACACTTTGGAACAAATAATATATTTTAATAGCCATTAATTTGTAGCTGACACCTTCTCTCAGTGCCTCTGACAGCCTGCATATTTCCTTTGTAGTGTCATGCTGCTTCTGTTTAGAAGCTAATAATACAATTTCCATAGTTATTACACTGTTTGGCTCTGAGGTTTCCTAGGAGTCTAAGCAGTGCCAGAAATTCTTAGTAGAAGCTTTGGCAAGCTTTAAGTGAATGACATTCATTGGTCACTGTGCTGATGAGGGCTGGGATAGGGCAGTGGTCAAGATACCTACAGAAACTTTGGTTAAATGTCGAAATCTGACGTTATGATAAGTTTTGAGTTTTTTCTACTGTTAACTGTTTCCCTTGCCAGAGGGAAGGAGGTTTATTTGGAGAGTGCTTGGCCACTGTTGTTTTTTGTGATATCTGACTGACACAGGAATTCCACATAAATTTGAGATTGCTTTGAGTCTCAAGAGCAATAAAAAGCAGTGCAGATGAAAGGACAGAAAATATGTTCTGGTAAAATTTATATCCTTGCCTGATGCCCATCAAGTATGGTAGAACATTAATGCCAACATTGCTCATGTTCAGGTTAAGAGACTTAAGCCTTCTTCCCCCTCAGCTGTTACCAGAAACCACATGAGTAAAGTTGCAGAGGAACACACTCAGAAGCTAGGAAATGCCCTTTTGTTTGTGCACTATAGCAAGCTTTAATTACCAGAATAGTAGCAATTATGGCATGGAAAATTTCAGCCAGAAGTTTGAACTGAAAGCCTTAATAAGCAGCTGAAAAGCTACACTGTGAAGGGTTGCTTTCTACCTCTAATGACATGTTATTGGATCCCATATGCCATATCAAATCTTACCATATCTTTGGCTCCCTTTCCACACACTAATTAACGTAAACACTCCCACTCCTGCTTGCTTTGCAGCTTGGTAAATTTTGGGGGCAGTCGGGCAGCTTGGATTGTGGCAGTGTGTTTGCATCAGAGGGAAAGAATAATTTTTATATAGTTTTTTTTTTTTTTTTTTTTAATGTATCTGTGGCTGTGGACTTCAGCAAAGGGGGTTTGCTTCTGATGAAGCTGTAATAGGTCACTCACATTGCCTGGCAGATGACAGCTTATTTCACTACTGAATTACATACAGAAATTCACCTCCTGTTCTGGCTGAAGTTTTGATCATGACTGTCCCATCTTTCATTAATATAAAAAAAAATTCAGCCTAATAGTCTAAACCTGGCTGCAAATCCAAACTACAGCTGAAAAGGAGGTAAGAGAGCAGCTGTAAGACTTATCCGTGGATTTTTACAAATAGATAAGTCTGATGTTTGCAGTATAAAGAGCACTGCCCAGGATGTGCCGTAGGATACAAAAAATCCACTTGTCCTTGAGGCTGCCTAAGGAGCGGTCTGTGGTAATTGTCCACCACTTTTGCAGGTTTCAAAACTTGCAGTCTGAGAAGTTTCTGAGCCTTGTGGGACCTGCAGAAAATGGAGTGAACGTGAGCGGGTCCCGTGCTGCGGCAGCACTGACGAGCGCCTTGGCAGTTTCCACTGCTGCTATTTCAGATTCTGTGGGTGGCAGGGAAACAAGCAGGAATTAGGTCAATTTAGCTCTTGCTGCTGCTTGGGAGAGGGAAGAGCAGCTGCTGAGGCAACCGCAGGAGTTATTCCCTCTAGAAGAGCAGACAAAAATTGAAGCTGGGGGAGGGGACAGGACGCTGGGCTGTGGTGTGAGGAGGGGGGAGATCAGTTGCTGAGGGTGCCCAGAGCAGGAGTGGCCTTGCCTCAGGTGCACAGGGCATGTGTGGGCTGCCTACGTGTGTAGATAGCTCTGAGGATGGAGTAACAGCATCTTCTTGCATCCTGGGAAGGGAAAGGAGACACGTGTGTTTAGTCTCTGCTCTGTGACTGCCCTGAAAATGTTTCCTCTTCCCTTACTGTCCTCTGTTAGCAGTGCTGAGGCAGAGCTAAAATCTGTATTTATGGAAAGACACAGATGTTGTGGTTTGGTACTGGCTGGATCCTTGGTGACTGAGAAGACAGAAAGGAGCTGGCATTCTAGCCAGGGCATATGCAAAGCTACCTGCAGGACACGGTCTCTGCTGGGCATTGCAGGGATGCTGTAGTGCTTGTTGGCAGGTCTGTGGCCCTGTGGGAAGGAGCAGGTACCCTGAATAATACACTGCATGGAGGCAAACAGGATGCAGTTGTTTTCAGTTCAGAGTGATTTAATATTTTGCTTTCTCCCCCTTATCCACCCAGATGAGTTCCTTGGTCCAGGCTCAGCAGGCCTCTAGAACCAGCTCTATCAGCAGGACTGGAAGGGCACTGCAGCATGTGTGAGCAGGCACTGGGCAAGGAGGAAAGAACCTGTGGCAGCACAGGGAGCCTCTGGGGCTGTCCAGCTCCCCTCTGAAACCACAGCCTAAGAGGGAAAGATTGCCTATGATAAATATAAGATTTCTCTCACTTGCCCACTTTAGAAATAGGACCTGAGAAAAGATCTTTTCTGGAGCTTTGCAAAAGAGTAAACCCTTAATTTCATTTGCTGTCTCCCAGGTATGTGCCATGGGTGTAGTCAAGCATCCACCATATGGACAGCCCCAAATGTAGGCTGCAGTGTTTTTGCTAATAGCAGTAGCCCAGAAGAAAGAAAGAGGGCTCGCTCTTCTGTTTTATAATCCATTGACTTTCAGACATAGTAAACTGGTAAAACAAAACACTCACAGAAAGTCTGGGTTTATAGAAGGTGAAAATCTGCCACCAAGAATGGTAATGTTGTTTTAATTATGCCAGGGCTCGAATGAGGGTTGCAGCCAGGCTTTCTGCTCTGCTCTCCAGGGCCTGATGGGTGCCAGGATTATTGTCTCTGTACGTCTCACCCGGTCCCACCAGCTGCCAGGCCACAATAAAGTTACATCTGAGTCACTGCTTCCCAAAAGGATGACAAGTAGGTTGTGTGTAGCTGAATAGGACGATGCTGGTCCTCCACTGATCCTGCCAGCTCAGGTCTGGACTCGGGCCACAACTGCAGGATAAATCCAAATGAGTGTTGTTGGCTGTTTAAGCGAGCTGGTTGGCTGGGGGAAGGAGGAGAGAACGAGGCATGCAGCTGAAAAGGGGACTGGGCTGCCAACAGAAGAGCCCCTGGCCCTGTTTCAGCTTTCAGCAAACAGAACGGATCACTGGAAAGACACAATGGACCTTGTTTGCAGTTGGGAGAGGGGGGATGCCTCTTTGGGGGACTGTGCCAGGCAGAATAGTTGCTGCTGATGTGGGTCACTGCTCTTGGTGTGCTTTGGTCCTATTGACACCATTCATTTGGTGACACTGTGAGTCTCTGAATTTGTTGTGCAAATATGGAGAAGTAGGATGCTTTTGAGTTTTTTGGTGGGTTTGGTTTTTGGTTTTGCTCTTTCTGTTTGCTTAGATCAGCAAATATATGTAGCCAATGGGGCAGATACACAAAGTGAGCCTGGCTGAGGACTGCTTCCCGCTAAGGGACCACTCTCCAGGCTGGATTAGTTCCTGTGGGGGAAGACAGCTTGTGTCTGTGGCTGTTTTCCAAAGGCTGCTGGTGGTGAGTGCAGGAAGTCACTGCTCAGGTACATGGCAGCTCCAGGTGACTCTATACTATGTAGTGAGGGCATTCCTGCTGTCTGGTTCATATCTTGGCATCTCACATTGTTGTTGTTTTGGCTTTTGACTGCCTCCAAGGAGGGGTCTGGGCTCCATTCTTCTAGGTGCACCAAATAATGCCCAATTTTGCAGATTGCTGTGTTTTCTGCCTTCTTAGCTTTCTTTCCACACAGGAAATATGCTCAGGGCTTAAGCACATAAGTCCTCATTTTCCATGCTTAATACTGGCCTGTTTGTTTGCTGATCCACCTAAGCTGTGTGTGCATCAAAGTAGAAGAGGAGAGAGTCTCCTGACATGATGGTGTGTCTTTTTCCCATGGTCCAGATTTGGTTGCAGAGTCCAAACACAAGTGATATCAGCCATGACATGGCTGCTTTCTTCCAGCTTGCTTTTGTATCAGAGTGCATTCAAACATAATGCAATGATTTGTGGCAAATGTCTGCAGAGTATTATTTTGTAGTCAAGTTAGTCAAAGTCTGAAATAACAGACAAATATCTGATGGAATATTTAATTAGAAAAAACAGTGGTAGAATTTGCATAAAATATTTGCTACAAATACATTTTAATCTGATTTCTAGCTTGTTGCTGTGCTTTGAATTTGGCAAAGCAAAGGTATTTTGGTTTTGCAGACAAAAGCTTGAGAGTTCAGTCCTGGCTGATTATTTGTAAAGGTTGACCTAGGTTATGGGAACTAGTTCATTAGCTGAGGGTGATAAAGGAGGTAAAAGATAAAGGTCATGATATCAGTGGGATTAGTTGGGTGAATTAAAGGACATGTGGAAACACAGTTAATCAGGATAAGGGCCACACAAATGATACCTCCTACTAACAGCCTTCAGCACTCTGATGCCTTGAAATATAACTCCTGCACAAAGCAAGCAGGAGAAGGAAAAGTACCACATCCAACAAGCCACAGAGCTGAGCACAAAAGATCAAAGGGATACACAAGTAAGTATTTTGGGGTATTTGACTGTCAGCTAATTTTAAAAATTCTTTACTGCAAGGAACATCTTCATGTCCCCTGGAATCTATTCCTCACTATTTTTCCTGAAAGCAGTGTCTTTCTCTTACTGCCTGCAGTTATTAACTCCCATCAAGTGTAACAGGATATGCAGGAAAAGTAAAGGTCCTGCTGCAGTTGTGTCAAGCTTAATTTATATACTGCAAAACTGGAACATCTTTTATATAATAACTGACAGGCTTACCAGCTCAAATGAACTGGTTTGCTCCTGCAGTGCCACCAGGCAGAGGCAGCTCTTTTGGAAAGCACTGGAGTGTCTGCAGTGCTGAAAAGAATATGGATGGTAGAGGTGAGAGGACAGCAGAGTAACTGGAGAGGTGTGGGCCAGGCAGCCCATCCTATCTGCCTGCTCCTGCAATCCTCCTCCATAAATCTGTGCCTGCTCTATCACTTTGGCATTTGCCTTTGTGGTGAGGAGCTGGATCCTGACTGACAGAAGCACTTTTGGCACAGCATGTAGAAAACCTTGGGAAGTGCCAAGAGAAACATGAGTGATGTAGCATGTTCACATTTTTAATTTGTCTGAGTTTGAGTGGTGTATCCAGGGTGTGTCAGTTTGGGGCTTAGACAGACTTTTCCTGGGAAAATAGCTTCCACAGACTCTACATAAACGTGGTGTATAGACATACACACAGAATGGAGCACAGGCAGACATCACCACATATCTGAGCAGTGTGTAAGTCATTTATTTTTAATTAAAAGCAAAACAAAATGAGATTTGCTTTCTTGTTCTGGCTGCCATCAGCTCTCTTCATTTACTATGGGATAACAGAAGTGATGAGACGTTTAAAGCCATACAGAAGTTCTGGGGAAATGGATGGTGGCAGTCTGGAAAATGTTGCTTCTCAGGTGTAAGTAATGTCTAAGTAAGGAGAAATTACAACCAACTCCCATGCACAAATAAATGTAAATGTTAAAAGCAGGTTTGGCGTAGATAAGTTGGTAATGCTCTTGGAGTAATGCCCTCTAGTTAGTGCTGTTAGAAAAAAAGGGGTTACAAAAGGGAGTGCATGACTTGAGTCTGGTTTGAAACGGGTCTTTGCAGAATAAGCATCACCAGAAGTAAGTGAATAACCTCTGAATTCTAAATTCAGGGAAAACTCTAAGTTGGAAAGGACCTGTGGAGGTCATCTGGTCCATCCTCACAGAGGTTCACAGCAGTTCTGATTTCAAAGTACTCAGCTTAATAATTCAAAATGTTAACATAAAAAGCAGCACTGAAAATAATCTCCAGAATAAGCCATTTGAAGAGACTGCAACATCACCAAAATGCAGTGGCAATTGCATTGAAGCAGTGTTAGGATCTACAGTAAATCAGTGCCCTGCTAGTCATATTTTTTTCTGTATGAGATATCCATGTGAAGTGCTCATACTGGGCTTATACTTCCCACAGAGCTGAATCTTTCCCTTTCAAAAATCCTGTGCACAGACTCTCAGAAGCACCATTGTTGCTCACGTGGTGGGAACTCCCTGCAGGAGCTTTTCTTACCAAGAACCTGTCTAGGAGAGACCCAGCATTTCCGGACTGCTGAGCCAGACCCGTCCCAGGTATGTGCTGCTGCAGTTCCAGTAGCTTCCTAGGAACTGCTGTGGCTTGAAATGAGGATGAATCAGGCCTACAGTCTTTCTTCTGAACTATGAATGTCAGTGCTAGCCTGGAGAAATACAATTTTCAGGCTGATGTGGTTTGATACCAAATTCTCCGCAGAGAGTGGACAGCCCAAGGAGTGAGCTGCCTCCCCTGGGACAGGGATGAGCGATGGGCAGGCACTTTTTCACTTTTTCTGTTCACAGAGGCACTCTCCATGCAGGCTCAGTGACATCCAGGCCCCAATGATCTTCATAAAGCATTGCAGTTTGGGCCTTGTGCCATGGAAATCTCTCTCTTTTCTCTCTGCATTACTCATCTTCCTGAGGGCCTTTTGCTCTTAGATTTGCTGCTGTTTCTGGAAAGCGTCCTGTTGTAGAGCCTGCAGAGAGCACACACCTTCCATCACACACTTAAAAGGGCTGGTCACAGATTCTTGCTGTCAAGCCCACAAGCAAAACATTGAAAATGGAGAAAAGCAGTACCTTTGCTAAATCCTTCTAGCATTTTAAGGATTTTTTTAAATATATAAACTGAGTGCAGTACTCTGAGAAGGAAAAGTGATATTCTAATGTGACAAATGGCTCTGTTCTCCCTGCTGACAGGTCTGGGGTCATAGCCCTTCAGGCACCTCAGAGGAGGGCTGTTCATTTCCGTCTTGTGCTCAGGGAGGAGGGTGAGGCCACCTAAAATGTTCCCTGTTGTTACCTTGTACACTAACAAGTGCCGCCTGCCAGCTGTAAAGAGGGCAGTGGAGACCCTCTGGTCATCATTTGAGTCTCTGCTTTAGAAAAGTGGTGCCAGGAGAGGGCATTTTCATCTTTCTTGTTTTCTACTCTCCAAACTCAAGATTGCCGAAGCACGTTTTGTCTCATAGGAGGGAAAAACCTTTTTTTTTTTTTAATTTGACCTCTCTTCTGAGTATATCCTGTGTAACTTGTTTGTGGCACAGAGAATTGACACACAGTCCTAGAAGGTCAAGTCAAGACTGTCATCTTGTTTCTCCTTAGCCTTCAAGTAAAAATTTTCAGCTACTAATGGCTATGATTTGTTATGTATAAGCTGTAATAACATACTGCTCAAATTAATGAAGTCCTACTTCCAGAACTCTAGGCTAACCATAACTTAACTCTTAAGAGCTCTGCTTAGGGTTTAACTAAGATGGGTATGCCTCAGATGTTAAAGAAAAGAACATCATAATAATAAAAAAATAAAATCACCAAGTGTTACAGAGTGAAATTTCATTATGGTTTCTGTAATACTCAGTAAACATTTGTTGAGAAAGCTCATAATTCAAGCCTTTTTTAACACAAGTAACAAACAAATTATAGTAATTTTCAAAAGCATCGTGAAACAACAATTGTGAGACCATCTGAGGCTAAACAACCCCTAATGAGATGCAGTGGTAGCAATAGCAAGACAGACAGAAAATCTATAAAGATAATTAGGAAATTATCCATTTGAGAGAATTTTAAGTATTTTTTATGTTCTCATCTGTAGAAGCCAATACATGTAACTTCCTTCTCACATCTTCCCCACCTTCAATTATTTAACAATAACATAAAAGTTGCTATAGTATAAAGAGGCATCTGGCAATAAAGCATGGGGGCACAAGCATTGGTTAACACTCTAACTGACTCTTCTTTTGGCAGAGCTAAAATTCCAGCACAAAATACTAGCCCCAGGGGTAAACAAACTCAGAAAAAGATTTTAAGAACATTTTTTCAGGAATAATGCTATGGTGCTTACAATGGACAAGAAAAGCAGGATAATAAGTGCCAGCAAATTCACAATGTCCTGATTTGGTTTGCACTGTGCCTAGAACTGGTTTCACCCACTCTGTGCTTTTAATCTCTCCTGATAGTATGAAACATGGTGATTTTATTATGCAAGTATCACACAGATAAAAAGGAAAAAAAATGATGTCTCAGCTACAGCTACCTGTGAATTTGATCTTTCAATATATGTAAAAAAGAAAATAAGAACTCTCCTACAAATACCATTCTTGGCAAGTCAGGTAGTGACCCTCAGAAAATCAGGTGGTGCATGCAATGCACATGAGAGAGCATTTATTATTACGCAGGCCTCCACTGAAACAGTATTACCTATCTTCTTCAGAAGAAGTACCTTTAGAACAAAAATAATCCAAGATAATGAGGCAGTTGAAGACCAAGAGTTGTCTGAGCTGCTGAGTCTTGAGCAGTTTGGGGACTGAAGAGAAGACAGGCATTCATGACTGGATCTGGGAAGAAGAGGATGGGCCAGTGCTGTGGAAGTGTCTACTATAGTCCATCTATCTGCCACAGTGGGATCCAAACATATTCATCTTTGAAGCAGATCATTCTGTATCTGCCCTTCAGTGGAAGAAGAATGGGCTGACTGAAATGTATCTTTTGAACACCAATTTTATCTAATTATCTTTGCTGCTTCACTCAGCTGAATAAAAAGCAAAAGACATTTTTTTCTGAGGGAGCGAATCTCATTGTAGTCCCTTTTTTTGTTTCTTGTTCTTCTCTTTCCCACTGTTTCCCTTCCCTCAACCATCCCAAAATAAGGTCTCAGAGCTGAAAGCAGTCAGTTAGGTAAAGAGAAACTATTGCCTCACTTATGTTGGTGTTAAATTCCTTACTCACAGCACAGTGGGGAAGTCAGAGCTGTGCAGTGTGGTACATATTGCTGGGATTGCACAATGATCCTAAATTGCTAGTCTAGTGCAACTAAAAATATGTAAATTATATCATCCCTGATGAATGTAAAACTGAGACAAGCAAATATGGGAGTTCCAATAAGAAGCTAGATGCCTTTTTCTAGGATAACAAAGACTTGCTAATTTGTCTCCATTTTTAGAAAGTAAGAAAAAAATCACTGTAGTGATACAACAACCACATTTTATCTAAAGTGCTTCCTTATCAAATGTAAGTATGCAAAGATATAGTCTTATGCAGTCTAACTTCAGCAGGTTGAAGGTTTTTTACTTATTGGTGAGAAGCCAAAAGTAAAGTTATATAGTAACAAGAAGGAATAAATAAATAAATGACTAGGGATCCTAGTTTCCTAGGAATTCTGAAACCTCTTAGATCCAGAGGTTTCAGAATTCAAGTCTTTCCCCTTCTGTCAGATCAATGGTGAAGTTCTTTGGGAGCAGCCCCACAATGTTAAATGCATTAGATCACTTAGATTGGGAATCTCTTGGTAATATATTCCTCAAAACAGTAAATTTGCTCCTGTCAATGACCTAAAAATAATGAAGGAACTTTCTGAACAATCTTCATGAAGTCTGCTTTAGCCTATGGTAAAAAAGAATATAAAATATTGCTTATGCTGGCTGTGCACAGGTTTGATTTTTCAGGACTTTCCCTTGGTGCCTTGCTCTATGGATTATTTTGGCTGGGTGAGAAAGTGGAGAAGTATGATTATGTCATGCAGGTTACATTATAAAAGTAGCTAACTTTTTCTGCATAGTGATGGAAAATGGTGAACTCAGACTGCTGTGAAGATTATGTTCTTTGATTAATGAAGAAGCTATCCAATTTAATGCACCTTACTTTTTTTCTCCAAAACTTTTCTCTAAATTATTTGTTTACATTGTAAGAATCATGGAAAATTCCATCTTGTTTATGTAGTGTGTAAAGGCTGGACTGACACTGAAGTGTGGGTAATTTTTAGAATTCTACAGTGCCAAACCTGGAGTACTGCATTTGTCACTGCAGTTCTATTTTGAGCAGGTCCTCAGGATCCCTGCTGCTGCTTTACTCATCTCCAATGGCCCTCTTCTGAGATCAGTCCAATTTTTCACTGTAGGTCTACAAGAAGTCACTCAGACCACCTCAATGTCTTCAGGCTATGTCTGTCTGCTTCCTAATATCCTCTGGTGACAGATCCCCCAGTCTCCCTAGGAAATTTATTCAAGTAATTTCCTGCTCTTACTTGCCTTTTTTCTTCTTACACCTGACCTAGATGTCTTCTGCTACAACTTAATTATTCCTTAATTGCTCCCATTATTTCTTGTCCTATCCTGACTATTCATGGAGAACAGCCTCTTTCTCCTTGCTGTAGTCTTTTGTGTACTTGTGGCTTAACTCTTTGAAAGCTGCATGGAATTGGCTAGTCCAATCCCACTCATCATTTGCATCCTGGGCAGCGAGAGAAAAGAGAAACTAGGGGCTTGAGACTTTGTGAAGAAGACTTCTGAATATGTGGAAATCATCTCTAACCATTGACAGGCTCTTGATATCTGCTCTGAACTCTAAAACAGTTTATACCAGATTTTCACCTTGCTGATGCTCTGTTGAGACAAAAGCTGTTCAGTGGACTGATCACTAATGGGAAGGAGAAAGTTTGAGATAGTGATGTGTAGGGGGATAGAATATAAGTAAATAAAGGTAGTATAAAATGTAATCTTACCCCCTAAAGAGTTGCAGCTGAGCCAATTATTAAGGATTTGGAGCAGGCCTGATGTTAACAGGCCACAGCTGTAGCCAATAAGGAGAGTGTTATAAAAGGGTGGATTGGTGGCCAAGGGGAGCTGGAGTCAGTTGCTGCTGTGAGGACAAGGAAGAGTCAGGGCCTAGAGGAGCTGACTACGAGAAACATCAAGGAGGTATGAAACTCTAGCCATACAGAACCTTTGCAATATAATGACAACAGTGATCCTCCTTGTTCTCTACCAGCCCAGAGAATGAGATCCTGACTGAGACATGGTTGCATGCCCAGTGTTAAGAAGTAACAACAGCAACCATATCTGAATTCTGCACTAGTGGCAAAATACTCTCCCCTCTGTCTTGTGGTTTGTCTGGAGTTCTGCTTTCCAGAGTTTTGTGTTACAATATGGCTTTTGAAGACACAGAGTCCTGAAGTAGTGTAAGTGAGGGACCTCAAAAACCTTTCTGTGACTCGTTGCTGTGTAAACAACACCAATACAAAAATGATGCATATGTGGGGAGGGGGGGTAGGAGCATAAGGAAGGAAGGTTGGAGTCTTAGGGTGCAAGAAATTGGGACAATTAAGCATGAACCCAGACCTGACACCCTGCCCTGATTAATGTAACAATAATTAAAGATTTTCAGCGGAGATCAGCGTTCTGGTAGTTCCCAGCTGCGTGGAGAGGGATGAGTTGTGCAACGGTAACCAGCCCCTATTCATCACAGGCAGCACGCAGCAATTACCAGGGCTGCCTATTAACTGAAGCAGACTTTTGCATTAATTGATTTACTGGGACCTTTCATTCCCTTTCTCTTTTGTTTCCTCCTTTTGTCCCGTATGTTTTTGTTTGAAAGGCTGGTTCATTTGGCCGCATCACACAGCAGTGCTTGGCCATGGGGGATGTGTCCTTGGGATATGGGGTGGAGCTGCCTGGATTTGGGACACTGCCCTCTGCAGCTGTCCCATCCTTCCAAGTCTGTGGTTCCCAGGGTGCTGTGAGACAGTCTTTCTTCTGAAATCCACTGTAGTAAGCAAAGTGCATTAGGCATCCTCTCTTTCTACCTCCCTTCCCCACACCTCTTCCTGCACTCCTCTGTTTTCAGTAGTGATGTCGTTTGCCTCTCATTTCACGCTGAATATGAGAGAGAAATCTCATTATTTCTGACTTAGGTATTCACATGTGTCTCTCTACAACATGTCATGCCAGTTGCCAGCTTGTTACAACATCAGAAGAAGAATTCAAAGTGCTGATTTATCTGCTATTGGAAATGTCTCTAGGGATGAAAGCAGGTATGGTAAGGAGGGAGAAAGGAGAGAAGACAGGGAAAACAGCACAGTGCTGCAGCTTTCCAGAACAAAAATCTAGCCTTATCTTATTTTTCTTGCTTATTTGCTCCTGTTCTGCTAGGTGGACAGAATGATCAATGGATGTGAAATAACCAAAGATGTAATGGGTAGGAAGGTGTTTTTTATTTTTTTTTTTTAATCTGTGAAGGAAAACTGTGGGAGAAGGGTGCTACAAAGTCTGGCTGGTAGCTGTTGAACAAAAAGAAGAGAAAAGAAAAAAAGTTTGATACTTGATCCCAGTCTTTTGTTGGAGAATGAACAGTAGTTTTATTTTGGTGCTGAAAGGCTTCCAAACACAAAGAATCCCCGTCTGCTCCTTGCAGTGAATATTGGAATCAGGTGTCCACTTTTGGTCCTTGGTCTTTTTTTTTTTTTTGTTTCATGTGTCTGGCTCCCTGTATCACTTGTTGCAGGAGTTAATGACCTCTCTAGCCATAGGCATGACATTTCTATCTGTATTCACAGAAAAGTAAAAGGCAGTGAAATGCTTTGGTATCCTCAAACATTGGTATTTATTTTTCATGGGCATGTAGCAGTTCAAATGGGGGATTCCCAAATTCTTTGTGCAAAAGACACAGGCCAATTGAGGCAAGATGCATGTCTGGAGAGTTCCCAGCCCTGCTGGAGGCACAGGCAGCTGCAGCAGGTTGCTCAGAGCAGTGTCCAGCTGGGTTTTCAGTTCCTCAGAGTTTGGAGACCCTACAAGCTCACCAGTCAGTCTGTGCCAGAGTTTGCCCAGCCTCACCACAAGAGCGCTTTTTTCCCCCCTATATTACATTTTATTGCTCAGGACACAGACCTGCCTGTGGCAGATGTGGGGAGAGTGGCACAGCACAGGTGGCCGCACAGAAATGCCAACAGGTGCTAAAAGATGTGTAGCTGCTGCTCCAGCCTCAGCCCTGTGGGAAAGAGGGCACTGGGAGGTAGCAGGCAGTGGTGTCTCCCCTTTCCCCATGTTTGTGGGGAAGCAGAAGCTTTCAGTATCCAAAGGGAAAGGCAGCACAATCTGGCAATTCTGTTAGGGAAACACTTTCTGGCTTTCTTTTAAAAATAAGAAATAGTTAGCCTCAGTTTATTTCTTTCTTTTTTTTTTTTTTTTGAGTGGGGGGAGGCAGGAAATGTGCTTTTCCCAGTCTTGTGTGTATGTGTTATGTATCAGAATGTATGTTGTTCTGTGGTAATATACAAAATGATTCATACAGGTCTTAAGCTGTGCTCGAATCTGAGGTTTTGTCTAGTGAAATGGTTAAACTGCTTTCCTCAACGCTTAAAGGGATGTTGTGAAAACAAACTGATATTTATGCAGTGCTTTGAAGGTTTAAAGTGTGCATTATTTATTTACTGTTATCATCAGAGAAGTGATTGATAGCTTCTGCTTATGCTGGTATTGACATGAACCTGTGAATAATATATATCAAGAGAATGTCAGTTTGTATGCAAATGGAAAAACCAAATGGAAGGGATCCTTTGAAATGATAAAGAAATAAGATAAAGCTATGGAACAACCTTAAAAACATATTGTGGCGTTAAAATTTCTACTAAATCTGTGTTGTGTTATCAACAACCTTGCACACTGGTTAGTGAGGACCAAAATGTTCATAATTTAACACAAGAAACATTTTTCATTCAGAAAGAAATTACACTTAAAAAAAAACTCCATTAGTATTTTTAAATTAATAGAAGACTGGCAGTAACTCTCTATGACATCTACTTAATAAGCTGTTTAAGTGATTTAGTGATCAATGAGCACTGATATTCCAAAAAGGGAAAGGCAAACTTTGGCATTCCTTTTGGCACTGCCCCCTGCTTCATTTCTGCATGTGGGTAAGAGGGGCATCCTTGGGAACCTGTGCCTGCCCTAGCCACAGCACCTTCACTTGCAGAAGGCTGCAGGGAGGAAAGATGCAACAGATCTTTTCCTTTCCTGATGGAAAGGGAAAAAGGCAAACCATTCTCTGAAAAAATGATTGAGCAGAGCCTTTAATCTTAGGCATGGAGGATAAGGCTACTCCAGTGCAGGCTGAAGTTGAGGTACCTTGTATAAGATGGGTGAGACCTGTCAGGCCTTGCTGAAGGAACTTTGAAAATGCAGAGGATTTGATAGAGAACCTCTGTGTTTGAGGAGGGTGTGGAATGCCTGCTTGAATGCTCCACAACAGCTGACCTGCAGAAAGGAAAACTTTCTGTTCCACAAGGTCATCAAGTAACAACTGTCCTGGTGCCTGGAGAGGCCATGCCTGAGAGTCTGGACTGCAATGAAGAATTCCCTTTGCCCTCTCTTCAGACATCTCTGCCATGGGTGTCTACATACAACCATGGAGGCCCATTCCTATACTGTTTGTGTGTGTAGGGTATGCATGCAAACCCATATGGTATGTGTATGGAGAATGTCATATGCCACATATGTGGAGTTTTTAGATCTTTCCATACATATACACATACATACACAACCTTACTTTTTTTTCCCCCACATGCACTGATGGAAGTATTTTTGAAAAATGAATAATTTCTGCTGCTTCCTTTTCACTGAATTCAAATACAGATGCTTGACAGTGAGAAGCAAGTTTTTATTAAAAAAAAAAAGAGGCTGTTTCCCTAAATCCAGTGAGAGAAAATAAAACTCAATGATGGTGTTGACATTTAATGGACCAGACTTTAGTAGGAATAAATTGGTATAACTTGGCTAGTATCACTGAAGCTGCACTGATTACCTGTGCATGTGAATCTGAGTCCAGGTTTTTGGTTTTTCGGCCTGTTTTAATATCTTCAAATGACTCTTATTATTAGCAGAAAATACTGTGCTAAGGATCAGCCCTGTGTACACAGTGTTCTGCTCTTTGCGTTGGCATGTACGTGTGGGGCTTGACACTGGTGGAGCAGGGAGTGCCTGTCTTGCTCATGCAGCACAGTTCTGCAAATTGGTAATTTCCCATTCCTCTTTCAGGTTTGTAACAGTGTTCACAGGGGTCTCAGGTTAAGTGAAGAGACAAGGATTTGATGCCATGTTTCAGAAGGCTTGGTTTATTATTTTATGATATATATTACATTAAAACTATACTAAAAGAATAGAAGAAAAAGTTTCATCAGAAGGCTAGCAAAGAATAGAAAAGAATGATAACAAAGGCTGCTGTCCCAGACTCTCTGTCTGCGCCAGCTGGGCTGTGATTTGCCATTAATGATATACATCCAGGATGGGCCAATCCCAGATGCACCTGTTGCATTCCACAGCAGCACATAACCATTGGTTACATTTTGTTCCTGAGGCCTCTCAGCTTCTCAGGAGGAAAAAATCCTAAGGGAAGGATTTTCATGAAAAGATGTCTGCGGCACAGGTTCATAATTACAGAGGTAATGGGTAAAGACAATTCTACTCTGGAGGCACCTTTATAGCTGATGAAAAGTATTAATAGTACCCATCATAACATATTTGTCAACATACCCTTCAGATGATAATAATTGCTTCCACCAGAATTTGGTAGCTAGTCCTTGCTCCTCTGCCCTTCCATTGCCTACTTTTTGTTCTGATTTGACTTGTATTGTGGTTACCCCCAACACTGCTTGGTTTCCAAAACTGAGGCAAGTGGAATAAAGGGTGTGCTGTACCTTGGTATTTGTGGGTCACTTTAGCCAGACAGACATTTCAGGGAGGCCATCCAAATGCTTCTAGCTTGTAGAGCTGCTCTTGGGAGAGCAGGTGAGGCTGAAATGCATTCTGCAGTTGGCTTTCCTTGTCAGGTTCGATTGTGGGAGGTTACAACAGGACTGGATGAGCTTTGACTGGGATTTCCAAGCTGCAGAAAATGTTATTGGGCAGGCCAGTGGAGCCTTCCCCACCCTGCTGGCCTCCCATCAGGATGGCTGCAGTGATGTGCTGCAAGCTGACAGCTCAGGGACCTGCAAGGAGCTGCTCTCTGCAGTGCAGCTGCTCTGCTGGGCATTGCTAAGGAGAACCTGGGATCTGCTGAGATGCCACTGGCTCTCTGCAGTGTGGCAAAGAGGGATTCATGCTTGAATACCACTGCTGCAGCACTTGAAAGGCACCCTGGCACAACACCCACATTGCTAGAGAAGCTCCATTTCTTCTTTTTGTCTCTCTTCCCTTCTTTTAAAATCTGTGAAGCAAAGGAGAACCTTTGGTCTGGATTGTAGAAATTGGCACATGGTATTGTCTTTTTAGGGGATTAAAAGAAAGCTTCTGTGCTTTTCACTGTTTTACACTCCTTTTCCCATCTTCTACTAGGTAATTTTTGTATCTTAAGACAAATATATTCTCTACTTTGCTGTCACTTTTAGATTAAAATGCTAGTCAGTACAAATGTTACTCTGTTGTCTTCAGTTTTGATTAATGTGCATGATTTGGGGGGAAGGAAAATCTTTATTTTAGAAATGTCACTGTTGATGCTTTGGGACCCTAATACCTGTACCCCATTTTGCAGTGTCTGCAAGCACACACAGACCTGAAGCCTGCTATAGCCAGTAATAAATGTTGATTCTCTGTCAGGGAGTGGTGAGCAAACAGACATGGATGCTGAAATTGAACTTCTGAGCTAGACCCTACCCAATTGGAAGCAATGGTCTGGAAGCACTTTGAGGACCTGTTGCAGGAGTGTTTATGTTCTGCAAGATAGAGATGGACCAGTGAGTGAATAAAAGTTCAAGGCACTCAGGGACCAGAGGAAATTGTCCTACAAGCCACGGGCTGTACCTGGAGTAACTGGAAGCCTGTCTTCTAATGTATGAGAATTTTTGTGTCTAAGATATTTTCTTCATGCCATTGCTATATTGTCTTCCTGATATTAGAGTTTCTGTCAAAAATAAATGCTGTTGATGTTTCCCTCTACTAGCATGCATTTATGGAGGCTTAAGACTCTGACTCACTGATTACTGTCATGCTAAACAGGATAAGTTAGGTGGCTACCAAAACACAGGGTTCAAGAGGGAGGTCAGAGTGTGTAGTCTTAATGCACAGTCTGTTCTAGACAGGTTTTCATATTGATCTTTCTTAAACCACAGCATTCACTCCACTCTCCTCTGTTTTACTTTTTGAAAACATAATGGTTATGAAATGAAGCAGAGTTACCAATATTTGACAAATGAAGAGGATGGATTTGAGGTTTCTTTTCTGCTTTTTTTTAACCTTCAGGACAAGTAATTACTTGCTTTAAAATATATTACTTGAGAGGCAAAAGACTCACCAGGAGGTCAAGCAGTGATGGAGTTTGAAGTGGCTTAATTATAGCAACATGGGAATTATTCACTGGCCTGTTGCACTCTATACAGCTGATAAATACCTGTAGAGCACTGAGTGTCATAAACATCACCAGTTTTATTCAGAGGCAGGAAGCATGATGTTTCAAAACAAGTAAACCTCTTCTGTCACCCCAGGAAACCTATGGGATAAACAAAAAGCCTTGAGAACTGTACAAGCAACTGTTTTGTAAAGGGAAATATGTCTTGAGATACAGAACAGGATGCTCAACACAGCTCCTGTTATACCAGCTTGCTAATATCCAGTGCTGGCCTGCAGGCAAGTCTCACTCTTCTCCTGCACCTGGTTATTTCATTGTGTATCACCACTTCAGCCCTATGTCACCACTCCCTAAAAGCAAAGTCAGCTCTTCTCCAACTAACCTTACAGCTTTCACATGAGTTCTGCTTTTTGCAGCAATTCCAAGCCTGTTGAGAAGTTTCTGTCTCCTATTGTGGAGGGATCTTCTGCAAAACCAACAGCTCTTCAGTTTTCTCTGCCTGTTCTGGTTTGATCACCTCTGGAGATGGGGTTTTCTGTGAATGGGATGAAAAAAAAAATCCATTGATTTACTATACAGAGGCTTCTGTCTGGTATCTATTATTAAATATCTTGTGCATGAAAAAATCCGAAACCCCAAATCTCCAAAACTCATTAAAGTCTTTTTTGAAAGAATACAATTAAGGTTACAAAGAAAGTGTGTGGAAAACACCAGAACTGATGATGTTCATGCAGCCTTACTTCAATCAGCAGAGAGGTGTTTGTTACACTGCAGTCTTCATTCATATGATGAGATGTTGTACTTTGGTGTAGGAGGATTAATATTACTAAAGACCTTTTATAATTGGAAGGAGTGTTTGGCAGTGTCATTGACCCAACCAGATCTATTTTAGGAAGATAGTGAAGCAGTCCTCTGGATTCCTTGCATATTCACTGGAAAAAGGTGGGTATTTTTAAGAAAGGTCATCAATGTCCCTCCCCAGAGTTAAGACACTATGTTAGGAAGGCTGGATCCTCCCCTCCAGTCTTCTCATGTTTATTTTCAATACAAATAAAAGACTGAGTACTGTTTTTCTGTTCCTTCTGACCCAACCTTCTGCTCCTTCTCTGCTGTTGTGAAATGAAGCCAGCACACAGCACTGATGTCATGGTCTGCTAAGGAGGCAACACCCACTGCCTTGAAGGCTGGGTACATCTCCATCCCTGGTGTGGCACTGATGGGCTGTGTGTGGCAGCCAGGTCCTCACCCCTTCTCACAGCCCCAGTGCCTCTTCCCCTGCAGCTGCCCCACTCCCAGCTGGCTCATTTCTCCCCAGAGATGTGTCTGGCAGGGCAGGGACACTGCTGCATGTCACAGGCAGAGGGTGGAGACCAGGTGAAGGTCTGTAAGCTCTCAGTGTGTTCAAACAGGGAGGAGAGCTGCATGTTGCAAAGCTGGCTTTGCAGAAGTCATTAGAAAGCACTTCTGTGGGGGAAGCAAAGGGGTGGGGAAATCCCATCTGTCTTGCTTTGAGAGGTTTGAAATGAAATGTTAGATCTCCAAGTGCTGGTCCAGGACATGAGCAGCGCCTCCACCCAAAATCCTAATGTCTTCCAAATGAGCCTGGGTTTCCAGTGTCAGATGACCTGACTAAGGAAGCAGAGTGTGAAGGTGGCTCTGTGTTAACCCTGCAGTGGCTGCCACAAGCCCTGTCTGTTACTGGTTTGGGGACCTGCCACAGCTCCTTCAGGGCACTGCTGTGCTCATGCCACCACTGCCTGAGGGAGGGCAGATTCTGGGCTGCCAGCCTGGGTTATGGGCTGGGGTAGGAGGTGGCCTAACAAAGACAGAATGTGCTTTGAGACAGAAGGGAGTGCCCATGAAACGCTTGCCATCCTCATGCTCTCTTGCAGCTGGCAGTACAGTCCCAGTTTGGGCATTAGGAGGTGGAGACTGGTGAAGCCATGGGTTTGCTCTGGGATTTTGGGCAAGTTGGTTCCCTCTCTGCAGTGTTCCCCAGCAGGTTCTGTCATACCCATTTAAGCAATCCCAGGCACATTACCCAGGGCTGGGAAAGCTGCTCCCGTGGTGTTTGTGCAGTGCCTGTGTCCATGAGTCTGTGTGTCACAGCTGGTGAAACTAATGGCCACCACTAGGCACAGGCCTGACACAAGTGGGGGAAGAGGAGGATCCTTGTTCTCTAGACATTGTCATTTCTGCTTGTCAGGTGTGAATGAATCTGATGTAGCTGACCCATTGCATGAGCTGTGTGGGCAGTAGCTTCCTTGGGACACTTTGTGGAGCTGAATTTGGCTCTTGTTCCCTGGACTAAAGTTCTTCTTGGTGATTCAGCAGCTTGTGTTCTCCATTGGAGCAGGGAGGGGTGAAAGAACAGAAGGGTACAAAACCCAGAGAAATCAAGAAGCAGCTTTTTCATGAAGACCTGAATTGTGTTTTTCTGTTTCTTAACCATGTCCTTGGTTTTAATGCAATTAGTGTAGTCTGAGGTAACATGAATTCATTCAGCTTCCTTGCCTTCAGGACTAAATTGGTTTCTCAGGGAGATCTGGAAATCCCTTCCCTAACCCATTACTGTGCAACATGATATGATGTGTATAAAGGGGAGCACTGGAGCTGAGCTTAAGAGAATAGACTCAGCTGCATGAAAATACCTGCATGTCCAACTCCCACTAACCAGGTATCCAAGCGTATTTGTTTTCTGGGATGAGGTGATGTAATTTGGAGAGAGGGAATAGGCCAAAGAAAGCTTACCTTTCTTTTCCCTAAAGGAATAAAAGCATTTTTTTATCAGGAAAAGCAGAACATTTATTTGCATTTATTAAATCAAGCTGCCTTTTCTGGTATCTATTCTATAGCTGCCTCTTCTGCTATGTCCTCTCCCTTCCAGATGCTGCCCAGGCTCTCCAGTTGGCCCTGCATGTGCCTCAGGGGAATGGCATGACCTTGCAGTGTGATCAGAGCTGCATCAGCTAAGCAAAGGGCATGGCTTACAGGAGGAGACTGAAGTATTTAGACAGACAGTCTTGGGCTGCTCTTGTGAGAAATAAAGGAGGAAATTATTTCAAAGCAAGCGTCAAGACCAAACAATATCTTTTTTCAGGAAAGATGACGTTTATTTTGTATCAGTATCTGTGAGTGTTTCCAAATGGAAAACTTCACTTTTTTAGCATAGAGCCAAAGCGTTTTGTTTTCTGGATGCCAGAATCTCGTTGGTGGGTTTCTATGAAAATTGAAAAATGTCAGCCAAAAGCAGACAGTTCAGTGTAAAACTCTTGTTTTTCATTTAAAAAAAGCAGCCTGAATAGGAGAATCATGTAGTAGTTCCTTGGCATCACAGCATTTGTACAGCAGCCCTGGAATGTGCATTCCATGTATGAATGAAGAAATGCTCAATGTAACTCTCTCTTGGGACATGCAGGAGAAGGGGATGTGCTGGCATGGATCATTCTGTAAAATGCTAACTGTGAAGACAGGAAGGGAATACTTATGCTTGTTTTACTGCTCTGGCAAAATTAAATGTACTTTTTGTTATTCCCATTAAGAAAGAGGAGAAATACTTTTTCATGAGGGACATAGGTGCTGATTTGCTGTAGTGGAACATTTCCCTTGCTGTTCCTCTGTTGACATTGATTATTTATGCCACCTGGGCCTTAGTTGCTGTACAAGATTTCTGCCCTGGAAACCCTGACAGTTCCCTGGGGATACAGGACTGCTTCTCGCTCCAGGAGACACAGGCTCAGCTGGGCACTGGCAGCTGAAGGCACCCCCAGCCCTCCTGCTCCTTCTCCTCCTGTGCCACATGGGCAGGATGGAGGGAGAGGATGCTGTGCCACCAAGTGCGGTGTGTGCTCGCTGTCTCGTGGGCAGGCACTTCTTGGGGTGGTGGGCTGGAGAAGGCCAGAGGGAATGTCTCTGCCTTGCCCACTCCTGCTCTGCCTGCCTTCTGATTTGAAAGGGAGTGGGGTGGCTCACTGGGGTCAGCTTTTCCTTTCCCATATCTTTTCTTCCAGTTCAGCACAGAGGAGTGGGAAAGTGCATCCCTTGGGACTGCCTTGGTTGGATTGGCAAGACTGTTGCATAGTCAAGCCCCAAATAAGCAGTGAAGGAAGTGGGAAAGGACAGGAACTTGGATTTTGTGTCTCAGTGGGTTCAGCTAAGTGTCTATCTTGGGATATGCTTGTTTGTTTGTTTGGGATTCTTTTTACTTGGTTTTTTTAAACTTTGATAGGGCTTTTGCTCTTACTGCTGTGTTTGGCCATCAGCCTGCACATGCATCTAAGCAAAACCAGACTCTTCATTTTTATTGTCTTTAAAAGGAAATCAGAGCTTTTTATAGACACTTAAAAATTTGATGCAGACACTTCATTATAACCATAACTCTTCCCACCTTCTCAAAGCACTGACATACACCAAGGTGTTCCCAATTCACCCAAACTCCACTATGTGGATAAATGTGGATAAAGCTGTGGAGAGAAGAAAGCTTTGGAGAGCAAAAAACCCTAATGCAACCCTTTTCAGTGTGCTGGAACTAAATGATACAGAGGTGGGTGGGAAAGGGGAGGCTCCCAGCCCCATGCTGTTGTTCAGAGGGCTCCTTGGCTGATCCTATTTCTATCACAAGCAGTTGGCTCCATGCACTCCTTCTGTGTGAAGGAGACGATGTGTTTGTCTTTTGCTGTGCCAATATGGAAGAAGAAACTTTGTTCCTCCTCTTTTTCAAAACAGATTCATAGTTTGGACAAATATATAAATAAATAAATACACACACATACACACAGGGAGAGAGAAAGGCATATACAGATTTATACTGTTACATATTTGGATATAGTGGTGGGGACATTATCAGCCTGGACCCAAGTATCACAGCAATATTTATCCAACTGTTTTTGGTTTTCAGGTCACCTGGAGATTGTTAAGAGCAGCCTGGGATGTAATTAATCTTCCTTATCTTGTTTGCCAATGTTTCTGCCACTTATGTGTCCTTCAATTTGCTCAGTGGCCTAAACTGGAGTTGTGCTTTGTGTTCCTCTTCCAGAATGACTTCTAGAAAGGCAGGAGGAGTATTTCTCAAGCTCCAGCTAGTTGTGCAAAACACATCATAGTCATCATGATTATCAATGTAATTTATCAGCATAAAATTAAAACAGAAAAGTACAATTTTTTAATCAGGAAAACAGTCATTTCTCAATCCTTGAACTCAAAAGACTCTTCATCCTAAATAAATCTTGGACATGAAGAAAATTTGTGACAAGCAAGGAACAAGTGTAAAATACACATTTTTATTAGAAATTGCTTACTCCAAAGCAACATATTTGAGCAAGAGTGTGTGGCATGACCCATCACTTGGTTTTCTTAGCAATTCTCTGCCTGAGTAATGCCAGTTGTCTTCTGTAGGCAATTGGATTCCTGAGTATTTAATCTCAATAAATAACCCAGATGAGAACTTTCAAATGAAAAAATGGATGGGTTTAGAAGGAATTTGCCTACAGGTCTGAATAAGGGTGCTCTTCATTGAGGTTTCCATAGTGAATGCTGGAGTGTATATGGAGGAGTCTGGCAGGCTGTCCAACAGCCACATTCCACCTTCCCATAAATGGTCAAAAGTCCCTTTACACCTGTGGGGAATGTGGTCTGTCATTACCCCAAACAGTGTTAACTGTTTTCACACCCTGCCTAATAATTAATTTTCACCAGAGGTCTCCATTTGTTGTCCCTGTCAGTGATGGTGTGATGATGGGGCCAGTTAAAGGCCCTTGCTGGGGAGCAGGTTGGGATCAGGAGGGATAAAGAATCCTTTGCCTGAGATTTGCAAACCAGAAAAACTGGAACATTCACACTTGACATTAATTACATGGCAGATCCCCTGAAGAGCAATACTGTGGAAATACTCTGAGGAAAGCAAGCTGGGAGATAGAGCTCTGTTTTGCAAGGGAAAGCAGAATACTGACTGGGCTGTTGACTAGTGTTTGTTTGGATTCAGTGCTTGCAGAACAAGATAAACACACCCATCCAAGGAATATTTGAAGGTAGCATCATTTACTAAATTGTATCTAAAGGAAAATAACACAATTTAAAAAAAATCCCTTTTGCTTTCTCTTAAGTCCTGTCTCTCTTATTATCACTGTAGTTAGGACAGGATGCTCATGTTTGACAGGATAGTTTCTTCATCTACTTTATTCTTCCTCTTATATACAGTTGCAGTACTTACATTGCTATTTATGCTTTTTTGCACAGCTCTGATGTTTGCTTTTTCTTATGACATATTAACATGAAATAAATGCTAGGAACTAATAATGTTTCTAGAGTAAGATATCAGGATATCAGGTACTAGAAAAAATATCAGAAGAGAAAACCTTTTTCAGTCTCAGGGTTACATATTTCTATAACTCATAGCAAACATAAAAATAAATCTGCATGGTGGTGAATTCTCTTTTAGGAAAAAGCATATGAAAATTTCCAAAACAGTCACCTAATTTCTGCATGCTACAGCTCATCTATAAGAAGGAGCTTGAAGGTAGACCGGTGGGTATAAATTTCTAAATCAGAGATCATTATTTTGTTCTCATAACAAAGCTGGGGCTAATTCTGAGGTGGCCGTTCCAAAATAAGAATGGAATTTAAACAGTGTGTTAAGATTCTTACATACCTGTTTTCAATTATCCTGCTTACCTACTCATGATTCTGGTCAAAACTGCCTCACATGGCTGTTGGTGTGGCAGGGATGTCAGCATGGAGTGGATCAGATCCTGGCCTCAGGATGGGAGTGATGAGTGCATCTCTTTCTGGAGTGCACAT
Organism: Ammospiza nelsoni; assembly: GCF_027579445.1. NCBI lineage: Eukaryota > Metazoa > Chordata > Aves > Passeriformes > Passerellidae > Ammospiza > Ammospiza nelsoni. Next base: position 103,325,240 of record NC_080634.1, read on the forward strand.
GCCCAGCATTGTTTTCCTTTCATATTTTGGACTAAAATGCCATAAAGAAGACAGGTAGACAGCTGTAGGGACCCCTGCAATGGACCCTCAGCAGTGGGGAGTCCTACCCCCTGCCCCATTGCGTTCCAGAGGTTTTGACTGTGTCTGTGGCAGCCTGGAGCTGGAGCAGCTTTGGGGTTGCAGCCCAATTCTTAAACCTTATGACCATTTCAGGGCTTGACAGGCTGAGGACAGGGGAAGATCCCTCTGAAAAGTGAGCACAGCTTTGTTTCTGGTTGCTCCTTTTCTCCTGCAGCAACAGGTACAGTCTGTGCTTCAGGAGGTCACTGCAAGTGGGACTTGGTGGCACTTCTGCAGCTCATTTCTGCCCTTGTTACAGCTATTTGTAGCCGTGAGGTATTTGGGAGAAGAGCTCTTCTCAACTTAAATAGTTTGACCAAAAGAAGCTGCAGGAAGGAAGATTTCTACATGGAGATATTTCTCTTAACTGTGGCTCCAGGGTAAAGGTTTGGCAGCAAAACAGGGAATTCTGCTTTATGTGTGTGACAGTATGAACAGTTTTAGGCATCCTGACTTGGCTTGGCATGTCTACTGTTTTACATTGCATGTTAATCCCAAGATTCTGATTTTCACAAAAATTTTCAAATTCTTCTCTTAGTTTGAAATAAATCCAAGTATCTTTTGAGCTAATATACAGCCTTTGTTTCGGCTGCCTCTCTTGAGAACATCTTCCACATTTATTGCCTTTAACTTGGAGCAGTTCTACCTGTAACTTACCTGTTTTCTCCCAGCTGTATAATTTAATATGTTTGCAGCCTGTTTAGGCATACCTCACCTTCCTTTACCTGTGTTGCTCCACCCTAGCCTGGTAGAGCTTACCTTGATCACCCCATCATGAAAATCATTGAAAATCATCTGCTAGGTCACATCAAAATATTTTCTTTTCCAATGAAAATAAGCATAACTTGCCTTGACTTCACCTGCCCAATAATTTAAGACCCAGTAAGAGCCAAGATCTGTTTTCACTTTTTGTTGCCCTCCTCTTGCTCCCTCTGAGGCAATAATATTCTCTCTGTCATACAGTGACTAATACAGAGCATCTGCTAAGCCTCCATCTTCAGAACAGCAGAAGTTGTATCCCATCTCTCCTTTTTTTTTTTTTTTTTCTGATATTCTGCCATATATTAGTGGCTTTAATTACATATTTTCCCACTACAACCCCTAAAATCCCTTGCATCAACAAAGTGCCATGTTTTTATGGTACTTAGCATGCTCAGCTTTGCTTGATTCCTTTTTCAGGGATCAATTTATTTTGTGCTCTTTGTGTTGAGCTACAATTTGCGGTGATGAATGGAGTTACATCTAACTGGTGATCAGACACAAGTGGTGTTCCCCAGGGATCAGGAACCTCTTTAATATCTCCATCAATGAGCTGGGTGAGGGGATCGAGCGCCCCTACGCAAGTTTGCAGAGCAAGTTGGGTGGCTGTGGTCTGCTGGAGGGTAGGAGGGCTGTGCAGAGGGATCTGGACGGGCTGGATTGATGGGCTGAGACCAATGAGGTTCAGTAAGGCCAAGTCCTGTACTTGGGCCACAGCAGCCCTAGGCAGTGCTGGGGAAGGAGTGGCTGGAAAGCAGCAGAAAAGGACCTGGGGATGCTGGTCAGCAGCAGCCGAACATGAGCCAGCTGTGCCCAGGTGGCCAAGCAGCCAGTGGCATCCTGGCCTGGATCAATAATAGCAGGACCAGGGCAGTGACTGTCCCCCTGTACTGGGCACTGGTGAGGCCAAACCTTGAATCCCTTGAGGGTGTCCAGTTCTGGGCCCCTCACTACAAGAAGAGCATTGAGGTGCTGGAGCAAGTCCAGAGAAGGAAGGGAAAGGTCTGGAGCACAAGTCTGATGAGTGGCTGAGGAAGCTGGGGTTGTTTAGGAGAAAAGGAGGCTCAGGGGAGACTTTATCAATCTTTAAAACTACCTGAAAAGAGGTTTTAGCCAGGTAGGGGTCATTCTCTTTCCCAGCTAACAAGTGACAGGACAAGAGGAAATGGCTTTGAGTTGTGCCAGGAGAGCTTTAGATGAGATATTAGAAAATGTTTTTTTCATGGCAAGGCTTGTCAAACATTGGAACAGCCTGCCCAGGAAAGTGCTGGTGTGACCATCCCTAAAAGTGTTCCAAAAAGTGTGGATATGGTACCTAAGGCTGATGTTTAATGACAAACATGGTGGTGGTGCTAAGCTGATAGTTGGATTTGATGATCTTAAAGGTCTTTTCCAACTTGAAAGATTCTATGATTCTCTGATTTGCTGACTGAACCAAATTCTTCAGCACTGATTGTGCTCAGCCTGGATTTGATGCTTAGATTAGAGCCTGAACCCATGTGAAGGTATTCTCTTCAGTGTTTCTTCACTGACATGGGTGTACAAGTGCATGCTCAGTACTGTGAACCAAAAGCAGGTCTAAAGGACACAGTTTATCACTGCCCTCATGTAAGAGCCCTAATCACAGGTACTGTAGGTTGTGCTGATGCTTTGGTTAGACACAGAAACAATGCCTGGGGCAAATGGGATGGGATAACCCCTGTAAATCTGACCCCTGCATTCAGTACCCTTTTCCCAACATATTTTTTATATCTTATTTGAACTCTTGCTCCACAGCCACTGTTCTGTCCTTTTACTTTGCAATTGATAACTTTCTGTTTGTCTCCATTAGTCATCTCTGATGCTGGACCTTGTCAAAACTTTGTTTGAAAAAAATCTAACCTCAGTGTGCTATGCAGCATCTGTCACACTTTTCTTATCTGCCACAGCCGCATTATCTTCAAAGATATCCGGCAGGTTAGTTAAGCATGACCTCCTGTGTCTAAATGCATGCTGGCTGTCCTTCATCAAACTGTCTTTCCAGGTGTTCTCATGTCACATCCCTGAAAGTTTTCCTGTGCCAGATGGTAATCCTACCTCTCTGTAATTTCCTGATTCAGTTCTTGACCTCTTTTGGGGGTAGGGGAAGGAAGCCAGAGTGCCACTTTGAGTTTAAAACTTTCTACCAGACTCAGGGTACTTTATTAGAGTATCTGCTTTACCCCCTAATTTATCACTGTTCTTGCTCAGTCTCATTAATGGGGACTGACAGTTAATGGCCACTTAATCCATATTCCTCTTTCCAAACCAGTTGGTGTCTCAGAGGGATCACAGGTTTTTATAATTGAGAGGATACCTTGGTGCTTTGCCAGGAAACCAAAAGCCCACACTGATGTACTCAAAAAGAACAATGTTGTAGCTGCCCTTATTTACTAAAGGTGAAAAAGCTTGAATAAATGGCTCAGACCTCCTGCACTAGCATGCAGAGCCTTGGGTTTTTTCAGAGAGATGTGTTCGTGGATGGTTAATTTCCTTGAATTGCAGTAGTTATGATGGTAAAAATGGTGTTGGTGCCTTGTTTTGGCCTTGGATAAACAACTTGCAGTGCAGAAACACTAATTTTAAATAAGGTGAGCTGTCCTTTAAGTGATGAGCATTTCCTCTTCTGTATGCCAGACTGGAGATTATTTCCTACTCCAGAAAGCCATGCCATTTGTTAACTCTTCTTTTCTTACATGTTAATGGACTACAGTCCATGAAAATATTTTTTTCACCTTGGTTTATTTTTAAGCTGGTGTCCTAAATGGAAGAACTGAACCACAGACCAGATGCATGGATCTCCATTCCTCCTTTTCAGTGAGTCAAAGGTTCACATTTCTCAGCTCATCACTGTGGGTGAGACATCAGGAGTAAGAAAGATGATTAGTGTGAGTAGGTGTGGAGGGGCCTTCTTTTTTCTTGTGGCATTAGAGAAACAGAGAGTAGAAATGAAAGAATAAAGTGACAGATCAATTATATCACGATAGAAAATACTGAAAATTTGTATTAGAAAACATGCAAGTAAAGACAAATGCCTTTCTTCACTGATTTCCAAATTCTTGGCTCTTTTTTAAAATATTAGATTAGTCCCATTTTAGGTCCATGAGAACTGAAAGTATACTCCTGGGTTTCCGTGCTTAATGCTATATTCAAGAGGCCGTGGTAATATTTAAGTAAACCTCTTTCCCTGTCTATTAAATACCCAGAGCAAAAGCCTTGTATGCCTCTGCAGGTCAGAGTAACTGGAATTACCTTCATAGAGTGCCCTCATTTGCTTTTTAATTAACCTCCATGCCCTTAATGTTGTGATAATTAAGGGATGTATTTAAGATCTCAGATCAACAGCACATGTACTGCGATCCAATACAGGAGATCTTCTCTGGATAAGGGGATTTGTTGAGTCAAGGCCAAAGAGCAGACTCTCTTTTCAGTCAATTGGTCAGTGTGATAAATGGGCTTTAGTCCTTTTCCACACAAGAGCAAAAGCTTGCAGGTAATTTTATGTATCCAGAGGATGGGAGTTTTGCTGCTGATTGCCGCTGCACGAGCAGGGGCTGTTTGTAACATTTAAAGAAAAGTCGGTGTGCAAGGCATTGAGTCACTGGGGCCATAGGATGAACTTGGCCTTGAATAAAGCAAGTCTTGCTCTCTTCCCCTCAGTTCCCATTCACTGCTGCTTCAGTTAGAAAGCTGCCAATATTTCTAGAGTTTGGGAGGACTGTGCCTCCAGGTCAGGCTCTTCAAAGCCCAAAGGGTGGCTGAAATGCTTAGGAGATTCCCAAACCATCATTAACATTTTGGTCCCTTATCTCTGCGAAGTAACTGCATAGTTTTATGTGTTTCTCTTATAAAGCCTTTACAACCCTTTTTCTCCCCCAAGTTTTGCATTTATTGCTTTCGTATACTCATCCTATTTAGAGATAGGCCAAAAAAAAAAAAAAGGCAGAAACATGAATATAAAACTGAGAAAACTCTTTCAACAAACATTATTACCACAAACTTGCTACCAGTCTGTTTTGTTACTATAGCAGCAGCACTGGTGAGGTATGTTCAAGCTGTGAGGCCATAAATCAAGTGCAGACCTTCTAGTTGTATCCAGTAGGATCCTGTTCTTCAGTCTTCCCCTACCTGTGTTTAATGTGTGGTTCTGGTTTGGATACTGGCACGTCTAAAGCATAATTTATAGAGGAAATCATTTTCCTCTCCAGACACAAGCCAGAAATGCCAAATTTTATGGCTCCATCAGCTGAGAAGACATTTTCTCTTGTGAGTCAGCTTCATTCTGGTTGTTTAATAGCTATTAGTAAATGCAGAGGCCCGAAAGCCTCCAACTCGTTCTTTTTAAAAATTACCAGAATGTAAATTTATATTCAACATTTGTTTGGAAACAATCCAGAAAAATTTGGATTGCCTCTTCATTGTTAGGCAAATAACTGTATGAACAGCCTGCTCAGTTTTGTTAGAAGAACAAATGTGGACTGAAATGATTGGCAAGACACAAATAATTGGTTTGGCTATTAGCCTGGTTTGGCTTTTTGGTCAGTTTGTCTGTATTTGTTTCTTTCTCCAGATAAAATAAATGAACTTCCCAGTTCATCTTTCATTTTCAGTTGAGCAAGTCTAGCCAGTCACTTTTCTTCCATGATTGATCAAAAGATCCAGAAACAGAAATGCAACCTAACCATGTGCAGTATTTGAAGGAAGGCTGTCACTTTTTTTTTTTTAATTAAATTGATTAATTGCAGAAAATTCCAGTTTCTGACTGACATACTATTCTGCAGATGCTATTCAGAGAAAGATTATTCCTTCAAGAAATTTACCATTTGTTGGGTTTCCATATGTTGGGTTTCCTTAGGCCTTTTACTACATTTTGCCATGCTTTTTGAAGCAGGGTAGAATATAGGTGAGTAGAAATTTGTGTTAATGTAACTCTCAGCTTTCTTTGGCTCACAGTTATTTTAATGTGATAAAATGCCAGTGGAGCAAACATGGTCTGTGTGGTCTTTTGCTGATGGACATAGCATCTATGCTGGCAAGGCTTGAACATCTAATTTCCACTGGCAAATGGGAAGGCTTAAACATGACTAAAGGTGACAGGCCATGAGTTTGGTATGGACAAGAACATGCCACTCAGAAAATACAGAGTGAGCTGCAGAATCATGGAGGAAAAGAGCTTTTTCCAGAATAAAGAGGAAAAACCTCCATTCCCAATGATATCTCTCACCCCCCACCTCCATCCTCATTTGCTTTGATCTTGGGTAACTGCTGAGAAGTCAATATGTATAAATATGTTTTTTCTGGCTGGCTGAGTTTAATTAAAGCCACTGGTCAAAATACTGTTGGTGAACAGTTTGGTTTTGCATTCAGAGCAGTTTAGTCTTCATGCTAAATACAGGACTGCACTGGTGGTTTGGTGACTTCACTGTGTACTGCTCTTGCTCTTCCCATCCTCATCCCCTCCATTTTCATAGCACTGCAAATGAACTCTGCTATTTATCAGACTCTTTCATTGTGCATTCCCTTGCCCTCTTCTGTAGTGGACACAGGGCATCTGAGATGAGCTTGGAGCAGGTAGCAGCTGGACAGTAAGAGCTCAGTCTTTAATGAATGTGAGATCATTCTGCAGAAATGTGTCCCCTGGTTTTCATGCATTGAAGCAGCTACAATATAAGTATGAACTCATGCATTGTGTCCTCTGGGCACTTTGCAGATACCCTATCTCCCCCCTTGCACTGGCTTGAATCCTGTGTACTTCCACTGCATTGGAGTGTTTAGTCACCTATACACACTGGATGTACCACCTGGGTTTTATTTTCAAGCTGATCTCCTTTGTGCCTTGGGCTTTAGTATGGATTCAAATGGACACACCCAAACACATCCTTCTTTCCTTTCTGCATGCTTACCTTTTTTTTTCATAAATGCTTTTTTTAAACATATAACTGTAAAGTGTAGTCTTTTTAGCCATGTATTTGTTCTCATAACTTGTGCTGAACATAATCTATTACGTGATTTAGCAAGGAAACTAAAAGTTTGTACTTTTTTACTATTTTTACTTTCTGTTGTTGTTACTGCCTTTGTGTACAGTTAAGATTTCTCTGGTGGTTTCTGTGGTGGAATGTACATCTATGCATGTGAGATTCTTGCATCACATGTTTATGATTACCTTGGAGTACATTCCCAGGTTTCTGCTCTAGTGGAATAAACTGCATTTAGTTTGCAGTTCTGACCTTCTCACCTGCACTTTGCTCACTATAATCTTACTCTGCAGGAATTGCTTTGAACACCTCAATTCAATGAAGTTGTTTTTATACAACACACTATTTTCTAATAAAAATAACCTGCTATAAAAATACTTTTCTTTTTTCCCCTTCGCCATCTCTTGCAGCCTCCACTGAGTCACAGCAAGGAGTGAATATTGTGCTGATCTAAAACTTAAGAACCACAGGGCTAGGGCTGCTTATATTAAGAACAGATTATCTCATGAATCAGCTAGGCTACAACAGAAGATGTTTCACCAAGGTCCTTGAAAGCTTTCTTTTGCAACTGGCAGGAATAATGAAATGTTATCACACCTTAGAAATAAAAGACTTATGTAGTTCAAGATGTAGGATAGAAATTATTTGTCCTACTAGGGAAAAGCAGACTAAGACAAGGGACAAGGTAAAGTGGGAGGTCAAGAGATGAGCCAGGTTGTCTCTTTGCCTTTCTCTTCCATTTGTTTCCTTCATTGTCATGAGGAGAATGGTGGAATTGCTCAAACTCTCTCACTTCTATGAGCATCCCCATGTGAGGTACCTATGGCTTTTATTTTCTAGAACTTAAAGTTTTCCTCCAAATTACCTGTTAGTGATTCAATCCAAGAAGTTTGAGTACCATTTAGTCATATCTAGTAAAATATAACTGGTACTATAGTTGTTTCAGGAAACTTATTTTCTTTTTAATCTGAATATGAAAATATTTGGTTACAAGCTTATGTTGGAATGGCATGTATAGATATTGTCACCCAGACCCTAGCAGGAAAACAGTGCATTGTGTTGCCTGTCTATATACACACTGCAATTTGAACCCTTGCCAGTTTTCTGTATTTTCTAACTACTATGTTGAACTCAGTGAAGTCATAGAATATATGGTATTTTAAAATGTTCAGCAGTGGCACACACACAGCAGATGTTTTGGGAATGTATTTTCAAGCAGAGATGGCAGCTGATGTTGACTGCTTTGGTGCAGTAAAACAGTAGGCATTGGCCAGGGGGGTCTCTCATTCTGCCTCCTCCTTGTCCTCCCAAAATTTTGTTTGATGGTGCAGAAACTCAACAGTAAAGTCACAGGCTAAATCAGCTGCATGTCAAGAGAATTTTCTAATTTTCTTTTATGTGCCCAAAAGGGTAAGGCAATTCATTTCCAAAATGCAGAGGGAGGAGTGAGAGTGTGGCTCTGCTTGCTGTAGTACTGGAGAGCCATGGGATGTGCCCTGAGCAGGCCCAGCAAGGAAGGAGACAAGGCTAAGAAGGTACCATGAGTGTTAATACCCAGTCTAGGAGTAATGTAGATCCTTTTAACTGTGGGACAGCTCTGATGTAAGGACTGAAATGTGATTTGACTGAGAGTAAGTCTGATTGCCCTGGCTTCATAATTAAGTGAGACTTAGTCAGTCTGCCTCTGACTAAGTATAACTGCATCAAAAATGTAGCAACCAGTCTGTGCACAGGGCTGGTTCCAGGGGACTGATGTGGCTCTGCTGGTTCACGTTTGCTCCAAAAACAGCACCAGGGTAACTTTGTGCTGGCAGGCTTTGTGCGGGATCGGGTGTCGTTCATCCTCCCACAGCTGGCATGAGGCCAGCATAAACTCCATATCATGTGTTCTAGCTAATTCATCTTAAATGTGATTATGTGCCCTGGGCTGATCCAGATCAAATGTGTACTGAGAGCAAAGAGCCAGGATTAATGATCATGGAGGCATGACCTGAATTCAGCCATGGCTGGGACAACTTGTGATAAAGTCTGCTTTCTCTGACAGAGCTGCTCAACAATTCTTTCCTTGGGGACCAGACCTGAGAACAGGAAAGGACCAAGTCACTTATAGGAAAGGTTTTTCAAGGTGGTGGAACTGCACTTTGTTCCTCTCCAAAGGTGCCTGTGTTTATTCTCCTCCTTTGAGCTATGTAACTGTACACATGGGAATTAGGAGAGCTCTGTAAGGTAGCAGCTTCTATTTTGCTGTGGTCTCTTCAGATCTGATGACAAAAATTTGAACCCTTCAATTGCTAGGACAGACATGAATCTCTCCTAAATTCTGTATTTAAGAGCCTCTCTTTGAACAAAGCTGTTGCAAGTTTCTCTCTTTCTTTCCTCAGTTTGAGGTCAGGGCTGCTGAGTGTGCTCCTGGCACCTCTCCAGACTGGAATGCAGAAGTTTCTTCCTGTTCCTCTTGCCTACCAGGCTGTGGTGATCCCTCTCCAGAGTCCCAGCAGCTCTCCACTGCCTGGCCGCGTGGTTCACATCTGTAAAGGGTGCCTGTGATGGATAAGTCTTTTGGTGGGAGACCTCTCAGGACATGGCTTTTCCTGGCAGGTCACTGCCAGGAGGACAGGAAGAGGAGGAGGATCTGTATGTCTGCTCCCTGTAACCCAGAGCACCTTCTGACTGCAGAGCCATTGTAAGGCCAGCAGGTTCCCTGGGGGAGAGGAAAAAGCTCAGGCATTGGTCCTAGCATTAGAAGGGCTGCAGCAATGGAGAGCATACAGTAATGATCTCCTGTCTGCTTACAATCCACTTGCAACTGCCCAAACATCAGTGTTGTAAAATGAAGCTCAGATGGTGGCTGGAGAGAGGCCAAGGCTGCCTGAGCTTGTTATGAAAAGCTGGAGGTAGTTTTGCAGTGAGAAGTGCACAAAGGTACCTGTTTTGGAAACATGTGGCTGTACTTCACCATCCTGCTTCTCCACCCTGATCCTCATGCCAAAATACTTGGTCACCTTTGTTTCCTCTTCCTCTCATGTCCCAAACCACCTGCAGTAGAAGCTTTGGCCAGACTCCCATCTCCCACCCAGAACTTTCCCATCTCCCTAAATCCACCTCCTATTCTTCCACAGCCTGACTTCTTTCATCTCCCTCCCTATAGCCATGCTGTCACCCACTTTGAATGGCCTCCTCTGTTTCCTCCCTTCATGCTCAAGCACCTTTATCCCCTCAGAGGTTTTCTTCTCTGCATGCTTTGCTTCCACACTGTCCTCTGACTCATTTGCCCCACCAGTGCTGCTAACCTTGCCCACAGAGTTTTATTTTTCTTTCACCAACCATACTTTAGATATGAAATCTACAGATGATCTTTAGGTAAAGTCATGTCCTGGCCCTGAAGACACTCCTTAACTCTGTTTTCTACGTAGAATTACGCAGCTGAGAGACTGCATGAGAGGAGTCAGCACTTCATAGTATTTCAGATATACAAATTGAAGCATTTGCTTACATCTTTCTTACCATAGCTTTGCATATTACTTTGGCAGACAGTGGTGAAATACTTAGATCACAAACTCCCCCAGGCAGGGAGCAGGTCCTCCTATCTGCTTTTTACTTGACACTGGTACTGTTATCACATCAGCTTCTCATGATGGTAATTGGACCTGAAAATGGAGGGATTTTTTTTTCCTCCCATAAAGTTTGTGAGATTTGAATGAAATACATTCTCTAACACCTAAACAGATTGCTTCTGAAATAGTGCCAGGGCACTTTATGACTTTTATAGTTACAGATACTTAGGGTTTCCACTCTTCCCTTTAGCCTGGTCAAGCCAAATGTCCCCATGTGGTAAAGGGACACAGCCCATGCCAGACTGGCACCTGATGTGGGGTTGTGAGGCATGCAGGATATGACCCCAAGGTGAGACCATGAGCAACACATGGAAACAGTTCCCCAGGTTCACTGCATCACCATTAACACCTCTGTTCTACAGGATTTAATGTATTGATGTTTTTGAGTAGAAAACCAAAGTTTAGTAGGAAGTGTTCCTTAAACAGAAACCCAGTTTTCTGCATAATTGTTTTCCAGAAGAAAAATTTCTATCAGTTCTCATAATAACAGCAACTGAACCTTGGTCTGCTGCATTTTACACCTCCAGGATCTTTGGAGCTGTTGTGGAAGGCTGTACATAGCTGAACAGCATTGAAGACTCTGCATCCCTTACTGTACATAGTGGCGATGGAGAGCACTATTTGGAGAAAATAAAGGTGGTCAGACTGTCTGTGTAATTAGCAACAAAATCAAGGGAAGTTTGGAAATTCATTCCATCATATATTTCTAACCCATTTTTAAGTGACCTAGGAAAAGTGATCTCAGTGTTGGAGGCTACTGGCACAAACCACCTCTCCTTCATGTGTCAGACACTTAGGGATGGTTTCATTTTTGAAAAATGAAATAAAAAAAGCACTGAAAATATCTGTGTGTGCAACTGCCAGTGGGCAAATTTAAAGTAGTGGATTGCTCTTCAGTATTAATCATGCTAATTTATATCTAGATGTGACTCATTTATTACTTATGAAAATCAAAGCAGAATGATTTTCTTTACGGTATGTAGGAAGAGGGCAAGTGCGTGTGCATGAGTGTGCATTATCAAAAGAGGGAGTTGCTTCACTAGGCACACTTCTCTGCTGCCTTTCACCCCTGCAGTCCACAAAACAAGAATTAATGTAAAATCAGTTTTCAATGCTTTCATTTTTCATTTATTTATTTATTTATTTATTCTAAGGATTGCCTATCCCAGTAGTTTGCTTCATTTGTTTCCTTGGGATTTCTCAAGTCAAGATCTATGACAGGACTACAGGAGGTTTCATATTCAGCATTTTGATGTTTCCCATGTTCTGTTCATTTTCAGAAATTATCACAAGAATAGCTTGAACCAGTTTGACCTGTTTGTTCGTCTCATAGCACAATGGGACTCTAATTGAGGCATCACAGATTACTGAGCTGATGCCATTATTATTTAAAAGTAAGTAGGTACCTATTAGGAATATTTATTCTCTGTCTTCTATCAAGAAAACAATCTTCTAAAGAGAGTTGTGTTTTTGTCTTATTTAGGGTATTGATTACCTACTGCTTTGAAATAAAAGGGGATTTATATGCTCTGCTGCTAGACAATCTGTGAAGGACTTTTATGGTAAGATTAAGCCCCCAGGCTGGGAGCCAAGAAGAGAGAGGATGTTTTGCAGCTTGGCTTCACCTTTCTCACATGATTCATTGGATGCTATTTACATCTGTTTGTACCTCTGCTGAGTTCTTGATTTCACAAGAAAGTTGTAATCGTTGTAATTGTCAGGATGCTGAATTCTCTGGCCTCCTGGGCCTGCAGGAATTCTTAGCATGATAAGGAGAATGTGCAATAGTTCTGCTTTGCTGGCAGCCCCAGGTGTGCAGAAGTCTTGTCCAAGTCACCTGAGATTTGCTTAAAATAGAAAAGGAAAAACAAGTCACTATTGTTATAATTATTCTGTAACATTTTGAAGTGTTTCAAGTCTTTCTCATTAATCTGCAGTGAGATTATCTAGAAGAAATTTAGTTTTAAATCAAAACAGGCAATCAGGTGATACCAAGACCTGAGGCTTCTGGCGGACCAGCAGACACTGTAGTTAACATGGCGAGAGTCAATGCCTAGTGCATTACAACTAGCACACAGTTCTGTAGATCATAGAATTATTGAGGTTGGAAAAGATCTCTGAGATCCTGAACCTCTGGATTTTGAATCCCCTGCCGTCTGGTTGTCTCTGGGGTGTTTGTTAACAATGGTTTCTACAAGATCAAAAGCTGTGGCTGGTATAAGTGATCAAGTTGGGCCCTCCAAAAAGGACGTGAGTGTACAGACGCACCCCTGCCCAAAATGTTTGAGTTTATTGGTGGCATCAGGGAGTGCTGTGGAGGAGAATTGTTTACGCTGCGAACAAGTGAACGACCTCCTTTTAATGGTGGCTGAGCTTAGGGAGGAAGTAGAAAGATTAAGGAGTATTAGGGAAAGTGAAAGGGAAATAGATTGGTGGAGTTCAGCCCTACCATCTTTAAAGGAGGTTACTAATCAAGAGACTGAGGATTTATATGCCTCCCACTCTCAGACGCTAGAAGGGCACTTGGTGGATGAAGAGGAATGGGAATGGGTCCCTGTGAGGGGTAAAAATGGAAAAATCTGCCCCCCTCCATCATCCAGCCAAGTACCACTACAGAACAGGTACGAGATATTGGATCCAGAGATACAACTAGATGGTTTAGGAGAGAATTGTCTACCTAGTGAACCTCCTAATTATGTTTCACCTGCAACACGAGTTATTACCTCTAGTACCAAAAAGAAAAGAAGGGTAATCGTCGTAGGTGATTCCCTCCTGAAAGGAACTGAAGGTCCTATATGTCGACCAGACCCATCCCACAGGGAAGTCTGTTGCCTCCCTGGGGCCCGGGTACAAAATATTACTGAGAGACTTCCTGAACTGATTCAGCCCTCTGATTATTATCCACTGCTGATAATTCAGGCTGGCAGTGATGAGATCGAGAAGAGGAGCATTAAGGTAATCAGGAAGGACTTCAGGGTACTGGGTCAGGTAATTGACAAGGCAGGAGCACAGGTAGTGATGTGCTCAGTCCCTTTGGTGGCGGAAGATAAAGATGGAAGAAATAGGAAAATTCGTATCATCAACAAGTGGCTTAAGGGTTGGTGTCATCGACATAATTTTGGATTTTATGACCATGGCGAAACTTTTACAGCATCTTCTCTGCTGGAATCAGATGGGGTACACCTCTCCGTTAAGGGCAAAAGGATTTTAGCTCATGAACTGGCAGACCTCATTGAGCGAGCTTTAAACTAAGCTTGAAGGGGGAATGGGAACCAGCTGAGCTAACTGGAAGCAGCCCTAAGAATTGTAAACGTAAGATAGGGGTGAACTCAGTTGCCCAGATGAAGTGCATGTATACAAATGCACGCAGTTTGGGCAATAAACAAGAAGAGCTGGAGGCCATGGTACAACTGCAAAGTTATGATGTAGTTGCCATCACGGAAACGTGGTGGGATGACTCATATAACTGGAGTAATACATTGGCTGGATACAGACTCTTCAGAAGAGATAGAAAAGGAAGAAGAGGAGGTGGCGTAGCTCTTTATGTTAAGCAAACCTTCGATGCCATTGAAATTGAAACAAAGGAAGAAGGGGTCGAATGTTTATGGATAAGAATCAAGGGGAAGGCCAACTACGCCGACATCATATTGGGAGTCTGTTATCGTCCACCTGATCAAGAAGAAGAAGTAGACGATTTATTCTATAAGCAGTTGTGCAACGTTTCAAGAGCATCAACCCTTGTTCTTGTTGGTGACTTTAATCTACCAGATATCTGCTGGGAATTTAACACAGCAGTAAAGAGGCAATCAAGAAAATTCTTAGAAACTATGGAAGATAACTTCTTGTTACAGCTGGTAGATCAACCCACCAGGGAAGGGACTACATTAGACTTGTTATTTACAAACAGGGATGGGCTGGTAGGGGATGTGATGGTTGGAGGTCGTTTAGGGCAGAGTGATCATGAAATAATAGAGTTTTCAATACTTGGCGATATTAGGAGGAGCACGAGTAAAACTCGTACATTGGATTTCCGGAGGGCAGACTTTGGCCTGTTTAAGAGATTAATTCAGAGTGTCCCTTGGGAAGCCGCCCTTAAAAATAAAGGAGTTCAGGAAGGGTGGGCTTACTTCAAGGCAGAGATCTTGAAGGCGCAGGAACAAACCATTCCTGTATCCCGAAAGATCAGTCAACGGGCCAAACGTCCAGCCTGGCTGGGTAAGGAGATCTTGGAAGAGCTTAGGAATAAAAAGAGGACGTATCAGAGTTGGAAAAAGGGTCAGGTCTCCAAGGATGTATTCAAGAGGGCTGCTAGAGTTTGCAGGAAAAAAATTAGGGAGGCCAAAGCCCAGTTTGAACTCAGGATAGCGACTGCTGTTAAGGACAACAAAAAATGTTTTTATAAATATATTAATAGTAGGAAAAAAGGTAAGACCAGCCTTTGTTCCTTAATGGACACAGGTGGTAATTTAGTATTTACAGACGAGGAGAAGGCAGAAGTGTTCAATGCCTATTTTACCTCGGTTTTTAATGAGAAGATAACTTGCCCTCAAGACTCCCGTCCGTCTGGACTGGTAGATGGTTTTAGGGAACAGAATGGTCCCCACATTATCCAGGAAGAGGCAGTTATAGAACTATTGAAATGCCTGGACATTCACAAATCTATGGGACCAGATGGGATCCACCCCAGGGTGATGAGAGAGTTGGCGAGTGAGATTGCAAAGCCACTCTCCATCATTTACCAACAGTCGTGGATTACTGGTGAGATTCCGGATGACTGGAAGCTGGCCAATGTGATACCTATTCACAAAAAGGGCGCAAAGGATGACCCTGGCAATTATAGACCAGTCAGTCTGACATCTATACCTGGCAAAATAATGGAACAGTTCATATTACGTGCCATCATGCAAGACTTGCAGGATGGCCAGGGTATCAGACCTAGCCAGCACGGATTTAGGAGGGGTAGATCATGTCTAACTAACCTGATCACTTTTTATGATCAGGTAACCCGGCTAGTGGATGCAGGGAAGGCTGTAGATGTTGTTTTTCTGGATTTCAGAAAGGCCTTCGACACTGTTTCCCATAGCATACTCCTACACAAGCTAGCTGGCCGTGGTCTGGATAGGAATACCCTTTGCTGGGTTCAAAACTGGCTGGATGGCCGGGCCCAGAGAGTGCTGGTGAATGGTGTCACATCTAGCTGGCGACCAGTCACAAGTGGTGTCCCTCAGGGTTCTGTGTTGGGACCAGTTTTGTTCAATATTTTTATTGACGATATGGATGAGGGCTTAGAGTCTTTTATTAGTAGTTTCGCTGATGATACCAAATTGGGTATGAGTGTAGATCAACTAGAGGGGTGTAGGGCTCTCCAGAGAGACTTGGAACGGCTGGACAAATGGACAGAATCAAATGGGATGAACTTCAATAAGTCCAAGTGCCGAGTATTGCACTTCGGCCATAATAATCCCCTGTACCGATACAAGCTGGGGATGGAGTGGCTGGATAGTGCCCAGGTGGAAAGGGACCTGGGGGTGCTGGTTGACAGTCGATTGAATATGAGCCAGCAATGTGCCCAGGTAGCCAAGAGGGCCAATGCCATCCTGGCCAGTATCAGAAATGGTATGGCCAGCAGGAACAGAGAGGTCATTCTTCCCCTGTACTCGGCACTGGTGAGGCCTCACTTGGAGTACTGTATCCAGTTCTGGGCCCCTCACTTTAAGAGGGACGTTGAGTTACTTGAGCGTGTCCAGAGGAGAGCAGCGAAACTAATAAGGGGCTTGGAACACAAGCCATATGAAGAGCGACTGAGGGAGCTGGGGTTGTTCAGCCTGGAGAAAAGGAGACTAAGGGGTGACCTCATCACTCTCTACAACTTCCTGAAGGGTGGCTGTAGTGAGCTGGGGGTCGGCCTCTTTCTCCGGGCGACAACGGATAGAACAAGAGGACACAGTCTCAAGTTGCGTCAAGCGAGATGTAAGTTAGAAGTAAGAAGGAAATACTTCACAGAAAGAGTGGTCAGAAACTGGAATCATTTACCCAGTGAGGTGGTAGAGGCATCATCCCTTGAAGAATTTAAAAAAAGACTGGATGTGGCACTTGCTGCCATGATCTAGCTGAACAGTTAGAACATCGGCTGGACTAGATGATCTTATAGGTCTCTTCCAGTCTTGAAAATTCTGTGATTCTGTGATCACTGAAACCAACCATTAGGATGTTCTTCCCAGGAGACAAAATGTGGAGATGCAGGAGGAGCAGTGAAGAAACCTGCATGTTCCATAGTGGCAGCAGTAATTTCCTACAGCTTCCCTCTGCTTTGATGAATGGAGATACTGCAGGAATTTGTAAGAAGGAAAAAAAAGCACAGTCTGAAAAAAAGGCAGAGGATTGAATCTTCCTACTTTCAGACACACGCAGAGTCAAGGGGTTGCAAAGATGCTGAAGAATTTAAAATTCCTATCAGTGTGTCAGTGGGCGTGTTTTGCAGTGCTTTGCACAGACTGCATCTGAAGGAAGCACTGAGTAACAGGTTTCTGGGAGCAGGGGTGGAGGTACAGGTGCACTGTCTCCCATGCTTTCCATGGAGTAGTAACACCATACTTTGTGTTGGCGTGAGCAGCTCTGAGTGCAGGCTGTGCATTTTCCACAGCCTGGAATTCCCTATTCCGTGCCTGCTCCATGGTCTGCCTTGCTGGAGCCCTGCTCTCCCTGCTGGTGCTGTGTGCAGAGCAGAGCTGCTCCCACCTGTTTGTGGTTGGTTCTTCATTGTACACATCACCTTGGACTCGGTGGGGGATGGGAGTAGAACTAACTTGTCAGGATTCAAAGATGATAAAAATAATGCTCCTCAAGGGCAGCCAGAGAAGCACAGATGGGGAGGATTTTGGCTGCTCTGTGTTTTCACAGCCTCAGGTGGCCAGTGGCACCACTCAGGGTGCTGGCAGAGCTTTCCAGGCACCACAGCACGAGGCCAGCGCCCCATCTGACAGACCCACCCTTGCCAACATGCGACCTGGCCCGCAGCACAGTCCTGATTTTTGGGGTAAAAAGATGAAAATTTCAAAAGCTGAATACTTCCATGAGTGATTTTTTTTTTTTCCCAGGATGCTGCAAAATTAACATTTACCGTGTGCGCAGTGAGATGCTTTGCCAAAATTGCTGGTGCTGGCACATGAGGAGAGGGCTGCCCCTGGCAGAGCAGCCTGCTGAGCACCCACCCTGCAGCCAGGGCCTGTGAGCTTGAGGCTGCTGTGCACTGAAAAACCCCATTTGGGTTCTAAAGCCCTGGCAGGAGAGCATCCCAGCTTGTGGCAGCACCTGCAGGAACTTTTACCTGCTTCCTCTCTAAAAATCAGTTTTATGGAACTCACGTGGGTAGTTTTTCCTTTAGTCTCATTGCTTGAATGAGTGTTGTAGTGAGGCAGTGACAGGGCAGGAGGGGATGTGGGGGTGGTTGGGAACCCCAGTGCTTGCCAGCAGGTCACTGCCACTGACAAGAGCCTGGACCGCACAGCCTGTGCCCAGTGTGCACTGCAGGCTGCATTCCCACTAGGAAAATCACCTGTGGAGGGTTATTGAGTCTGCAAAAACACAGTCAGGGGCTGGGAGTGACATGTAGTTAAAATGAAATAAATGAGGATGTCACTTGAGTTCAGCCTTTTCCAGAGTTGTCGGAGATTAATGGTTTATTTCAAATTCCTGACATAGTTCTCAGTCTCAGATTCTGGCTGCATCTGTTAATCCTCCTGGTTGTGTGAAAATCTGGCAAATAGGAATCCTAAAGTATCAAAAGGCAGAACATGAATTAAGATCTCCTCAAGATAATTTTCCAAACCTTTTTTAAATTGAGATTTTAAAATTGCTTCCATTCTGGCTTGAAGTGTAAGTCACAGCTTTTGCATTGCCTGGGGCAGACAGTGCTGCATAGTCTATGTGTTTTGAAATTTCCAATAATTTGCTATATGTGTGCATGACTTTATTAATTGGATTATATTCTGAGTGTACATGTACTGTACCATATTTATGGGAAAATATAAAAATAAAATATTGCTTATAATATGCCAGTAGAGAAAAGCAACTGATAAAACAGGTTTAAATCATTTGCCCCCAAAGTGGTAGTTAGAGATGGGCCTTGAACTGTTACTATTGTTCTCCAAAACTTCCTCCTAGATGGGATTGATCTTTCTCCTCCAAGGCTCTTACTATGATCCAAAACTCCCATTTATTTTGATTTCCTTCCTTTTCCTGTCGGCATCTCCTTTTGAAAGGGCTGTCATAATGTTGGGTGGAAACTCAGTTTTGCATGGTAATGCTGATACCATTGTTCTCATGGGTTTTGTAATGGGTTTCTCCAAACTCCAGGGTAATTCTTGGTTGGGCTGATGAAGTTTCACATTTGCTCTTCTACTCAGTGCATGCGTACAGCAGGTTTTTAAATATATTTTGCAACTTATAAGCATCCCTTGGCCTGCAACACTGAATCACTGTGTTTTGCACCCAATAGAGCTCTGATTTCCTCAATTTGTGACCCACCAAAGTTTTCTGATTTATATCAAGCAGTTGCTGCTTAGCTGGGAACATCTTTGGAAGGGATGAGATACTAAAGGCTAGAAAAGAATCTGTACTGCAGACAGCTTCAGTGTTACCAGCCCAGCATTTTTGCCATCACAGCGTTGCTGGGTTTTGGTGTAGGTTTGGATTGTGTTACACCAGACAAGGTCTTGGTTTTCTGTGTGTGGCAGTGCAAAGCAGAGCTGCTGCAAGAGGCCTGCAGGGTGTTTGTTATTTGCTCATCAAGGAGCAGCACTGTGCCCCCTTCTGCATGCTCCTCTTGCAGAGCTTACCTGGCAGAAAACATGCAATGATTTCGTTAGGTCAGCTTATATCTTGTCTGCACCTGTGGGGCAAATCCTGGAAACCCCTTCTGCCACTGGCTTCCCTTCTGCTGTGTTTAATTTCCTTGCTGGAACTGCCATAGCCTCCAAGTAGGGATAAATGTCATAGCAGTAAACCTGATGGTGAAATTGTAGATCCTTAATAATTTTAGGTTTGAGCAGCACATGAAACAGGTCTAACATGCAAAAGTAATTATTCTCTCCAAATTTTTCAGCTCTAGCATTTCCTAATATTCTCCACTTAGTGACTAGGAAGGTTCAGAGAGGAAGATGGCTCCTATGCAGTGGAAGTATTTTCTCTGTTGCAATTGTGGCAGCTCATGTGGGCTTGTAATTCTTTGAGGCACACTAGTCACAAAAAGAAACTGCCTGAGAATGAAAAGGCTGGGTTTTTTTTTAGAAAAAAGGTAATTTTGATTTGTGTTTTTGCTTAAAGGACATTTGCCCTTTTTACATCCAGTGCATTCATTACATGCTTCCATAGAGCAATTCTATCCTTTCAGTCAGGATGACCTTTATTTTATATTTAAATGCAACAGCAAAACAAGGAGGAAAAAAAAGAAGTAACACGAGTTCTTCTTCAGAGCTCCTTCTCTGCCTCAGTCTCTGCACACGAAATGCAAAATGGCAGCTGCCACTGCAGTGCAGTTGAGAGTTCCCATTTAAAAATGCAGTGCTTACAAAAGAAGCTGAAACAGCCATAAGCTACAAACCCCAACGTCTGATAAATAGAAAAGGACAAAATCAGGTCATGGAAGCAGCACATTTATTTTGCCCTTGTATCGCATCTTTCATCTGTGGTCTGGAGTCACCATGCCTGCCATCCTGGGTGAAGTGGGAAGGGACACAGAGGACCTTGGATCCCAGGGAGATGGGGCAGCTGTGTGTTTGGATATGGCACCATTTTTTTAAGAGGGGAGGTAAAGACTTGCCTGGCTGAAGCTGCAAATGGCATTTCGTTAGGCACAGGTAATTAACTGAACTGGAATTAATGCTCCTGTGTGCTGCAAAAAGTGCCCTAGGATTTTAATCAAGGCTATTAATCAGCATATTGGTAAAGCAATGCTGAATTCTGCAGCCCTCCTTATGCGGCAGTCTCAGTTGATTAAAAATTCACCAAGAGCAATTCATTTTGCTTCAACTGCACCTCCAAGAGCACCATGTGGCAGCAGCATTTTGCCAGGTCCCAGCAGTCTGGAGGAGCTTCCCTGTGAGTGGGCAGCTCTTCACCTGGGGGCAGTGCTGGGGATTCCTTGCAGCCCAGGAGCCCTGGCTGGCTCAGCCCTGCCTGCCCTGGAGCCCCAGGTGAGGAGCCCCAGGTGAGCAGGGGGGCAGGTGAGAAGGTGAGCAGGGGGGCTGGGCTTTTACCCTTGCTGCTGATCCATCCAGTGCAGAAAGGTAACTCATGTCTGCATTTAGGCAGTGCCACATTAGAAAGGACCCTCGTGGGTGAGTTTCTGGTTGCCCAAAAATGGACAGGAAGGAGAGTACGCCTACTACTTCTCCACTGGCACCACTCCCCCTGCATTTCAGAGGATTTCTGGCCAATTCATACATGACCATTGATAGCCAGTGAAGTCACAGCACCATAAGCTAGGAGTTACAGTGATAGGCATTAAGTTAAGTTAGTGTCAATAATTGGCAGTTTATGAGTTTGGCTATTTTGCCATTCTGCCTAGTGTTATGGTATTGCCTGAAACTAAATTTGAACACTTGCATGTGCATGCATGGAAATGTGTGTACATGTGCATATGCACCACTTTCCATTGTGTAGCTGAGTGATTGCTATGTACAAGCTCTGATATTTATTGATAGGCGAAGCAGAACCCTGCTGCTTGGGATTGGGAAGTTCTACCTGCTGAAGGAGACTGCCCAGTTCAAAACAGGAATACAAATCACCCCTAGGTTTATGTTTTCAGGCTTAGATTTTTTTTGAGGAACTAGCTATGGTGACACCAGCTCCCCTTGCAAAGTATCTTTCTTGTGCTCTTTTACTAAAAGAGCCTCATGTCTCATCTGTGTGGCAGGGTAGGACAGCACCCACAGACTGTCCTGCCAGCCAAAGACTGGTACCAACCCTGGTAAGTCAGGAGACTGGCCTTGGCTGGATATTGTTGAGAGCTTTTAGAATAAAAATCAGTTAGTTCTTTTCAGCTCTGAAATTCTCATTAATCTCTTCTCAGCTTCCCTCCATTCCTACTGCCATACCTAGCTTTTAAAAGCAAGACGCCCTTGGTCTCCGCTAAACATAAAGAAAGAAACATGAAATAGAAGCTATAATTGCTTTTCTAAGAGTGGTTCTTCTGCCATCCCCCTTTTCCTGCTGTTTGGTCACCTTTATTTTTCCCTCTTTGCCAGAGGTTTGATGTCTTTGCTCATTTTAACTGTCAACAGTACACAGCAAGCTTTGTGGAGCAGGGACCTTGGATCTGGTTTTGATCTTATGTTCACAGATGTAAAGGGAGTTACTCTAAGTTTCTGGTGGTGTAATTGAGAGCAGAATTGATCTCCTCCTCAGAGATATCAGGAACACGGCATCCACCCCTCACATCACAGGAGTGCTCTTTAGTGTTGTAGTGACTCTGCAGAGAGACTCTGAGAGTTAATTTGTCACGCATGTCTGTGTGTGTTGGTCTGTCCTTCCTCCCTCTTTGTTCTTTTTTAACTTCCTGGCATTTAATTTAGGATTAAGTAATATTTAATTATGCTGTGTTGCAGACTAATTACCAGAAAATTCATTTTTCTAATATCCTTCCTCCCTCCCTTCCTCCCTCCTTTCCTCCCTCCATTTTTTCCTCCTTCCCTCTCATCTTCCCCTAGCCTTTGCTAAGGGTGAAGTTTACTGCAGTGACCTTCCTTGCAGAGGTCATCATGAAGTGCTGGAGGAGCACATAAGGGTCTTAAATGCACCCTTATCAGAGCAAATGAATATTTGCTCCAGGGCATTTTTGGCTGGTATGGAGCCAGCCCAGCTTGATGCTAGTTTCCCTTGGTTTTCCCCGTTGCAGGAAGCATGTCAAGGCGAGGGATGCTGCATTCCAGTGGCTGAAGAGCACAGCACGTGGATCTGCCTTCCCAACATAATGCCTTCTGAGAAACCATTGCACATCAGCCCTCATTAACAGCCCCCAGACTGCTCTGGTATCTGCCAGCAACAGATTCAGCTCTGGGTTTGCTGAAAGCAACACAGTGGCTTAGAGCTGAGCTGGGTGCAAGCAGAGAGGGTTTGGAGTGAAGGAGACACTGCAATCTTAATTAGGGGTGGGTCTGCCTTATTTTTGCTGTGATTCTTTGGTAGCCAACAAGGTTATACCATAAATGAAAGCTGGTTTAAATCAGGTGTGTCTGGAGAGAGAGATCAAAGGCTAATACAGGGAAATAATTTCTTGTGACTGATTCTGGGAAGGCAGTGCTCAGTGTTCTTAAAGGCTATTTACAACTAGCAGAAATGAGAAAAAAAGTGTTAAAATTCCTGCTTCTTTTTGCATTCGGAACGCCAGTTTGAATTTGAAGAAATGGGACCAGCTCTAGTTCTTGACCTACACCTGCGGTGCTTAATTCTCTGTGGCGACTGTGATGGATGCAAACGCACTGGAGCTGGCACTAAATCAGGGCTAACTGTGGAGCTGCATCAGCACAGAGCTAACTGCTTGAATATTTAGCTGCCTTGTCAAGCAGGCTCTGCTGCATGTGCTGAGCTGGGTGCTTTCTTGTCTCTACTGCTAGCAAGCATCCGAGGCACTGAGCTCAAAGTCCCTGTGTGCCTGTGGCCACAGGAACTGTTTTCCCTGCTATGTGATAGCATCTGCGCTCACAGGTAGGACATCACCCCCGGGACTGCTGCTGAGGGGGCTGATTTTACCCTTCCCCTTTCCCTGGCTGTGCATTCCTGCCCCTGTGCTGTAATTCATTTTTGCAAGATTAGTTTCAGCCTGGATTAGTTCCCCTGGTCTGGCATACCACAGAGCTGAGCAAATGCTTGTGCCAGCACAAGGCAGAGCAAAGGTAGGGATGAAGGAGCACAAAAGGATGTCTTGGAGAAGCAGGGCTGGGGAAAAGCAACCATGAATTTTTTGCCTTTTGTTCTCGCTTGCTTCTTCTTGTTTGATGAAGAGATATTGCTGTTGTGTCCCCTTGTTTGCTTTTAATTTCCTAATTACAGAAATGGAGAAATGGTGATAGGTATTATACCTAAAGGCCAACTTATCTCTGAGTGAGCCCAATTGCTTTTAGTCACCACATTTTGCTTCCAGAGTTTCATATAATTCACTATTGAATGTTTTCCCCCATCTGCCTGGCAAGTTTGGCTGTGCTTATTTCCAGTAGTCTGTATATGTTCATGCCATCCATCAGTGGCACCAGCCCCCTCGCTGCCTCAGCTGAACCCCAGTGCTCAGCCTGCAGCCAGGGCCTGCTGCTGAGCTGTGCAGGAGCTGAAAAATGTCTTGGTGGTGATCTGTGAGTCTCTGACAAATCCCTTCTTTGTAGTTATTTCTCAGCAGCACTACTGCCATTAAATACATGCACTACCATGTGCTGTTGCCGTGGGACAGCACTGCTGTGCAGGTCTGGGTGCTGGACTGCTTTGTATGAGGAGGACCTCCTTGCCTGTTTCCCCCACTGCAGCACAAGCTGAGGATGGGTTTTATTTTTCTGAGCACATCAGGTCTTCTAGCACAGCATGATGTTCTGCATACTGTCAACTACTTTGGGCTGCTTGTCAAGGAGGGGTGCAGTGCAAGTGAAATGCTGCTCTAATTTTTGCATTATCTCTCTTGTTGCAAATGTCATTATTTAATTAGGCTGTGCAGTATTTTCAGGGGAAGGATTTTGGAGGGAAGACACAGTGTTTCTGCATCTCAATGCCTCTATAACATCTGGGCTAGCTGAACACAACACGCAATAAAAAAGCAGAATTAGTGGCTTGGGTCCAACAAAAGAAATGGCTTCAGCAACTTCAGACGGGCTCCATATTTGGCCATGATGTGTTGTTCCTCTCCCTGCAACCATAGCCATAAAAGGGTGGCTGACCAGTCAGTTTCCAAGGAAAAGTGTGACCACCTTTCCTACAACATATGGACTAATCCCTGCAGGATCCTTAAAAAAACAACTTTAGTGTTTTGAAATCATTGAGTGAGTGAGTCCTTGCAGCCCTGCACAGATAACTGCTGCTTTTCTGCTTTTTTTTTTCCATAATGGCAGTATCTGAGAAAAGAGATTTAGTTCCATGCTATCCTTAAAAAATAAGTCATATTCAAACCCTTCCTTTTTCCAGAGAAAAGTCCCAACCACTTATCAGATTTCTGGAGTGTTGTAGAAAGGATTGTCAAATAAATCCCCACATTTCCCCTCTGTTGTTAGTTCATGCACTAACTACTTTCATTTTTTGCCTGGTGGACTTTCATTTCTATCAGCACCTTCCTTTCCCAGAATTACACAAGACTTGTGGTGGTGTTGGAGATAGGAAAGTCCAGAATGCTTTGCTATGTTGCCTTTGCAGTAAGGATTTATTTATTTTACCTTTCAAAAGGTGACCCTTAAGTCGCTATTATTTAAATAATGCTGTCTGTTGCTTTTTTTTTATTGCCAAAGTATTTTTCTTTTACTTAGAGGGCCCGTACTTGTTGGTAACAAGTATATGAAGTGCTCTGACATGTGAAGTACCTCCTGAAGGGAGGACTAGGCTGTTCATATTGTACTGTATTAAACAAATATTTTCGAAGTTATTGCAGGGTTTAGAAGTTAAAATAACCAGAGGCCTGTTGTTGCGAAGTTTTATGTGAGTAATATCTCATATTTAGGTAAATGATGTTTAATAATGCTGCTCAGGTTTGGCGTAATCCCACCATGCTCGCTCAGGTTGTGTGGGATGTTCACCTGGAGGACAGCTGCTTGCTTTCAGTGGAGCTGTTGCATTTGCTACCTTTGCCAAGACCAATTACTCAGACAGATCTTGGCAGCCTTGAACCCAGTGCTGGTCTGACCTGACTTGTAACACTTCCCTGCAGAGCCCAGATGAAGAAAGGTCACCCTAAGCTCTGTTGTTGGATTCCCTCTCACACCATCATTGGGACAGATACAGGGATTCATGTCTCTATTGGAATTCAGTGACATACCTCCCATAGGTTGGTAACATGGAATGGTTTGAATCTTTCCCTCATTTCCAAGGGAGTAAGTGCCTGCAGCTGAAGTTTAGAAATTTACTTGTATGGACAGAGGAAGAATTTTTACAGATTGCAAGTTGTTACTTTTTCACAGAAATCTATAGAAAAACATCATAAATTTTTAGTTCTTTAATTCTCCTTTTCTCCTAAATAGTAAAAAAATAGCCAGCTATGCTTTCTGAGAAGTTTATCTGTATCTGATATCTTTTAACTGAATCTCATCCTGTGTTTGTAGATGAAGGGCTTTTCTTCCAAACTTGCCTCAGCTTGAGGATAGAGTCATTATATGAAGAAAGTCTCCACATTAATAAGAATTTTTGTTGTAAAAATGTGAAACAGCACTAAACAGACTTTTGTTTCTTGCTAAGTATAAATAGATATTAAAGTGGAACTAAGAGGCTGGTAGAAGGCCTTGCTCCCTTTCACATAACTGTATTTTCACAGATTTTCCAAATCTCTTGTCCATTCTGGAGCATCAGGGAAGAGTAGAATTAAGGTTATTTTTTGTTTGCCTTTGGCTTTCTTTTCTTCTTTGTTGTAGCCCAACCTACTTAAGGACTTAATTTAATCCCTTATCTCTTCCCGAGTTGCTAATCTTTTAGGGAGTCCTGGAGGAATGCACCCACCCCCATGGTAGTCAGAGCAGGATATCTGCTGCTCTGCAGGATTATGCATCCCAGGGTCCTCCTCATTCAACACTTAGGCAACTTGCAGGGGGTCCTCCAACTTGCAAATGGTCAACAGAAGGAAAACCAAAAGGCATTGCTTGGTAAGAGGGTGAGAGTAGGTGACAGCTGTTCTTGCAGTCTGTGGTACAGCCAAAGGCTGTGGCCACCTTAGGACAGCAGGGCACTGGTGAGCTGTGCTGTTCTGGCTGTGAAGGGACAAGAGAGTCAATCAAAAACAGAGACAGAGTGTTCAAAGTCACAGCAAGAGAGGGCAGTGGAAACTGGGGGCAAGAAGAAAAAACATTTGAGCTACTGGAGTGTGTCCTACAGACAGACTGCATTTTTTTCAGGCTGAAAAACTCAAGACAACTTTTTTTTCTGTATGTAAGGAAAGACTTCTCCCCTCCCTCCTGTCTGTGCCCCCAGCTCCTCCTCTCCTTCCCCAGCATTGCCAATATCCCCAGCTTTGCCAACAACTAACACTCTTGGCGGATATAGATGTTAATGTACTGACTTGGTTTTGTTTGTTGGCAGGCAGTAAGGAATGCCATGCTTGGTGGCACGTGTTTCAGAGGCATTTAATAATCATCAGTGTCCCGTGGTTTTGAGCAGAGTAGCTGTGAAATGCAATAACAGCCTTGGTCCCATGCAGTGCCCACACTGATAAACCCAGCAGAATTTCCCAGAATCTGGGCCTGGATGTGTGCCTCAGGCATGTCCAAACTCCTTGCTGGGCACGACCAGAGCATGCACCTTTCTTTCCCATTCCCTGCTGTGCCAAGGAGTTGGAGCATGCAGGCTGGATGGGATCGCTACATCATCCTAGCAGATCTCATGCATGTCCCTTGAGACTTCGCTACCAGATAACCTCTACATAACCAACTATGGCACGTGGGGAAGCTGACAGGGATAGGATTTGTAGCACTCTGTCCAAGGGAATAGTGCTCAAGTGTCAGCTTCGTGCTGAGGTGCAGAGATGAAGGTGGGAGGAGGAATAAGGGATGCTGCCATGAATGGCTGTTTATATCCTACACACTGCAGGATCTGGAAGTGGTGTGCACCTGCTCAAGTTGTTTGGCTGTCAGATGAAGAGCTGGGTGAGATGCCAGCACACCAGTTATAACTGATGAAGGTAGGAACTAAGCAAGTGGAATGAGGTAGGGCAAAGTCTCAGAGTTAAAAATGTTGTGCAATAGAGCAATGTAAATCATAATTGCTGAGAAAAGCCCTGCAGGTAAAGGATGTAGACACAGGAAAAATGGTGCAGCAGCTAGAAAACACCGTAAGGAACAATGACTTTGAAGCTGTGTTTTCTTCAAAGGCTCAGTAAGCCATGCATAGGATGAATTCTGGGCATGACCAGCCATCTGAGTCTCTGGCATAGTTAGTGAGGAAGATGAGTGAGGATTTGGAGAGGGACATATGTACTGTGCTAACCTTATCTACTGAGAGCATTTCTTAAGTGAAACAGGTGGAAAAGATTTGCAAAATATTTTTTTTCATGGGAAAGGTTGGATAAAAAAGAAAACATCCTACCCATAACATGTTTTTATTCTTGTGAGGTCTGAACTCATGTAAGGATTTATGGAACCAGTAATATAATACAACCATCATATAAAGGCTTTCAATGCTAAGATATTCATTCCTTATGAAACAATACTGAACACATAGGGCAGGCAATCTCTCAAAAGTATGTGCATAATTTCTGTGCATATTCATGTTGTTGTTTTCTGGTACAAATAGTTCTGCATGCATAACCATATACAAATTTAGTATGATTAATTATTCAGACACCACTAGGAAGTGCTAAGAGCCTTAGGAAAAAAAAAAAAGAGCACAAGGTCTTTGCTCTACAGATTTTTTGCACAGAAAAAGCAAGATAGGAAGGAATTGTGAAGGCCAGGTCAGTAATGTAGGTCTATAAATTTAGTGTAGGAAGGCTGCATCCTCCCTTGTAATATATTCTGAACTTTTGCATTCTCTAGCTTGTCAAAGAAAAAATGAAATAAATATTTATCTTCCCCAAATTATCTCTGGTTAGGCTTATCTTGACTATAGATTGAAAATCAAAATATAAATCATAAGTCTTTTTTATGCAAATACCCATTGTTAACATTTGTCAGACAGAGGGAAAACACTCAAAGTCTTCTCTTGTCTTTATGGAGGATGAAAACAAATCACACAAGTAAGTAATACTGAAAGTGCTAATATTCTTTGAAGCTTTTGAGCAGCATTGAAACCTGAAAGTGAACTGTCTATAAAAATAAATAAAAAAACTTGGCATATGCTTGGCATACTAATGACCCAAAGCCACCATTTTGTAGGAATCTTCATACACTGAAAGATTTGCCAAGCACTGGAATTGGCTAACCAGGGAAATGGAGGAGTCACCAGCTCTGGAGGGATTTAAAACACGAGCAGATGTGGCACTTATGGACATGGTCTAGTGGTGGACTCGACAGTTCTGGGTTAACAGTTGGACTGGATAATCTCCAAGTCCTTTTTTAACCTAAATGATTCTATGATTCTAAAAGTAACCCTGGCACAATGGAATTGTGGAATTTCATGTTTCTGTTGTAAAGCATGATCTCCAAGAGAGAGAGAAAAAAAGGCAGAAAATGGGAAAGTTTACATTGACCACATTAGGAGGAAGTCAGAGGAAAGCTAAATTAGGTAATTGAGGAAATATTTCAGACTATTCTCTATCCCTGGAGGGCTCTAAGTTTCTTTTTTGAAAGCTATCACTTTGTAAATATGAGGTACTTGGAATTCTTAAATTATTACTGTCACCAACTTTTCTGACTGGCATGCTTGAGAGGCTTTTCTGACTGGCATACTTGGCTGAGAAGGGTTAGTGAAGGGATTTTGTAATATTTTTCTTCCTCCTAATTTGGAGAATATTACTTAGCTCTTAATCACAGCTTCATAATCATGGCTGTATAGTACCATCACAATCTCAGTGACTGTGGTGGAAGAGGATAGTATCTAGATAAACCAAACCATGTTCTGTATCTATGAACATGGCAGTCTTGATACTTTCTAGTTTTGAATCTGTCTGACTCCCTCCCTCCCTCCCTCCCTCCCTCCCTCCCTCCCTCCCTGCTTCCCTGCCTCCCTGCCTCCCTCCCTCTTTCTTCCCCTTCCTTTCTTATCCAGTCTGGCATCTACTTTTTCACTTAAAAATGCTCAAATTTTCTTACTTTTTTATGTATTACATGGAAAAGTGGATCCCTGGGCACTTGAGAACCTCATTTTTTGCATGCCTTTGACATCAATCATAAAATGCATATAGCAGAGAAATATATAGAGAAGCCTCCCAACTGCAGCAGAGGAATATATAGAGAAGCCTCCCAGCTGCAGCAGAGGAATATATAGAGAAGCCTCCCAGCTGCAGCAGGCAGCTTGAAATGAGAATTGAGGCTGTGTCTGCAGGATAAATGGGTGCTGGGTCTTCCATATTTCTCCTATTTAGTGGTAGCAGGCCTGGTGGTCTCCAATGGCATGATAGCACAGTGGAGGTCAACAAGAATTCCCAGTCAAGAATAGAAAAAGTCTAAGTAGATATCTTTAATGTAGACCAAGTCTTTCCTACATCTTTCCTTTAGTGCTTCTCTCATGTCAATTAAATAAATCCAGATCGCTTTGGACAGTCAGAAGTTTTAATCCTTCTTTCTCTACATTTTGTTTACGTTTTGTCCTTAAAAGAGGAACCATGGTCTGCAAAGGAGACCTTCAGTTTCCATCCCATACTTCCATATGGATGAGAAGAGATGAAGGATGAGCATACCGAGGTTGCACGGCTGTGCTCTGATCCATCATTGCAGAGAATGCAGGGATGCACTTGCACAGAAATGTTGCCTTTCCTGCATTGTTGTTTGTTCATTTTTAAGCTGAGGGAGCCCAGAAGGGCTCTGCAGTGTGGAATTTTTCTTCACTTGGGGTGACCAAATGTGGTGGTGTTTGCAGGGGTCCCAGGACGAGGGAAGAGAAGAGAATCTTGACTCCATGTTTCAGAAGGCCAACTCATCACTTCATGATATATATTGTATTAAAAGGAAATGATATATTAAAACTATAATGGAAGAAGAGAAGAAAGTATTTCATCAGAAGGCTAGAAAGGAATGGAATAAAATCTTGTGACTCTCAGAGTCTGAGATATCTGGACTGTGATTGGCCATTAATTAAAAACAACTACATGAGACCAATCAAAGATGCACCTGTTGCATTCCACAGCAGCAGATAATTATTATTTACATTTCGTTTCTGAGGCCTCTCAGCTTCTCGGGAGAAAAGATCCTAGCAAAAGGATTTTTTATAAAATATCATGGTGACACTGCAGCTTTCAAGCTCTGCCAGGTTCTTGGTGGGTCCCTCCTGATCAGGGCAAGAGGATGTTTAAGTGCACGTGGGGGTGAGGGTGCTCTTTGTTTCAGTGCTTATTTGGCATGAGGTCAGCGACGTTGAACAAGTCGTAAAGAGCTTGGCTGGGGAGAAAGTCCAAGTTCAGCTGCCTTTGCTGTGGGGCTGGTGTCAGAAGGATTTACCAGCTCTGGGGACTTTTGTTCGGAAAGACTGACTGCTTTTCCAGAGACAATGGCTGTGCTGGGGCCAGGGCTGGGAGCAGTGGGAGACGGGCCCACGGCCGCTGAATGGGCCCAGCCGCTGTGCAGATGGAGGGATCAGCCAGCAAAACAAAAGTAAAGCTGCTGCCAGCACATTGCTGAAAGAGAGGGGCAGGACAATGGGCCTGGGCTGGCGTGGGAGCTGCCTGGGTGGATCCCTGGAGTCAGGGGCGCTTTGCAGTGGTGTTGGTTCCCTCAGAGGAAGAGCACAGCTCTCATTTCAAACAGGGACAATGAAAGCAGGCCTGGCTGCTGACTCTCAGCCTCACAAGTGTCAAATCTCAGCAGGGACTGGCATTGCCCTCATACCTGCCCAGCCACTTCTGTAAGGTTTTTGCTGCATAGCAGGGTTCCAGTGAAATTGCTAGGATCTGTCCTTTATTGAAGCAAATCCTGTGCCTCTGTGGGCAGGCTGTGGCTCACAAGGATTTTGTGATTTTGTTCCCAGAGGCTAAAATGGTATTTGTAAATCACAAATTCACAAGGTTAGTTGAGTAAGGCATCTTTGCAGGTAGAGTGTTTGGTTTCCCACTGCTCCAAGTGAGGGGCACAGCCACCACAAGCCAAGCACTGAGTGCACACGGGGGCCAAATCTCTGCCTTTCGTTGGCAAGTCACACAGGTTTGGGCAGAGCCATGTTAGCCAGGTGCCAGGGCAAGGCCCTGACATGGCTGTCTGCTTGGAGGAGCAAGGTACCAAACACTGTGGAGGGGTGCCTTGTTGTCTGGTCAGCCCAGTCATCCATAAAGATGCTTTTTCATAGAATCATAGAGTGTTTTGGGTTGGAAGGGACCTGAAAGACCATTTAGCTCTAGCCACCCTGCCATGGGCAGGGACACCTTCTGCTAGACCAGATTGTTCAAAGCCCCATCCAACCTGGCCTTGGTTGAGTTGTTTTTTTTTTGCCCTTGGAAAAGAATCCTTCCTTTTGAAGACACCAAAATATCTTCTTTTGCCCTGGTGGTGGAGTAGGGCATGTGTGTCACTAGAGTTTTAACTCTAAAGTGGAAGGGTTGGCCAGTACCATGCCAGGAGATGACTTTAAGGGAAACAGCAATGATTGGCCATATTTTGACCATTTGATCTTAAATCAACTTCCACAGTCTGCCTTTATTTTTTGCCTTTATCTCCACAGTGAATTTAGAGAAGGCACCAATATAATCTCTCAGCCTTCATTTTGGAGGACTAAAGATGAAGACTTTTAGCCCTGTCTTGAAATACAGGTTCAAAAATCCCCAGTTCATGGTAGTTTTTCTGTTCCAGACCTTAGCTTGAGAACATTCTTGTAAATTTTAGCCCCAAAAGGACTGTGGGATTTTATGTGATACATCTCTGAATGTTTTATTACTTCTACTAGGCTAACATAAATGTGTTTATGAATATGTAGAGTGCACGCACATGTGCAAACTGCAGGTTTGATGTCTGGGAATTGTTATACATATCACATTTTATACTTAGCCATATTTTCTAAAACAGTTTGGTTTATTTTTAACTCCTTACTATATCAAAGAACACAAGTGACTCTGTAATTTTGGAGAGTCCCAAATCAAAATTACATATCACAGTTCATATAGAAAAGGCACCAAACACAGCCTTTGAAATCCCACTAATCTCCGGTTTTCATCTCTTAGAAAGAAATACTTCCTGAAGTAATTTTACCCCTGTCAGAGAAGCAAGTGAAAGAAAGTGTTTCCAGAGAAGTTGGTATTTCAGATGTACAGAGTTTCAGAAGAATTAAAAATATTAGTCTTTTAATTGCAGAGAGTATTCCTGGCCTGAATGGTGGGGCATTTGAAAATGGGCTTTTAAAAGCAGTGTTGGAAAATGAGAGCAGATATAATAGAAATATGTTCATGAGCAAATGGTAGCAGGTGCTGGAAATTCCCCAGTTTTCCACCACGCTCCTGTGAGGTGAGCCCTTCCCAGCTGATCTGTGGTGCTCAGAGCTGCTGCTGTGCTGCCCAGTGGGGGAATCCTTTTGTCTTGGCTTCCATGGGCATTAGACATGCTGCTTCTTAATACTGCCTCCATTTAGAGGCTGAATAACACCTCACTGAACTTAAAAGGCCATTTTCTTCCAAAGCCAGTCTCTAACACTAATGTAAAAATACTGTGTTTTCTATCTCTCTTTTTACAACGCAGTGGTTTCATTGGTGGCAAGTGTAGTGAACCTAGCCTGTAGCACTCTTCAGTTTCCCAGAGAGGTACTGGAAACATGTGGATTCCTGTTATGTACTGACTTAGAGCTGACCAAGATCTAGCTTGTCTTGCCTCAGTTCCACTCTGCCATTTGCTGGCTATCCACAAGTTCAATTGGTAATTATGTCAAGAAGAGGGGACTTTGCCAAGTGGAAGGAAGCTTGGGCTGTGTGCACATCTTTCCCCAAATATGTTTATGACAGCTTTGCACTGCCAGACTATTTATGAGTGACTCTAGTCCCAAATCTTCCTATTAACAGAATGATAGTCATTTGAGATAACTAATCTCAGCAGTAATGCAAGGGCTGCTTTCTAAAGTTTTGCATCACAGGGAAGGTCCATCTGCTTCTATAAAACAGAATTGAAGGCTTGTAATATGGCAATATCATTCTCCTGATGATTACACCAAACAAGGAGCACTCTTCAGAAATCTTCCTGCTTTCCTGTGATATGATTCCCAAGAACTCTCCAGGAAACTTCCAAGGCTGTCATATTGCCAAAACTTCAATAGCTATTAGATTGGAAAGAAGGGCATTCCAACTGATTGATTTGATGTGCTTATTTAAACAGATTATGGCAGGTCTCCAGAGCCAAAGGTGTTAATGTGACCTTGACATGGTGTGGTGTTTAATGGTCAAGTGGGGTTTCAGAGTTTGAGCACAGAATTCTCTGACTGCTTGGGCATGTTGCCAACAACTTCCATTAAAGTCTCTGGCTTATAAAGACTTCACATTATCACATAATACTCACTTTACCATACTACATTGCTAAAGATACAGATGAAAAAGCAGGGGAGCAACTGAAGGCATCTGAAAGATGTTTTATGGACAGATCTCATTTTGCTTCTGAAGTACATTCTGTTTTCCTTTAGCTATGGAGGTTTACAAAGAAAATCCAGTTTAGAAACTTAGAATTAGTATTAAATATAGCATTAAAGATCATCGTGTTGGAAGGCAAAGTCACCCAAGATAAGCTGGAGTAGTTACTGCTGCTTTTTTTAGAGAACAGCATATTCTTGCTTGAAAGATAAAGAAGGAAAAAAAGGCAGATAGAAATTATAAAAAAATGCTACTTCCATTGCTGTTTCTTGGCAGCCTCAGCACGGGAAGAAGGCTGAACACAGCCTTATCACTCACTCCAAGACTTGGCAAATTAGGACCAGCATTAAGCTGCTCATGACTGCTTTTAGCTTTCTTTTTGGTTATGAGCTCACTACAAAATTGTCAATGAAATGCTGTTGACAGCTGGCTGGGCTTCCTTAGACAAAAGGAGGAAAGAGAAAATTAAGATGTGGAAGAGTCTTTCCTTTTTGCTTCGAGCTAGGACTAGCATTTATAGTACAAATTTTTATTTTCATAAATAGTTGCACTTAAAAAACAAAACTCCATTGGTTTCCCTGAAAATTTTTGTGGGGAGGGAGCAGGGAGGGAGCAGGATATTTTGGTCTGGCCTAGACATGGACTGAAAACAGGCAGTGGGGAGCATCTTCAGATGCACAACTTCTTTGCTGCATTTACTAACCCTCCATCATTGAAAGAGCAGCCTAGCCCCAAATGAGCATCAAGCCTTAGGGAAAACACCTGGGGAAGCCTGTCTTGGGTCACCAATGCATGGTCAAGAATTCATCCATTTGTTTGACATAGTCATGGTGTGGGCAAGAGTCACAGTCTCGGGAAGTGAGGCTGGATGAAGCCTACCCTGTCACTGGAAGAGGAACAGGCTCAGTCCCTTCCCAGAAACTGTAGCCAGAAGATTTGTTGCATCTTTTAATTCATTAAAAATGTTTATATTAGAGGGTCTTTATATCGATGAATTGGTCCAGCTTTCAGTTTACAGTTGGCAAACAAGACTTGCCTACGTTGTCCAGGTTGAAATTGAATGGATTTCCTGGAGGTGGATGAGAAGGGAGTTTTTTCAATTGAGGGCATTGTGGCAGGTGGCCACACTGCAAAGGAAATCTTTTTAAAACCATTAGAATAGATTTTTCCTTGGTGCTCTGCCTCTGCTTGTCTTAAATCACCACTATTAGGAGGCAAGCACCCAACATCCATCATAATTACAGCCACAGGAGTTTGACCTCATGTGCATTTTAAATTCCTGATAGTTGTGAGCTGGTTTCAGACACCCAGTGGATTTCCTTCTCTTCAGAAAGTGACTTTTAGGTTGTAATGTGGGAGAAACAGGGCTGAAGATGCACACCACAATTTAATTTGATTGAATCATAATTTGTCAAAGGAAGAATGGATACAGACATAACCTTTGATGACACTCAAGAAAACAAAAATTAAAAATGTGTGCCCAGTGGTGCACTACAGTTCCACACCTGCACCATCTCATGCATCTCTGCACACACATTTCCAATGCCAATGTGAGTATCACAGTGTGCATTTACAAAGCCAGTTTGAATGCTAGGTTTCATTTACACAGGACTAAACATAAAAATGACTGTCTATCTGTCATCTTTCTCTCCTTCTGTGCAGACATATCAATGATGAAATGAATTGCAGAAATTTATGAGCAAAAAATCTCATGAAAATTGGAATGGGTTATGCAATAAACATTTAACTGCATACATAGAAGTTTATTGGTGCATCATTGCGTCTTTCAACACAGAATTTGAGGTTATGAAACATGAATAAACATTGTGATTGTGACGTTTCTAAATACAAGCAGTTGGAGATTGATAGTGAGGCTTGAGAAAATGGCTATTTGACTTTTTCATGGAATTAAATAGGCTAGTAAGAAAAATCTGATGGGGTGTATAAATTTAGGAATTACCAGAACAAATTAAACATATTCCTATGTTTAAAAAGCAATTGCTTGATTTATCCTGACTACTGGTGCACTGACTATCAGAAGATGATGAATCTAGACTCTTCTCATTGGTGTCTTGTGACAGGACAAACTCAAATGACAGGAAATTTCATCTGAAAATAAGAAAAAGCTTTTCCATGGTGAATGTGATCAAACACTGGAGCAGGTTGCCCAGTGAGGTTTTGTAGTCTCCATCCATGGAGATCCTCAGAACCCAGCTAAACATGGCTGTGAGAAACTGGCTGCAGCTGCCCTGCCCTGAATAAGGGTGGGCCTGGATGTGCTCCAGGTGTGCTTTCCAGCCTCTGCCTGAGCCTGATCCAGAGAGTTTCTGTCCCCTGTGGGTGTCAACACTGTACCAGAAAACATTTCTTTTGGGGGACTCTGTGAAAGCAGTCTGGCTTCTCATGTATGTTTAGAAGCTGGGCACTTAAATTCCAGCTGGTTATCTGGCCTCTGTTATGGTCAGTGTCAGTTTATGGAAGAGCCACCCCTTCTGTGTTCTGGCTGTTTTAGGTGGATGAGGATGTATCATCTTGTGAAGGTCTCTGTTCTTCTTTCTTGACCAACTCAGACACAGAGGTGTAGCTTTTAATTCCCCCTGTTGGTGATTCCTACCACGAGTTTCTCTCAGTGCCTGCCCAGCTATGATGTACACAAAATTAGTAAGCACCTGGGAAAATACCAACCATAAATGCACAGTGCCAGCTGCACTTTCTCCCTGTGCAGAATGGGAATAGTGTCACTGAGCCAGGTTTGTAAAGCATGTCAAGAACTGAGAACAGACATTCCCTGGGGGACTCTGGCTCTGTCTGCACAGCAGTAGTTCAGGGTAGCAGGAGTAGGCACAAAAATTAAAAGTCAGTGCTCAGAACTTGTCCCTACACTGTGCCTGTTGCAGGGGCTTGCCAGACCCAGCCTTGCAGACTGACACCCTTCAGCAGCTGGAATATGTTAGATGTGTTCCTCAAGCACATCCTGCAGCTTGGTTTTGTATGAAAGTAATCCCGTTTGCATGCTCCCAAAGCACTCAATGATGTTAACTTAGATATGTGTGAGAATAGGGAGGAAATTCACTCTCAAAGCACATTTGTGACCAGGCCCCAAAAATGCAGGCATATTTAATGAAAGTTAAAGACCAAAATAATTAAAAATAAAAAAAGAGCAAAAATTGACCAAGTGCGTTGCTTTTATAATTAAGAGAATCATCCTAAGACAGGTGATAGTACAGTAGGGGATGAGTTAATCAATACATAATAGACTCATGATTCACAGAATGGTTTGAGTTTGACAGGGCTTTAAAGATCACCTGGTTCCAAAACCCTCCTGCCACAGGCTGGAACACCTTCCAATAGACCAGGCTGCTCAATCCAGTCTTGCCTTGAACACTTCCAGGGCAGGGGCATCTGCTGCTTCCCTGGGCAATCTATGACAGTGCCTCACCACCCTCACAGTAAAGAATTTCTTTCTAATATCTAATTTAAACCTACTGTCTTCTGGTTTAAAGCCATTGCCTCTTGTTCCAACCCTATGTGCCCTTGTCAGCTCTCCTGTAGATCCCTTTAGGTACTGAAAGGCCACAATAAGGTCATCTCAGTCTCTTCCCCAGGTTGAACAGCCCCAACTCCCAGCCTGTTCTTATAGGAGAGGTGCTCCATCCCTCTGACCATCTTGGTGGCCTCCTCTGGACTTGTTCCAGCAGGTTGATGTCCTTGTGCAGAGGACCCCAGAGCTGGGTGCAGCACTCCACCTCTTTTGATGCAGCCCAGGAGCCCTTTGACTCTCTGAGCTGCCAGTGCACATTGGCAGGCCATGTCCAGCCTCCCACCCATAGCACCACAAACCCTTCCTGACTGGGCTGCTCTTGATCCATTCATTGCCCAGCCTGGATTGATGCCAGGGGTTGCCCTGATCCAGGTGCAGCACCTTGCACTTGGTTTTCTCAAACTGCATGAGGCTCACATGGGCCCACTTATTGTCCAGGTCCCTTTGGATGGTATCCCATCCTCCAGGAGTGTCAGACATACATGGTTAATTCTGCCTAAAATGTCATTTCAGAGGTACTGAAATTGTTCAAGAAAAAGAAT
Source organism: Ammospiza nelsoni (assembly GCF_027579445.1). NCBI lineage: Eukaryota > Metazoa > Chordata > Aves > Passeriformes > Passerellidae > Ammospiza > Ammospiza nelsoni. The sequence goes on from NC_080634.1 coordinate 103,363,168, forward strand.
TAGATTTGATTAGTATTTTTGACAGAAAAGAAGAGGCAGTGAGATTTAACAAAGTCAAAACATTTCATTGCAGCAATATTCTGAATACAAAAATATGTCATTTTCAGATTTGATAAATGAAACTTTTCTACCTTTAATTCTAAAACAGTGTGTTCATTTAAATATATGATCTGAATTTTGTAAAATCATAGAGGAAGGTTTTAAGCTGTACTAAGTACACTATAACAGAAGCAAGGATTTTGTTTTAGTTTAATGCAATATAATCTGTGTCTTTTTGTGATATATGAAATATTTCTTCTTTTTCACTGGGCATGTAAAGAAAGAATTTTGGATGAATAACAGGTGTTTAGGTTGATCATTGAATGTATTTCCTATCCATACCACAATTGTATGTGGCATTTATTCAGCTCTTCAAAATGCAACTGTGAGTTTTGCAGACAAGAAGATAATTTGATATAAGTAAACTCTATTGATAATTTTCTATTTTCATTTCTGAAAAAAAAAAATTAAAAAGCCTCAGAGGATATGATATGGGAAATTCTGCCTAGTTTTATGGCACTGATTTTGACCACATATGCTTATATAGATAATGGTGGCTTTTCTGCTCTTGTACAGCAGAGTTTCCAGGAATGTCACTGCATTTAGTTGTGCCCTGTGAGTATTCTCATATTGATTTTCACTTCTGGATGTTGGGTTTTCTTCTCAATAGTGAGCTACATGAGCAGCCACAGCTCAGCCATGGACTTCACAACCTTAAGGTTAGTTCCACTTCCATTGTAAAAGCAATAAAGCTTTTATTTCAAGTGGATGCCTGTAACAAAATAGGATCAGTTTCCTTCCATCCTTTTCATAGATCTTGCCTTTTTTTTTTTCTTGTGGCTAACAATTTCACCTGTGAACAGATCCACATCCTGCATCAGTCTGCAGATAGGGTGGTCAGCACCTGGCAGAGGAGTTTCTGTGTGCAGGAGCTTTCCCCCCATTTAGATGTTGCTTTTCACCATTGTTCACATCCCCTACCAGTTGCCCAAAAATGGTGTGCAAGCACTCTGTTACTAAAGGTGCCATGCTGTGAATCCATCCCAAGGCAAGGGGCCCTGCTGGTGGCAATCTGGTGTCATGGCCTTTGTCTGTGCTGTGACCCAAAGCAGGCACTCCTGGCACTGGGAAAGGAAGGGAAGGTAGGAGGTGGAGTGGAGTTTCTGACCTTTACACTCTTCCCTTACAGTGAAAAGGATGGGTTCGCACATTGGTGCGGTCCCGCTTGGTCACACATGATGTTTTCAGAAATACACAGGAGTTTTCCCTAAAAATGCAAACAAGACATCACGGAAATTCACACGTACATTTTGCATGACCTCTGCTTCTGTCTTGAATCACACAGCTTATCCAAAATTGGAGGGCCTGGATCTCTCTGGGTGGCGTGTTCCATCCTGCCACGGAGGAGAGAGAGCACTGGCACTCACCTGGCATTGTAATGTAGGTCGTGCATGTTGCAGCACAGCAGCTGAGCAAATGTGAGCACTGCCAAATGGGTCTGTGCATGGTCCTGAGAGAAACAACAGTTTGCTTTATTGCCACCTCCCTACTTCCTCCTTTTTTCATTCTCTCCCCTCTCCAAATTCAATGAGGTACAAAACAAATCCCATGGCTGTCAAAAAATGTGCTGGTTCTGTTTTCTGTTGGTGCCTACTCACTTCAGAGCCTAGAGAATTTACATACCTGCAGCAGACACAAAGTTCAGACTCTGGCTCTTTGAAATATGCACTGCTTCAATTTCTGTCCTTACCTCTGTGTGTTCTTGATGTACACACAGCTGTTGATGAATTGGAAGGAGGGGATGCTCTGCTCTGTTTTAGGTTGGCCATGTATCAGACTGAATTTTAAGACACTGAATGCTTGGGGTACACTTGTGAGTATTTATATGTGAACATGTGTTTGTGTGGGTCCAAGCAGGGATTTTATTGAGGTTTTTGAAGGGTTTTGAGCGTGGCTGACTCTGCATCAGTGCAGAACCAAAATGCTGGCTTTGCAAAGCTCTTGAAAGCCTGAGGAGATGAAGCCACAAGCGATGGTTACCTTTGCTGGTAGGAATTGAGGAGACAGCCATGGCACTGTTGATATGGAAAGTGTATGGTAGAGAGGGGCCTTTGCTGTGTATATGTTTCAGTGACTCAACAGCCTGTGGGACTCTTAGTGAACAAGACATTGAGATGTCTTGGAGGAGAACATATAGATGAAAGTCAAATTTCTCACTGGTATTCCATAGGAACTAGGAAAAATGTTCGTACTGCAAGAAGCCAAGTCAGTAACTCCATCTCCAAGTTGCTTTTCCTCTGCTGTTCAGAAAGAAGCTGGAGGAAAGGCAGAGGGATGTAGTGCTCATCCTCAGCACTCACGTGGAGCTGTGAGGAGCTGGGAGTTCATGCCATGGGTTGCTCTGTCACAAAGGCTTATCTTCACAGCACACAGCTACTTCTCCCAGGGTGCAGCAGAAGTACAAGCCAGTCCTGATAAGGGGAAAAAAAAAGCAGAAGTTAGCATCAAATGTCCTTTTTCATTTCAATTGCTTTCCAGATTGCCATGCACCAAATTGTCTGTTTATTTGCCCCTGGAGCACTTAGTTCTAGTGTGGATGATGATACACTACGTTTTTGGCCCTGTTTGGAGACAATGAGTGGGTGTGTTTGTTCTGGTAGCTTTAGGGTAAGAAATAGCAGAAGAGGTACCACCTCCTGTGTAGCTGGGAGGAAGGTGAGCACTGATTCTGTTATTACAACAGACTCCATCCTGGGGTTTGCCCTCTCCATGCATGGACATGCACAAATAAGAGGAAGAGCAGGGAAATGAATAAATGGAAACAGAACAGCAGTACTGAGCATGTTTAAATGTTTAATGTTATTTTCAAGGCAGCCTCTTTCATTTCACAAAGGACACTGCTGCTTGCATGTTCAAGAGTAATTCACCCATAAAACTTAGCCCATTGCCAGGATGGGATATAGGTGTCACTTCCCAGTACACTGCACTGCTTTACAAATTATTGTGTCTTTTTAGGAAAAGGAGGGAAAAGGTTGTGAGTTGGGTGCTTAAAACTCTGAGAAAAGTACTTTCAGTGAGAGGATAATCTTCTGACTCTCAGAAAACAGCAGATGTGAACCCAGCCACTGAACTTGCCCCCAGAGTGTTCTAGGCCACAATGGAACTATTTCTGTTAAAACTGCAAGACCATAATGTCTCCAGATCTTGTTGGAAGCAGCCGAGAGTAACGCTTAATTTTCATACTTGGCTAGGGCAGTTTTAGTTAGATTTCTGGTGGCAGTTTCTTCACCTCTTCACCTCATCCATTATTCCCACAGGGTGACTTGGAAGGCACGCAGTGGGAAAGATGTTTTTAATTCACTGCTGAGCCCCACAGAAATGTCCACAGATTGGCACAATCGAAAATCCAGGGGCACAGCCATTTTCTTCTCCTGTCTCTTACTGTCTCTTAGCCAAGACTGAGTTTCAAATCCTGTCACTTGAGATTGTATCATTCTCTTTGCTGACTTTCCCTTGAAAGAAGAGATGCTTCCTCTCCAAGTCCCCAGAAGCCAGAGGGGAAAGACAAGAAAAACTGGAGAAAATAGGCCATCTCCCTAGATTTGCCCTCAAACCTAAAACAGACCTATAAACCACAAAGTTGGTGTCTCTGAAGATAGAGGGGCCCCTCAGGCAGAAGCCGTAGCCGGCAGCCAGGGATGAAGGTGCTGGAGGGTGCAGGGGGAGCCCATGGGCAAAGCCTGTCTGCAGAGGGCAGAGGGAGCGGCCAGGCACCCACAGCTGCCTCCAGCTCTGCTTTTGGTGCAAAGGGGAGCAGCAGCTGGCCCAGCTCTTGGGAAACCCACAGCCTGCATTGCTGCCTATCTATTGCTGCCCTCCCAGCTGACTGCAGCTTGTGCCCCGAGGAACAGCACAGTTCCCCCCATGGTTTGTGATCTTATCTGGGGAATTCTGAATGTGTTCTTTTGCTGGGCTGGGTTGGTTTTGTTTGGTTTGTTTTCTAGGACAGCACACTTCCTGAGAGGATCAAATTAAGATGCATCACTAACTGCATTTTTTTGTTCCTTCATTGTTTTCTTCCAATCCTCATTTTCTCATTCCCTTTCTTTGTGGATAGATTTTAGGCATGATACTCCATGTCACTGAAAAGCAATTTATGAGCTGGAAGAACAAGTAAACCACAGGAAACTAACTGCAATTTAGGAAAGACTGGGAAAGCAGAGAGGCAAGCAGCAACTGTTGTCACAACTGAAATAGGCTGCAGGACACAGCTGATGGTTTCTGTGGGAGAAGCAGGACTGTGCACAGATAAGCTTCCATAATCATCAAGAAACTAAAGGGAAGAAATCTTTAGTCCATAGGCAGTATTCAAGAGGATTTCATTGCTTTCTGTTGGCTTACCCATTCTTGGGTTAAATAAGTCTGGGATGAGATGGAAAAATGTGCCACAGGGACATGCTTTGATTCTTTTCCACTATAACCAGTCTGCAAGGTCTCGCAGATTTGTTTTCCTATATGAGAAGAAAAATAAATATTCAAGAGTGAATGGACGAACAGATACCAGATCCTTAAAATGGCTGACTTGTTTCATGTCTCTGGCTGTAGGCAGGTCATACACATCTGTGTTTCTCTGCACGTGCTTGTTACACATCAAAATAAACCTTGTAGCCCCGGTTCATCGAGGTGTACATGATTCATTCCAATGGAGTTGGTCAAATTACTCATTTTCTTACAGTTAGGCATGTTCTTGAATATCTTCTTGAAACAAGACTAATGATTCACCTTTAACACAGAAAATACATTGTGGGGAAAAATTAAGGGATTTTCCTCACAGTTTGGAGAGCAGATAGGAAAAGCTTCTTTCCTATCTCTTTAAAGAAGATCCATACCCATATGCAAAATACAAGATAAAGAAACTAACTTGAGGGCAGTAACATGGCATGGGCATGTGTGTTAGAGAAATTCTGTGATAGGCAGTGTCATCCAGGTGCAATGTCAATCACAGAAAAAGTAACAGAGCTACAAATACCAGAGTTCATGTTGAGTCACAGAGCAGTGAAAAAACAGGGAGCAAAGCATTCCTGCATTTTCAACAGTACTAGGGGCTCTTGTGTTTCACATGGAAGAGGGAAAGGTGCACAGTTAGAGGTTTGACATGGTTTAACTGGAAGTGTAAGTTGGCAACCCCAGCCAATGGACACTTGCATAGTTTTCCTCATCCTGTGGTGCACAGGAGATGAGACACAGTAACCTAAGGATCTCCACTGATTTACTGAAACCACTTGAGTTGAGTTTGCACCAGAGGGAATTTCAAACTCTGAGCTGAGGAAACCTTTAATCCCATGTGTGTGTGAGTAGTGTCTAATTTTTTTGTGTTAACTAATTTTATCATTTATCTAGAGAGCTTTCACTCTTCACAGTCTTTATGTTCTCCTTGTGTCTCATGAAACCTTTCAGGATTTCTATCTCTTCCATTATTTTAGGTTTTCATACCTAAATCATTGGTTTTTGCTATATGGTTTTCCAACTTCTGTGAATCTCCTTGCCCCTCTCCTCAGCCGTGTGAGGTTCACATGCAAACTATAGAGTTTCTGTGGAGCTTTTCTACAAGTCCAGACCCTTTTCTACTAATGCTTTTTTTTCAAGGTATGGTGATCTACCAGTGGGTTAACCTACAGGGTGACTATTATGTATTTGACCTTTAGCTCTTTGTGAAAGAAGCACCTCACTTGTAGAATGTCTGAGGTAATGAACAAGAAGTGGCTTGTTTTTTTCTTTATCTAGGAACCATTTCTTTTCATTCACATTGGCTCAGTATTGCCTCTCTTCCCTTCTTTACTAAGATGAGCAACAAGGAGCTTAACAGTCAGAGAGAGAATGGCATCAGTTTGGTATTTCCTATTAAAACCCTGTAAAACTGTGGAGTAGTTGACAGTGCCAGGGATTTCCTGGGGAGAACCTGGATACTCTAGTCTCCATCCATGAAGCAGCTGCTCCTGTTCATGTTCACACATTGGCCACATCGTGGTGAATGGTAAAATGGTGCAGAGCCCTTCTGTAGAGTCCTGAAGTGCCCCTTTCTCAGCCAGCACTGCAGAGGTGTCTGCAGCAGCTACACACCATGACACAGCACAGCTGCTCCTCTGAGAGTCCTCCTCCAGCTGCTAATTCTTTGTCCATCATTGCAGACAGAACCCACCCATGGAAGCCTTCAAGGCACAGCATTTTCCTAATTTCTGGTCTGCTGTTCTTTTTCCTCCTCACTTTCCCAAACAAATAAACCCCAAATCCCTGAATGCATTGACTTGATGACATGTCTGGGCAATTATGTCAGTAATGATGTCACTGATACAATACAGATATATAAATGCATAAAGCATGCTTTTCTGGCCAATTGCCCTGAGGAGTGTGCTGTGTAGATTGACACATCTAAAGACTGTATCAATTAAAGAAACATTGAATCTAAACAATCTGGTGATGGAAGGGTGAAATTAATGTGCATCTGGTTTAGCTTGCATTGGCCTTACTGAGTTTCCCATTTTTTTTTTCCATACAAGCACAGAATCACAGGATGTTAAGGGCTGGACTGGACCTTAAAGATCATCTTGTCCCATCTCCCACTGCCATGGGCAGGGACACCTCCCACTAAACCAGGTTGCTCAAAGCCTTATCCAGTATGGCCTAGTACACTGTCAGGGTTGGGTCATCCACCCTCTAAGCACCCTGTTCTAGTATCTCGCCACCTTCACAGTAAAGAATTTCCCCAAAAATCTAGTCTAAATTTCCTGTCTTTCAGTCTGTACCCATTACTCCTTGTCCTATCACTACAGCTCCTGGTGAATAGTCCCTCTCTAGCTTTGCTCTGGACCCAAAGCAACACAAGCTGGAGACTTCATCTCAACACTGGTTAGAGGATTGTCATCCTCAATTTATTGTCCCATTTCTTCACCAAGTTTCTTGTCCATCTTTGGGTGCCATCTGGGCTCAGGCTAGGTGAGTTTGGTCACCTTCCCTCACTGATGTTCTCTGTCCATACTTGCTTCCCTGTGTGAACAGGAGAGCATCTCTGCCCATTCTAAGTTTCCTTTACTGTGTCACCTCTCAGACTGGGACTAAGCCAGCTATACAAGAGCCCCTGTGCTCTACTGTAACCACAGGTTCCTCTCCTGTACAACTGCTTTGGCCTAGATGGTTCTCTGTCAACTACTAATGCAGCTAATTCTCCCAGTCTTCATGTAGAAGCTTTCCTTCTCCAGACTGAGTTATAGTATGTTATTTTCAGACTGTTTTTCCAACCTGAATTGTACTCATGTCCTCTGGGGCACGGGCAGCCTCCTCCAGTGTGGTATTACCAGGAGATCTTGCTTCTCCCCCTTTAAAGCAAAGATTCATGCTTACCCTTTTCCAGCCTCTTCAACCATCTACAAGTTCTCAGGGATGAACTCTAATGAGCCTGTTAATAACTGCCTCTGTTAGCTCTCTAAGTACTTTTGGATTGATTTCCTCAGACTCATGTGCTTAAGAGGATCTGTCCATTTAAGTACTTTCTAACCTGATCTTTCCATGACCCAAGCTGAGGTCATTCCCTTTAGTGGGGGCTTGTTGTTATAGAAACATTATTGCTACTGACCTTTTTTTTTTGGTAAACATTAATATAAGCAAGACATTAAACACTTTTAACAGGTTTAAAACTCCTTTTTAGACATGAGCTTGTCTCCAATAGAGGAGGCTGTTCTGAAACCTGTGGCTGGCAGGGATCAAGGTCTCAGGCCAGACTTTCAAGCAGGTTTTTCACTGTGAGTAAACCTTTCAGTTAAATGTTCTGGCCCAGCTGACAGGACAAGTACTGAAATGTGTGCCCCATTCCTCTTCTGACATGGCCAGTGTTCTCAGAGCAGGAGCAGGGAGCAGACAGAGAACCACTCTCTTCCCACTTGCTGTGGTGTGGACTGTCCCGCAGGCTGTTTGTTCAGGTGGTGCTGGATTATCATTATCAGACCTCACACTATAAAAACTGAGTTTCTATGCTTTGAATTAAAAGAGTGATGACACAACAGATTAACTTTTTCCTATTTCACCTCCTGCACGTACCTATGCTCTTTACCACTACCTCCATCTAATAACAATAACAATAATGACAGAAAACAAAGCAAATTCACAGCCCATGCAGGAAGCTGCTCTCATGAGCCGCACACTCAGTGTTATTTTTTATGTTGTGCTTGCCAAAACCAACATGAGTCTGCCTGAGGGATGTGAAAACATCTCGAATTTATTTGAAATGAGTATTTTCTGTGGCACCTCCCTCCTCTTCCCATACCATTTTGATGAACAGCCAGTCCATAAAAGTTTTCTGCAAACTCTGTTCTGAGGGAACAATGTGCAACAACTTCAGCTTTGCACAAAAAGGCAAAGGGTTGCCTTGAAAACCAGTGCTATATTTGACTAGTTTCTGGATAACATAATTTATTAGCGCACTCCTTAGAAACAAGCTAGGTCCTTCCTGCCGTGGTTGTTTCTTGACTGATTAAAGTAAGAGTGTGTGTGTGTGTGTGTGTGTGTGTGTGTGTGTGTGTGTGCACCTAAAGTAAGCGGCAGATAGAGGAACACAAAGTCCTAGTCCCATGTGATCCTCACTGAGCTGAGGACACGGGTATGTGCAGGATAGACTCTGGCCACTGTGATGTCAAACATGGCCATGGCTTTGTACAAACTGAGCATTGGACCTGCAAGATTTCTCTGCTCTGTTTTCAGCACTGTGCCTATTCCCACTGTGGTGTTTTAAACATGGTAGGTGGATTTTCTTTGCCAGTGGAGAATTGGAGAGCAGAATCTCATTGGAAGTGCATGATGAGCAGTGACAGGCTAATTTATCATGTTAGCCTTTGATGGCCATAGGTGTTTCATGAAGTTATCATAGATATCCAAATTCTTGCACCAGTTCTCAGCAGATTGGCTGCATCAGCTTTTTTTGCCAACACTGTTAGTCAAGGACTAGAAATTTACCATGGTTATTGCCTACTTTTTATAAAACAATTTCCTTTGCAATTTCTTAGCTTTATTTGGTGTGTCTTCCTGCAACCAAGAAAGCTAAAAGTACTGTGATGACTACTTATATTCACTTAACTTGAGAAACTGATGAGTCTCAGTGACCAAATGCATCCTAAGAGAAAGTAGACCTAACATGATTTATTAGCATGGTGATCATCCTTTATCTCAGAAGAAGAGGACCTGTCACAGCAAAAGTGTGGGGTTTGTCATTTATCTTTAAAAGCACATCATTCTGGGTAGTTTCATTCTTGCTGGTTCTTCTTTTCTGATCAATGTGAACACAGTTGCCACTCATCAGACCCACTGTGAAGATTCCTTGTGAAGTTCTGAATACAGTGAGTGGAATTAGAGTGCAAAAGCTTTTAAGTGGTTCTCTGTCAGCTCCCAGTATGGGAGAATGGAGGTGAGGGCATGGCCAAAAGAGGGAGGGTTTCCTCATCAGCTGACAGGACCTGAAACCCTGGGACAGAGTGCAGTGCTCCTGGAGTAGCCAGCTTTTCTAAGCCCCCCTCATGCACTGGGGGCCAGAAGCAAATTGGGAGCATCCCCTTGTGTGACAGAGAGCATGAGCTTCAACTCAAGATCAAATGTTAGGTGCTTATACAATAAGTTACAAATATATAAAGTATTTAAAAGAAAAAAAAAAAGTGTGGATTTTGGTTTTGACAAAGAGATGACCTGTCCTGTTGGCCACTTCTACAACAGACAGACATTTCTGGGAGCTGCAGTCAGGACAGATTGATGTTCAGTCTGTGTTGGTTGGAAAATAATTGTGTTTGTGAGCATAGGGTGAGGGTGGGTTTTGTTCCACAAAGCCTTCTTGAAGATAGCTAGGACAGTCACTTATATCAACTCAGAAATAATTGCTGAGGGTACATTAGACTTGAGGTCTGATAGGAGAGAGAAGATTGCTGAACCTGGCAGAACTGGAGGCTGGAGTTTTTTATCCGATTCAGACTAAGTGAGCTCAAAATACAGATTTCTATTACAGCAGTGATGTAAGCTGTAGACACCTATAGATGTATGTGTGAGAAAAGAAAAGGTGGATCTCTGTGAAACACATGTTGCAGTCCACATTTAGGACTTCTGCATGTGATCTGAACCCTTTTGGGTTGGGCTTATCCTGTTTCAGTCATTCTGCCTTTGATCATTTCTTGTTACTGCCACAGCATGCCTAATTGAAACACACTCTCTGCTAATCCTGCCTCAGAGATCTGCCTTCCTGGACCAGGAGTGCCTACCTTTTGGTCCCCTTTTAGCAGTGGAGGAGGCTCCTTGACAGGGTGAGTGGATGTTGTGGCTGTCCAGCTGGCTCTTTGAGGGAGCTGTGGGGCCATGTGGACAAGCCCCAAGCTCCCTACAAGCTTCTGTGTTGAGTTACCCACGCACAAGGCAAAGAAGCGAGCCAGATGGGGTTTATGTGTTTAAACAAAGACACATTCTGGACAATCAGAAACAAGTGAGTGGCAGTTTATACATTAAACCCCAATTTAACAGCAGTGCTTGCTCGCTGACCTAGAAGAAACAGGGCAGAGAGCCGTTTGTGCTGCCCCGATCAAACAATTCCCTGTCATCCCTGCTTCTGACAGGGGGGCATGTGTACACAAGGTGAGGGTGTATACAGGAGCATCACTTTCCCAGCTTGTGGAAAGCCTTCCTTTCAATGGGACATGGCCATGGTCAAGAACTTTTAGAGTCAAACCATGTTTTTGGCACCGTCATGTTCTTGTATGTGCTTCTCCCTAGACTGTGAGAGGGGGTGTTATTACATTAATTTCCACTGGTGGGTCTCTGCTGCAGAGTGTAGGTGTGTGGTTTTAACCAAACCCTTGGCAGTGTATCAGTGGTTGTTATGGATCCTGCCACAGAAGACAGCATGGGTTTAGTTGTAGCTAAGCACTGTTCATCTATACTTCTGTAAACTAACTAGATTGAATGGAGAATCTATCCTGTGTGACTGGATGGATGTCTGTTGAATACAAAAAAGAAACTGTCAGAATCTCCAGAGGCTGTAACCTCTTGTGTATACTGAGTATCTTGTTTGACTGCATGTACTTATGCACTTTACAGTTAGACACTTGATATAAATAAGAAAAATATCAAGAGAATGGTAAATTCCTTAACTTAATCTCTCAAAAGCCAAACAATAGCATTTAACCTGAACTCTGTCCATTTGGATTATGGTAAAATAAACTTCCTCACTTATTATTTTCTAGTAATATAACCTGTCAGCACATGTATCAGTCAGCAAAGATAATGTATTATTTAAAAAAAACCAGTTCTGTCAGTAGGAATTGAACATGCTGATCACTTTGCAGGAATACATCTTTTACTTTAACCAGTGGAAACCAGTGGTTTTTTTCCCTCAAATGCCCCAAATGAAGCCAAGCATTTCTAAAAAGGAAAAGAAGGAAAAAAGAGTGGCCCCTTGCTAGCATGCTAAAGTTTTCTTAACTTGAAAGGGAGTCACCACAATGGTAGAGGAAGCTCTCAGCTCCTCTGCGCTTCCTCATCAGAACAGCAAATTCCTTCAGACCAGGTAGGAATGCCTTGCCCCTTCAGTGGTTTGTGTGTTGTTTTTATAGAGTTTTTCACACAGGATTTTGTACATTTGGCTACACAATAAAAGTGTTTTCTCCACTGTAACTGTACCAGACCACAGTGATATATTTCTTCTGCTCAACTTCTCTCTCTTCATTATTTTGTTGCGTTTGTATTGGAGAAGAGATTAAATGGAGAAGCTTCCCTGATGGCTCACACAATGGATGTTAGCCTCTGTCCTGATTGTGTTAAGCAAAGATGTTTCTCTGTGTCCTCAGAGATTGAAAAGAAGTGGAGGGAAAGGATGCTCATTCATGACATATATGTTTATTGGTGTCAGAGCTGCAATTCCCAGGCAGTGGCATGTGTAAGGAGGAATAAGGAGAAAACATTATTTTGAAATAAGTTCTCTCCAAGGGAAAGAAGAAGAAAAACCCACTCAGTCTGTATCTGTTAACTGTATGGAACAAGCTATATATAGAGTGTGGCTATGACTGACCATGTGTTACTGTGTACTAGGGCAGGCCAACCAGAGAAAACACCATCTCAGCATTAGCAGGATCACTGAATGGTCTGGAGCTAATGAAACACTGGTGGAACATCTCACGTAGATGTCAGGTCTCCAGCTGAGACCCTTGTGATCACAAAACACATATGGGTAGCTCTTTCCTCTTCTGTGCTTGTTTTTGTCAACACCATGTTCCTCACAAGACAAAATGCTCAAGTTATTCCAGGGCTTGAGAGAGACAGAGGTTGTAGTATTTCTGGTCCAGTGAGAAGCAGGAAGTCCTAGTTTCCTGTTTCCTCAGCAGTAAGAACCTTCTCTTTTTCTTGTGTCTTCTTTTCTTCTGTTTTTTTTAACCTGACAATTATTCTTCTACTTCATGTGTTCTTACTGTAGCCGCTTACAAATAAAATATAAATCCCTTTTCTTGCATGGACCAAGAGCTCAGCACTTGCAGTTGGGATGTTACAAATCCTGTGATATTTGACAGATGTCTGTGTGCTCTAGCTTGTGCACTTATGATGAAGTTCTGTGATAAAGTTAGACTTCCAGCTTTTACTGTGGAGAAATGGACCATGCATGTTGCAGCTCTCCAGGATGCAGATGAAATGCAGGACCTACAGTGCTTTTCCAGTTGCAGGTTTTCTGGGAGTGTAATTAAGATACTCACAGTACTGTCATTCCTCTCTGCTGGAGCATTTGCCCACTCCCTGTTGCAAACTGACTCTCTAATGAGTGTGGACTTTGAGTGGATTTTTGGGTGTGATCCTGCTCTTCATCTGACTCACAGCCACAAAAGCAGCTGGCCACAAGCAAACTGTCCCTTGCCAATGCCCCTCTGTCTGTGGGTCCAGGAACGTACATGCATTGCCCTGGCTGTTACCTTCACTGCTTTTCCTATAGATATCTCCTTACTCCTTGTCGGCATGGTGTTGCTGCAGTCATGTTGTTGCTTCTAGAGGTGGTGATGGCACTTCTTGAAACTCCAGACCTCCCCCACCCTTTCCTTTCCTTCTCTGGGGCCTGGATAAGGAGCTGAGTTTGACTCTTCCCAGAAATGGTTGTCATTCCAAATGACATTTTGCACAGGCTGGATAACAGGTTTGCGGTGTTGTGTTTGATCCACTCAACTCCCAGGATGCCAGAGCCACTCCAGGCTGAAACACAAACCCCAACCAAGCATCACACTTGGGTGAGCTCTGTGTCAGGCTACAGTGAGCTTTGTCCCACCAAGGGAGGTCTGTTTAAAGCAAAACAAAGCAACTTTTTGGATCGCTTATCAATTAGGATCATGTGGAAGGGGGCAACGTAATAACAGGGTAGAACAACTTGTCAGCTCTGCAATTAACATCACTACATGTTACTTATCTCTCTTTATAGACACATAAACACATTTCAATCAGCCAACTCGTTAGAAAAATCATGACTCATATATATACAGCATAAAGATTTCGGGCTGCTGAATACTGCTCACCATTATTCTTAGTTTATGAAAACAAAAGTCTTAATTATGCTGCCAATAACAACAGCATCATTAGCAGCCAGATGTTTTCTCTTTAAATTAAAACACACAAAATAGATTGTTTGGGGGCTTATTTGAAACAGAGGTATGCTTAAGGAAGTTGGCACTGAAATATCAGGCTCTTTACAGGATGACAGGTCAGGATGACATTGGGAAGACTTTGAGGAGCTCTGCAAATCTGGCATCCCAGCCACATGCTGTCCATAGCTGTTTCTCAGCATTGTTTAGAGTAACAGAGTCATCTGATAGACAGGAATCTTATATCATCTCCCTGTCACCTCCACATCAGTGCAATAATCCAGAGCCAGAGCATGGGCTGATGACTTTCACACCATCCTGGTGGTGTTACACTGTTGGTGAATGTTCATTAGTCCTGTATCAGCTACTGTCAGAGTGTCCTGGTCTGGGACTGGGGTTGCAGCACTGTCCTGGGCCCTGGGGCAAACTGCTCATCATGAGCAGCTGTCCTTGGCATTTCTGGACATCAGGAACTCCTGGAAAATACCCACTGCCACAGAGTGATGCTGGCTACTTCTACCTCCACGTGCAAGACATTTTCCCCCTACCCCTTCCAAATCTGCCTATACCATCATGCGGATATTTAGGGGAGGGAGCAGGATGTTTTAGCTTTTCCAAAAGCCTAGTAGTGGACCCTCAAAACCTGTAAGATGGATCCTTGTTGTGCAGTTTGTGATTGAACTGGCAGAAGGCAGGCACAAGCTCCATCCTTTCTGCCTCCTCTCCATTCCCCATGGCTGCTCCTCTGTGCAGTATGTTTTTGTGCAAAAGTGCCATGTTGCAGTCCCAGAGACAGCTGTCCCCAGGTTCTTTCGCCCACCCCTGCCCTGAGGGGCCTCACCTCCCTCCAAAGCCACCCTCTCTGGGCTGTTATTGTGGCACAAGGCAAGGGAAGGGAGCTCATTCACAGCTGGCTGGACCCTGGCAGGACCTCACAGTGCTGCAGGTGTGGAGGGCCTGGCTGGGGATTGGCAGCGTGGGTGGACAAGGGTTTGTGCTCTCCTCTCCCCGGTTTATCCCTCCAGGCAGAATGGTCACATTGCCAGGCTGGAGGAGCCAATATCCTGATTAACAGAGAAGGCAAGCAGCAAGTGACAGACCCCCCCTCCCACTGCATCTCACCAGCAGAGCAGGGACAGGTGTGTCCTCAGCTGTGCTGTCCCTGTCCCCCAGGGCAGACACACATTGCACAGCTCGAGCTGTCCCACACCCCTCTGAGCAGGGGACCCTGCATTGGCGTGGTGACAATTTATTTGCATTGAATCTACTTCTCCATCTTTTCCCTCAGAAGCAATTGTTTTCTTGTCTCCATTGGCTCTTGCAGGGTCCAAACTTCAAAGTAAGGCTGCAGAGAACAATTCTTGTGTCTGATCCTTGTGGTGCAGCCTATTTTCCCCACTTGCACGTTACAGCACTTGCAATTTGAAGATTTATCTTTACACCTTTTTGCAGCAAGCATGGTATTTTTCCTGGTCTTTTAAGTTAAGCCTATCACTGGCTCATTTTGCTATTTACCAAATTTCTTCTGTTTTGACAACATCTTTCTGGCATTGTACAATCCATATGAAAATGCAAGTATTTGTAGGAGCATCCCTTCCTGCTTCTTGCTGCGATGCCTTTTAACACTCAACCTCCTTTTTCATGCTGCCATATCAAAATATTTACAGCCTATGTTTTGCCATCATCAGACTGTTTTTTAATTCAGTTTCAAAATTAAGGGCAGGGAAGATTATTATAATTTCCACATTAGTCACTCCATCCAGTTTCTTTGGAGTGAGGAGTGAATCAACACCCTTTCTGACTTACTGTAGGGGTAAATATATGTAATTTGAGTGATTTTTGGTTGCTTGATAAAGCTGTTTGCTGCTGTGGGGATGTGTGAGGAAATACTTGCAGTAGGCACATGCTTCTTGCCTTTGGTCCCTGCCAGTTTCAGTTTTGCAATGCCAAGTTTGATGACAGCCTGCCTTAGGATGTAAATGGGTTTTGTAGAAGGACCTGGCAGACAGTTTCCAAGGCACCATCATGTAGGGCTGGATGTTATAGCAGGGTTTATTTTGCATCCTCCCTGTGCTGTTTGCTGAGGTGTGGCTCAGTGAGAGGATGGGATCCCTCAGCAGCAAATGCCACACTTCATCCCTGCAGTGGGAGGGGTCTCCTGTTTGGCAGCATGACTGTGGCAGTGGCATGGGTGCCAGTTGTCCTTGGTGCAGCTGGGACTGGCACATCATGGCCATGGAATATCCAGGGAGCATGGTGCACGTGGTGACACCCCCAGGACAGACACTACTGCCATCAGGATGCCTGACTCTGTTCACAGCTAGCATAGAAGTGAGAAAATTTTGAGTCCTGGCATGAGTTACAGCTTGTATGGCAACAAAAGATAAGCTCACTGGAGAAGATGGGCCAAAAATGAAAATAAATTTTGTTGGATGTTTCTGTGCTGTCAGGTTGGTTCACTCCCTGCTTTGCCCTTGGGCACAGCTCCACTCTTCACCCATGCTGTAGGTATGAGTGTTTGCATTCAGAGCTCCAGTCAGAAACAAAGCAAATATTTCTCTTGGCAGGGAAATCTCTGGGCCCCACATCGAGAGCAGTCATGAACCAGCACACGTTTGGCCCTGGGGTGAGGGCTGACTCATGGCATGGAGGAATGACTGGGACTGAACTTGCCATGATCACCAGGGCTTTTGCACAAGGCTGGTGCACAACAGCACCACTGTAGATGTTAAAAATTTGGCCCAACCTGGTTGCAGCAGGTCTGCTGGAGCGACGGGCTCATTATTCAGTCGCCAGCACGAAAGCTGTGGCTGCTGCTCTGCCGGAACTTGCTCATCTGCTTGCTGGGAGAAAGCCTCTTCCAGCGGCTGAGGATGCAATCAGGCAAAGCAGATGAGTCAGGCTGATTTTATGTTTGCTTTTCAGGTAGACCAAGGGGCAGAAACCATGCCAAATTAGCAGCCCCGTCTTTTGAGAGAGGTCGCAAAAGACCTGGACTTCAAGGCATGGCTTTAATATCTGAGGGCTTTTCTAATGACTTCTTAACTAATTGACTTGACTTTGGTGGGGAGACAGCTAGTGGCTGAAAAGGATTAAAACTGTTAGAAATGAACAGCTTTGAAGTGGCTCAAACCCTATTAAAATCTGGATGGCAGATTTCTTTCTAATGGTGTTTTTTAACCACTACAACCTGATAGGGTGAGCTCTTTATGCAAAACTTTATGGATAAAAAGGAAAGTCTAGGTAAGTGAAACAGAGTCTCAGGTCTGCTGCCACTCAGTTATTTGATAGCTGTTGGATGCCGTGTGTAACCCACATATCCCACAGATTTTGTTTTCAAGAAAATATTTTGTGTTATGGGAATATTTTCCTTTTATCATATTTCTGATCTGACATAGCATTACTCCACTGTGGTGGAGCCAAATACTATATCATTTTCTGTGGCCAAATGAAACTGGCTTGGAGAAACAATCTGCTGTAGAAATTACTCCAGTTAGGACTTTTTTGCAGCAAGCAAACGGTGATCCAATTCTGTAAGGCTCTAAGCAAGACTGTGGCAGATGACAGCCTTTAAGTAGAGTTTATGGGAATTTTCTAAAAGAATTATTTTATCTTAGAATATGCTGATTTTTTCAGATGTAAAGCATCATATGGAAACATGCTCATTTCAGCTGATTTTCTGTCAATCACCCCAAGCACCAACATGACCTTGCCTGTCAGGCAGGTTTCAAAACCTTCCTGCCAGCTAGGTTTCCTCAGAAACCTCACAGGCTTACTGCCAGCTTACCTCCCCAGGGACTTAGAAAACTGCCTGAAAGATGGCATCAAAGTAAAAACTGCAGGGCTTTTAGGGACCTCAGCTCAAGAAAATCCCTACTGAATAGTCTACCCTAAGGAAATGGACTTTATCATTTCCATACTCCCAAGCCAGCTGGCTCCTCTGACATCTTCATTGTCACTGTGGAAGGAGACTTGCTGTCAGACCTAGCCCTTCAACCAGGTCTCCAAGTGCTCTGGAGCTTCCTTCTTAATTTGAATTCCCCATCCAGTTCATGGTCTGGAAGTATGTGTGTGTCCATGGTCCTGGTGTGTTTTCCACTGTGGTGCTGCCAGAGCTGTGACTCTCCAAGGTCCTTAGTGTCCAAGCAGCTTGGCTGTTGCTGGAATCTGGGAGAGATGTTGTGCATCATGAATGAAGTTATCCTGGATTTTAGTCTCCTGAAAATGTCTGTCATTTGTCTTTTTGGCCATGTTAAAATTTTGAAAAAGCCTTGGGCTGTCTGAAAGTGTTCGTGGAGCATGTATTTGGCTTCTCATGCTGATCCATTTTAGCTCTGGGTTCAACAAGTATGTGCAGGAGCACAGTTTTAAGTTCATGAGCAGTTCTGCTGAGACAAGTCAGTGTATCCACTACCTTAATGCCCAGCTTGTGCTGAGCACTGCCCTGAGCTGGGCCTGTGGGAGTAAAGTGTGTTTTCTACAGATCACAGAGCAGGTCATGGTTTCCTCGAGGGCATTTCAAACCAAGACCTGATGGCTAATGAAAGGCAAATTGTATTATTCTAATTTACATGGGCACTCAGCTGCAGACCTCTGACACATGCTCAAGGAGATCATGTCTGGAACTACTTTTAATCAATCATAACTCCTGCTGGCATGAATCTGTTACAGGAACAACTTAATTAATTCAGTGCAAATGAACTTTGCAGCTACCACGTAAAGAGAACAGATATTATATAGATATTCTTCATATAGCTGTGAAGACTCAGTTAAAGCATCATCATGCCTGCACAATGCACTTGGTGCTTGTGTACAGCCATAATTTCAGTAAACCAGAAAATGCCAGTGCTCTGGTCTGTGCTGTGTGTCTGTACCACAGTACCATGTATGCATATTTTATGTAGCTCTCCATCATAGCTATAGATTAAACTCTCTTCCTATTCTAAACCAAAAGTTGAAGGTATTCCCATAAATAAGATTGATTTTGTGGTTTTCTCATCTTCTTTCACAAGACTGTGTGTTATCAATGTGAAAGAAACTTGTACAGAGCTCCTGAATGCCTCCATAGGTGAGGATCAGTGAGGGGATCTAGAGTGATGGGCTGTGGATGCATCTTTCACACACCAGGGTTACCTAATTTAGGAAAGACAGAGGGAGAGGTGGGGAGAGAGGAAGAGAGGGAGGGATGGGGGAAGGGAAGGGAAGGGAAGGGAAGGGAAGGGAAGGGAAGGGAAGGGAAGGGAAGGGAAGGGAAGGGAAGGGAAGGGAAGGGAAGGGAAGGGAAGGGAAGGGAAGGGAAGGGAAGGGAAGGGAAGGGAAGGGAAGGGAAGGGAAGGGAAGGGAAGGGAGAAGAAGCTAAAAAGTGAAATTCAAACCATAAAAATGCATACTAGTAGATGGGAAGCTGTCACATTTCACCAGTTTCCAAGGTGGATATGACTGGCAGTTACCCAGTCCCTTCCCACAGTCCCTGTGCCATTGACTAACCTAGCTGCCAAGCAGAGAGGGCTTGTGTAGCCTTTCTGGCAGTATTTTTTTCAAGGGTGGTTTCCAATCTTACTATAAGTAATCTAGAGAATGTGTTAGTGCATTTTGTCATGCCCTCTCTGTGTTAACACCATACTGGCTTTGGCCACAGGGCTATGAGAGACTCCTCACAAACACTGGCCGAGCCTTTTCTGAGTGGCCCTTGGCACAGAAGCAGAGCTGTCGCCTTCCTTTACACAGGAAAGGTTTATTCTGCTCCGAGGGCATGGGAAGCCTGGGGCTGTCACCATCCTGTTCTTGTCAGCCATTTCTCATGGAAACACTCCTGCTGAAGTACACACGGTATTTCTACCAAGAAGGAATCTTAACAGGTTTGCCAGTGCTGTGCAGGCTCATGGTAATTACAGAGACATCAGTCAGTGTTCAGAACATTATGCAAGACTCAGCCATATGAGTTCACTTGATTTTAGGGAGCAAAATCCTGTAGAAATTACTTTCAGGGTCTGTGAGTTCCAAGCATAAGGAGGGGTCCATGTTTTTCTGTGATTAATTGCATGTTTACAGTTTTACTGAACAAAACCTGGATTAACTTTGTGATAGGAAAAATGTCTGCTGAACAAAAGCGTCCAATTAACATGGCCCAATTAAAACTCTAAAAGAAATAATCTTCAGTTAACAAACACCAGATGTACTTGTCAGGGTTATCTCACTGCTGTTACATTAATCATTTATAAGCTCTGTTCATTTGAGCACTTACTTGGTAGAGAGTACTATTGAAAGATTGTCTTTCTAAATATTACGCCAAAAATAACCACTTTCCTGATCTTGAAACTGTTAAAATATCAGATTAATAAAGAGGGAGAGATATTGGGAAGGAAAGCATACTTCATCTTTCTTTAATACAAAATGACCATTTAACCTATTAAACAGGTTGAATAAAAGAAAAGAAAATCAGAAATGTTAATTGTATAGCATTTTACTGCTTTGGGGGAAAATTAAGTCACTCATCTGCTAAAGCAGCACATGTATGATAAGTGTAGAATTGATCTGCCAACAGAGAGATGGAGGAATTTTCTAAAAAATGTAGACCATAGCCAAGCAGATCAAATCAAGGGACAAAAAATTCAGAGATTTACTGCACCTTTTTTGCACCCTGGACATTCATGTCAGGGGGGTACAGAATTGCAATTTCCCCTTCCAGGATTTTCCAGTCCTCTGAGCTTCAAGAGGTGCTACTGAACAAAGAGACATGTCACTATTCTTCCCACCTCACACAAGGTCCCAAATGAGCAGGGCAGTCACCCTTGGCTTGAGACATCAGCTGCTTTCTGCAGGAGGGGAGCACCCATGTGACTGTGTTTCTCAGCTCAGCTAGGTCAGACGAATTTGAATATTAAACCCCAACTCACAAAAGTGGCTCTTCAGTCAGTTGCTGAATGCTTCTTCCAATGTGCAGGATGGCAGCAGATGTCAGTGGCTGCCATTTATTTTAGAGACTGAGGGTCCCCTCTGCAGCAGGCCAGTGTATTTTGATGGGGTTTGTTGTGCAGCAACAAGGCTCTGAACACACCCTGCCCGAGTCACTCCCATTGCTTTGGACACAACTCAGCAGGTCTCCCCACTGCTCTGCTTGGGAGGACATTTGTGAAAACCTGAGTAAGGATGAAGAATTGTTTCTGGAATGATTCTGGGAAATGAAACATACAAGGTCTCTGTGGTCAGAGCTCTGTTTTCCTTATCTTGTGCAGCTGGGCTGCACAAATCCAGAGCTGACCTCTTCAGCTGATGCCTCCTCATGATCTTAGTTTGGGCTCCATGCCATTTCCAACAGTTTCACTTAGCTGCCCATCAGCCTGAAATCTTCTTTAAAGATGAGAAATACTAGATTATCTCACCTCCTCAAGAAGCTGTTATAAGAACAAAAACCAGTGATTGTGCAGAGTGTGCCAGCTTTGTTTTTCCTGTGTATTGTCTGAGTTCTTGCCTGCTGCTGCTGCCCCTTGCATGAGTCCTTTACTCTGTTTTGTCCCACTCCTTGTTGCCCCCACCTTGATGGATTGTGGAACAAGACCAAGTTTTGGCAAGAGATGGTTCAGGGTACAGATGAAATTTTCCTCATCTATGTCTCTGTTGGCATTCTGCTTCCCACAGCAATACAGCACTGTCTTGTCCATATGGACTTTGTCCTTTAGGCGAAAGATGACAATGGTTTAAAAACTATTTTATGGCTTTACACCAAGGCAGAATTTCATGTGACAGTGTCTTTTGGTGATGCATGACATAATCACTTGATTATGAGTGAAGTGATTGGGAGCAAAGTGTATCTGCCTTCATGGTTACTACTGGTCCTTGTAGGATGGGGACAAAGGGACTCAGCTCAGGTCACAGATGCTGCTGTATTTTCAGGCAGCATCAAATCAGCAAGACAAGCCTTCCTCCAACCAAATATATTGAAAGGCATTTTACATCCTTCTAAGGGGCTAAAAAAATACCTTGGATGACTCTTGCTTTAAAAAACAGCCACAGTGCCTTGTGCTGAAACAAGGACATAGCAGATTGAACAGTAGCCTGAATTTGGTGATTGGTTTCTCTTTTTGGCAGAAATGGAGGTGTTGAAAAATTTTCTGATCTTGAAAAGTGCCTTGAGAGGAAAATCTGGTAGAGAGTCCAGGAGAGAAATCAGGGCCTTGAAGTTGGTGGGAGGCTGCTGAATGGGGAGGGAATTTCATCCAAGAAGCCTGGCTTGCCTGCACCTCAGCCTTTTCCCACCCTTCTGGACTTTGTGGTTGTGTTTAAGTAATTTTCTAGTGCAAGCTTATGATAATGTAATTCCTCACATTATTAACTAATTATAGCCTGTTATTTTAGATGACTGATGGATTAATTTAAGTTCAAGTGTGGAGAGTAGTGGTGTTTTTATTCTACATGGCACTTTTCCAAAAGGTCATGACAAATATATTTGTTCCTGATGTTCTCTCCCCTCTCATTTTTCAGTATTTCTAATTGTTTCACATAAACTGAAATTGTTATAAACAACAAATGGCAATGGTAGAAAGCACTGCCTCATGCATTATGGCACAGAGGGAAATACTTTCTTTTTTCTCACTGAACTTATGCCAGTTTTAGTGGAAGTCATACATATGCAGGCAGGGAATTGGCAGAGGTGTATTCAGGAGCTCTGTTGAATCTGTGGGAGTATTTGTGTACGTACTTGTATGCAAAAGATAGAAAGAATGTTGAAAACTGGGAACAGTATAGTCTGACAGCTGTGTGGTGACTTGTACAGTCCTAATTTAACAATTTGCTTTAAAAGACACTGTGGGATCCTGTTTTGGGATCCCCTGGGACCTCCATTTGTGCACAGCACACTGTAGTTTCCTCTGTCTTCTCTAATAACTGCAATGTACCAAAGTCAGCATTGCCTGGGCTGTTCATTTTCAAATGAATTTTGAAGTGAATATAGTGTTAATACAAATTACAAATGGACTGAAACCAAAGTCTTCTGAGTTTTGGTGTGACAGCAATGGCTATGGTATTACACAGTGCCCCCTTGTATTCATGCCTGAAAGCTGAAAGCTAACCTGAGAAGCTACACCTAAATTGCTATCACAAGTCATGGATTAAAGCACTGAGCATTCTCCCTGTGCCTCACATGGAACCCTCATGCCCCAGTTCCTTTCCTGAGCCCACACATTAGGTGAGGTTAGGATGAACAGGAACTGCTTGCACCTGGTGAAACAGTTTCTTGCAGGCTTCCTACAGATGGAGGCAGACACCTCTGGTTCTTTGGCTCATTTGTGAATGTTTCCTTTATAACAGTAGTGAATAGGAATATCTTTTTTGCAAAATGAAGGTTCTAATCTCAGCAAGTGAAGGAGTTTAGATCTTTGACGTGCCCCTATGATTACCATGGCAAACTCTGATCCTGCTTGCTGCACAGTGCTTGCTCTTCTCCCCAGTCCTACAAGGCCAGAATTGCTCGAGTCTATGAATTATTTAAACCTATTGGATGATCATATTTTCTTTTTGGGTACCAGTTTGATGTAAAAGGAGAAAGTGCTCTTGTAGCTCACGCTGTGTTAAAGCCAAGTCGAAGGTGATGCCGGGGCAGGTGGTCCTACCTCACTACCTTCTCATTTTTTCTGTACATTCTTGCTACTTGAGGAGCAATTGAGACTCTACTTTGACACAGAAATCAGAATAAACCTGTGTGATCAGTTCTTTGACAATCTCATTGTTAGAGGTTACTTCCCTTTAGATCCCAGGGAAGCTTTGGTGTCTCTGTACTGCCCCCTCTTTCTTCTACTGTACTCATTCATCATTTCTTCTCCACATGCTGTAACACCACTGAGCAGGGATACTGAAAGAACAGTGCCCTAGAAACCTAGAGTGAGTTTTACTAATCAAAGAGCAACAGAAAAATGGTGGGAATTCAACAAAGCAAAGCCCCAGCAAGAATGTGAAGCCTATGAATAAGAATTCACTCTGCTAAGCCATCCTGAACCCAAATCTTGATTTGTTTTTACTTTTCCAAGAGATGTTTCCATTCTTTGGTTTCTTGCAGTTATCACAAAGGGATCTGTACAGCCTTAAGCAATAAGGCAATGTTAAGAAAGAAAGCAAAACTACTGAGACTGCCAACTTGCAGTCAGACATCTAAGGGGTAATTAAAATGCAGTCCTTCTGGATAGACAGTGTGTAAGAACATTCCATTATCATACCAGTGGAATAGAATCTTCTAGGGATATAAGAACTGTGACAGTGAGTGCTGCACATTGTCTGTGTCCCTGTTTCTGGCAACAACTGGTATTGGTGGGTTTTCAATACAGCACAGAGCATGAGATGAACACAGCACAAATCATTGCATGCAACAGCATTTCCCATTGGTAGCAAGAGTAAAGTCACTGTTTAACCAAAGGTTTTATAATAGTTTTTCTGAGGGTTCTTTTTGGCTGTAAATTGAAGCCTCATAATTTTTTTGTAGTCCCTATTTTTTTCTTTTTTTCCCCCAAGCTGAAAGCTTTTCTGCTTGTGAAAGTATTAACTGCATAGGCAATCAAAAGCTGCTAATAAAAGAAAAAGTATATACATTTTACAGACAAAATGCACAGATGAAACCAATCTAAGTAGCAGATTGTAACTGTACCTTCAGCATTGCCAATTTGTGTATCTATAGGTAACCAATTCCTTTTATTCCCCATTATAAGCATAATTGTTCTGATCAAAAGAACAACTTTTATCTAAAACCAGAAAGGTAAAAAAAAAGCTTTTAGCTGTGCACATTATCAGGAATTTAAAAGACCTTTTAAAAAGTTCATTTTATCCAGCTGTATTGCATGAATAAAAGGAAAATTATTTATAACTTTCTCTTTTTTATTCATTGCCTTTTCTTCTTTTTGGTATATCAAAAGCACCTTCTTAAATTTTTGTTTTCATTTGGTAAGATTAAGTGTTTGATTTTTTCGTTTGGTTTTTTTGGGGGTTTTATTGTTAATCATGTTTCTGAAGTTCTGTGCTGTGTCCATGTGCTCATAAATTTATTCATTCATTTTTCAGACAGAGATCCATTGGCATATGCCAGTGTTAGTGTTAAAAAACAAAGCTTACTGTGCACAGCATCAAAGTGTGTCCATAACAGGATTAACCAGGGCCTGGGTGTGAGCAGGGGGAGACAGCTCTGCCCTGGCTCTGGCCAGCTGTGACCAGGTCTCTTCATTTATTCTTCACTTTCCCTGAGTACCTCCCTGTCAGTACAATGTGATGGTTTCCTAATGTAAGTGAAGCTGGAAACTTCTGCCTTAGGAAGGGTATGAGGCAAGCAGGGCCCCACATGATCAATTATGGCACAGGCAACCATCACATTGGATTTCAGACTTACTTGGTCCATTGAAATGAAAGTGTAGTTCACAAGGGCAATATTGCAGACACAGCAGAACACAACTATATCAACTTGCTCCTTTTAAGTTCTCAGTTTCCTAAATAATTTCAAGGTGTAGAAATAGCATTCTTCTTTTTTTTCTTTTAAATTGGTTCTGTGAGAAGGTCTGAATTTTGTAGGAAACTCTGTAGCACCATGGCATAACATGGTCAGGGAGCCCAGGTCATTGTCTGTCCACTTTGGATAAAAGAGATTTGAAACTGTTTTCTCAAAAGGTTTGCTTTATCAAAATGATGGGAGCCTGTCCTGGACTGCAGGGCCTTTTCTGGGAGGCAGGCATGCATCTGATCTGTTTTCCCACCCCTCTGTCAATAGACAGTGGCGCTTTGCTGCTCGGCACCATTAAATTTCTGGCAGCAGAGACAGAGATAGCTGCAGGTTTCCCTTGAAGTCTGTCCAAGTCCCCTTTGGCCAGAGCCATGAGCTATGCACAGAGGGATCTCTGGGTCCCTAGGAAACAGAGTAAGCCCGAAACATTCCTCCAGAATTTATTAACTTTTTCTGCAGCTTGACATTTTTTTAGTGGCTTGGCCCTCCTGGATTTCACACTGCTATCTTTACTGGCTGCTCAGAACCTTTATAGTTTTGTGGTTAACATTAATAACAGAGTATAGAAATATCTGGTTTATATTTGAAGTCTTTGAATAAATCCAGATGACATCTGTGGGTACCAGTCCCCTCCCTGGCACCAGAACAGGCTGCTCCTGGCTGGCTGCTCCTCCTCTCTCTGTCCTGCCCCA
Source organism: Ammospiza nelsoni (assembly GCF_027579445.1). NCBI lineage: Eukaryota > Metazoa > Chordata > Aves > Passeriformes > Passerellidae > Ammospiza > Ammospiza nelsoni. The sequence continues at coordinate 103,389,006 of NC_080634.1, forward strand.
GCACCTTGGCAGAGATGCCTGAGTGCACACCTGACTCTGGGGCCTCAGACCATCCATGTGCACCACAGCTCCTGTCTTCTCCTTCTCCTGTGAGCTGTAGAGCTTTGTCCTCTCTCCCAAGGATGAGGTGTGACAGCTAACACCTGTTTGCAGAACAGGATTCCCACCTGTTGGCACTGCCAGGACCTCACCTCCTGTCACACACACAGACCTGGGCCACCCCTGCCTGACAGCGGGCATGGTGTGAGCTCTCACATGGGGCCACCTCTGTGGTGTGGACTGGGAACACAGGATGCTCCCACATAAACTTCACTGCTGCTTTTATTGCTTATTGCTCTTTTCTACTGTGTGAAGTTTGTTCCTTGTCAGTAAGAAAGAGCACTGACCACAGAAGGAGTGAGTTTATCAGGGAATGTATCTGACCAAGTCCATGGTGTCTAGATGATGAGAAAGTTCACAGAAATATCTCAGCTCCACACTTCCTATTTCCCATTACAATTATTTATCAGTTGGTCTTCCCCTGAATAGTAAAGGAATTAGAGGATGCTTTTGAGTTTAAAAAAAACCCTCAGCCTTGCAATTTTTGAGCATAAGCCTGAAAATTATAATTACAGCATTAAATTCTGTCATTCCAGTCTTATATTAACTCTGTTGGAAAAATTGTATCCAAAAAGCTCATAGGACACTGATACTAAACTCTTAATCTCCATTCAATTCAAAGGGTAGCAAATCTGTTTATGTATCATATCCTGGTTTCTTCTGGAGAGCAGTTTCTGTCCCAGAACACTGACCAAGTTTAGGAGCAGTGATTATTTTCCAGAGAGGGAAATAAAATTAAGGCAAATCTTTGCAACAAACTTACTGCAACAGTTTGGATCAAATCATGTATATTCCCCAATGATGTTTTGCACCCCATATTGGAATGGTCTGTTTTCTGCTCTGGATTTTGTGAACCAGTCCTCCCCCCAAAAGGCAATGTTTTCATTTAATAGAAAAAGAATGAGTTGAGGAGGGCAAAGGGTTCCTTGATGCCAGTGAGATAAATGGAAGGCAGTATGCTTTAAGGGAGGTCCTGCAGTGATTTACAGCAGACAGCAATAGTTAATAGGCCAACATCAGCTTTCTACTTCTCCAATAAATGTGTCGGGTTGGAATGCAAGTGTGCAGCCCCACTGTCAGCTTTATGGCCCAAGGAACTTACACTATTGAAAGCACAACAGCTTTCTCAGCCCTCTTGTGTTGGCTGCCAAACTTTCTCCTTGATCAGTCTCTACCCTTGGTGACCCTTCTGAGGGTTGTTATTTTCTGTGCTCTGTTCTGACGTCTCTGCATTGGTTGTGCTCAGGCCAGCGGGTCTGTGGCAGAGAGAAGGATGTGGAAGAGGGCTGCGCAACAGCTTTTGCGTCTGCAAACAAAGGTCAGGGATTGCCACAGCTTGGAGCTTTCTTCAGGTGGTGTGTGTGCATGCATGTGTTTTTGGGTGCCAATGCTCGTTTGCTTAGTCTGAGTAAGAAATTACCACAACTGTTTGTGAAAATGCCTAACAGGCAGCATAGATTATGCTGACAGTCAGACTCTTTATTTTTCCATGCTTCTTTTGAGAGGTAGGTAAAATCCTTTAAAATCTCTCAGAAGTGTTCTCTTTTTTCATGCTCCAGTGGCCTGTGATGCTATTTCTCATTGTGTGGTACTGCTTTCAGGTAGGGCATGTGAACTTGTGTCTCTGGCATCCCCCTGCAGTGTGTCAGTGGCTGCAGCTGCTGAAGAGGCAATGCCCCTGAAATGATCACTCCTCCCATGTCTGCACCCTCTTTGCTCCTGGATTCTCAGCTGATTAAGGCTCATATCAGTGGAGATGGGGCATGCTGAGCTGGATCTTGTGCATTAGCAGAATGTGGGAAGAAGTATAAAGGGAATTAGAACAAGGTGGACATGTCAGAGAAGGATTCTTTTTTTCTGGAAGTTCACCAGTGAGGTGAGAGCACAGTCTGAGAACAACAGCAGCAAAAGTCAAATAAGGCAAAATAAATGCTTGAGTTCAACTGGCAAGCAAAAGTGCTGTAAAAACATCATGCACATGACAAAGTTGTTGACTGTTCCCAAGAACAGTGTCACAGCTAATTGTCTGGGCTGGTTCCTACATACCAGTGAATCCTCCACCTGCCCATCCCATCTCTGCCCAGGTGTAATCTAATCTGAGGGCTTCCCTGGGATGTCTGCTTTGTGTAGAGACTGAAAATCTGAAAATGTCCATAATCCCCAAAACAAAACCCTACTAAAGCAGCTCACTGCATTTCCCAGCTTTCCCTTTTGAGAGCAGGTAAAGTGCAGCATGGAGCACATGGACCAGGTGCACTGCTGGGTGTTTTGTTCAGGCTTCTGGTGATGGGACAGAGCTGGGAGTGGTGGGCAAGGGAGGTAGTGCAGAAAAGATATGAAATTCAGCCAGTACTTGTGAGGATGGTCTTTCTGCAGCAGTAAAAGCTCTGTATTTGGGTGTCTTTAGGGTTTTGATACTGGGGGAAGAGATGTTTTCCTGTGGGGAGGAGGAGCAGATGAATTTGACAGCTGCTTAAAGTGGAGCATGCATTAATTTTTAAATTGTTTCATAATTCATTATTTTTAGTCTGTCAAAAAAAAAAACAAACCCCAACCCACGTTGTGCCCACAGATACGCAGATACACTGTTATATTGATCATAGATGGTGAATTACCAGAAAACAGAATTTAGTATGTCTTTCTTACTTCCTGAAACTCATTGTCACTTAAATTGAAGCTAGAAGAAAGCAAGGGGGGAAATATATAAAAATGCTGTTCAACTTATTAATGAGGTGGGATTTTCTGATGGGCAAAATTCACAGGGTATGGAGGAGGGAACACAAGCTTCATTTTCCTGTTTGTACCTCTTCACTACATAAAATCATTCAGGAGAGATGTTTGGTGGTGACACAGAGACCCTTTCTTGCTCTCTCCATGTATCCCCTGCCTTGTCTGCCCTGCATGCTGTTTGTTGCAGCCTCTGAGGAGATTGGGTTTTCCTGCCCTGAGGAAAAAGGGAATTCCCTACCTCAAGTGCATTTGCACTCAGAAATGACCATGCTGAGCAGACATGTGCCTTTGTGGGCACAATTCATTCAGAAATATTGTTCTGAATCATGGCTTTTAAAAGTGTTTTCTCCCGTCCTTGGTGCAGCTCAGCAGTGACTCTAGCAGGATTCTGCTTGCAGCAGAGAAACTGCAATTCTGGGAGAGCTCTTGGAAGAGGACTGATAATTGAACAAAACCCAGAGAGAGAGGGAGAACCTCTCCTTTCCTCATGAGGAATTTTCTAGGCTTCAGTGTACGCTTGCTGGTACTGCAATGCCCTGAGGACATGCAGTATCTAGGACTTAATGTGGAGTTGTATGGATTAATAACTGTTCAGTTTTCTAATGTGGCAATGTGAAAAAAAATAAATCCTTAATGGGGATTATTGTCTTGGTTGTGTAAATACATAGTTAGCTATACTTAAAATGCATTTTATCAGCCTCTTTGGAATCATTGCATTCTCTCATGTAAATATGTATTTAGGGCATTTTTAAAATGCAGGGTTTTGCCCTGATTATGTAAATATGCTTGTACACTAAAAATGGCAATTTCTTCTTTGCCCTCCAAGTCCCCCCTTTTTTCTTCTTTAGAATATGTAAGTCAATTTCATGCTTAAGAAAGTGAGAAGTGCTAGTACAGAATGGATGAGAATATTTAGGGCAGGTCCTAGGCAGCCCTTCTCAAAGAGCCTGTCAGTCCACCTAATAGAGCTATCTCTGCATTCCAGTCCTTGTTTTTGCTGGGCCCGTTCATTAAGACTGTCAGAACTACCAGACTGGAAATTACTAGGCTGGCATTTTGGGCACAATCGACACATTTTCTGTACCTTGTGAACTGGAATACAAAGCTTTCTTTATAGAAATATAATGTTCTGCTAATGACAGTATAGATAGTAACCATAAATTTCATTCCTTTACATCAGAGAGAATGTGGATTCCTTTATCTTGTCTTCACTCCTATTATTCTCTTTTTTTCAATATTATCATGAGTCAGTTCATTCTGATTAATCACATTAGTCAAATTTCAAGAACAAAAGGAGCCAGTTTTGACACCTGGGTGGAAATAATTTCATTTTTCTTAGCTGTCTGAAAGTATGTAAGATGTCCTCTAGAGACAATGAAGAAAGACCAGGACTTCTGAAGAGTGAGCCAGCCCATCCTGGCTGATGGTGAGATGAACTCTGCTGGGCAGTTGCATGTTTCTTTTGACTACAGAAAGAACCTAGGCCAAACTTTAGGACAGGTGAAATAAATCCTGTCATTTCTGCTTACTCAGCTTTATGGTGCCTTAACTCTGTATAGGGGCAAGGACTCCTCATGGCTATCACATGGGAGGATTCCTTTGGTGGTACATCAAAATGTCCTGGTCTCTGATGGTGCAGAGTAGATACACATTAGATTGCAAAGTGTCACCCATGTACACCTGGGTTTCCTTCCTTCCTTCCTTCCTTCCTTCCTTCCTTCCTTCCTTCCTTCCTTCCTTCCTTCCTTCCTTCCTTCCTTCCTTCCTTCCTTCCTTCCTGCCTGCCTGCCTGCCTGCCTGCCTTGGTGGATCTTGACCTTGGTTTCACCCCAGGACGCAGTGAGAACATTCCCAGGGGTTTGGGAATTATTCTGAGTCCCACTGCTGACAAGCCAGCAGCTGGCTGGGGTTGGCACTGGGCTGCAGAGAGAGCTGTGTTTGCACAGTGCTGTCTCTGCCTCAGAATTCCCATGGGATCCACGCTGGAGCAGCTCAGGCAGCTCAGCTGCTCTGCCCACAGATAACTGAGTGCACTGGAGTTTGCTACACTGGTTGGAGACTTCATAACCTGTCCTGATGGGAGAGGAACTTTTGGTATAGCATATCAGCTCCATTTCAGTGCTGACCAGGTGATCTCAAGCTAAAAACTGAGGCACTCATCCCATCCATCCCATAGCCTGTCCTGTGTACCTGCATGCTTTTTCAGCTGTATTTGGCCTGGTTGCTAACATTCCATCTCTGCTTTGAACATATGGGGCTATAGAGGGAGGGGAGAAATTTATGGAGAGAAGGGAAAAAGCCAAAACCAGGAAACTACGAAAATGTTCATTAAGAAAAAGCAACAACCAAATTGTTATTAAAAAGAAGAAAAGAAAACCTACATTAATATGTTCTTTAGAGACAGGCTTTTCTGTTGCTGGCATGTTTATTCACTGGGATTTTCCATCATCATTTCCATGTGGTGCATTCTGATTGCTCACAGTTTTGTGGCTTTCTATCCAAGCCTGAGATAGCAAACATTTAATCTTGGGAACTCCCTTTCTGTTCTCTCATCTTCCCAATAGTATTGAGTGAATTATGGTACAAGTTAAATAAAATTTTGTTTGCATGGTGAAGGGAAAGGAGGGACAACAACTGACTGCATTTTGAGCCCTGCAGGCAGATCTTTAGCTGGTGTAAATTTTCACAGCTTCAGTGACTTTAGCAGAGCTCTTAGCAACATCCAGTGGCTGAGGAAATACCTCCTGGTTTTTGCTTTCTCTGTTGAAGGCCTGCTGGGAAGCCCAAATTAGCAGCCGGATGAGAGAGAGAGAAGAAGAGTGGTGACACAAAATGTTTTTTGTCATTTTAAACAGAAGATCACTGAGGTAAATGCCTTCATCCTGGAATATTTAATTTTTGGTCACTGTCAGCTGTTGTCACTGAATCAAGTTATTCTGCAAAATGGGGCATCCCCATACTCTGATGAATAGTATTTTAACCAGAAAAATTCATTAGGAAATTTTTGTTTAAAATAAAAAATTCTCAAATGGTGGGTGATGAAGAGGCTTCCTTTTAATCTGTTGTCTCTTATAGGTTGCAAACTGGAAATTACGCACACAAAACCATGAGCACCATCTTTCATAAACAAATCAATGCTTACTTGAAAAACCCTAGACATAAGAAAACCAATTACTCAATGGAAGAATCTTTCTGTTGGCTTGGTGGCCTTTGGATGAGTTCAGAAGAATCTTTTCAGAAGCAGAACATTCAGGATGATAACTTTCCTTGCTTCAAAAGTGAAAAATTGTGGTTGCCATGGGAGTAAAGACCATTCCATTTGAATATCACCTGCTAATGTCCTTGGAAATGTGCCCTTCAGCCAGCACATGTGCTTGCTTTACTACACTGATGGTCTTATTTCTGGTAGCTTGAGTTCAGACACCAGTGGGGAATTCAAGCTTATTTTTGCATTCAGGTACATTGCTTCCAGAATTTTAAATCTAACTACTAGAAAGATGTTTCATCCTGGGAAAAGGCCTCCTTTTAAAACCATTACCACCTAAAACAGGGAATGCAGTTTTCAGATTTAGTGATATCTAGGCTGGTTACTGGTTGGTAAATCCTACGATTTTCAGGATATATATATTATTTAATAATAAACTATCTGTACATGAATTTAAAATGCTACATTTAGATGCCTTTTTGAGTCTCTGTGGAACAGTTCTTCAATGGGTTAGAAGAACCATTATTCAATTTATTAATGGGAACACTGCAGTGGTAGTGGTGAACTGGACAGCAGGTTTAGTAGATTTACTTTAGCTTTATTCTTATAAAGCATCATTACAGTGTAGGGCTCAACATCACAAATTCTTGGTCTGCAATAACTATGGGTGACCTAAATCTCTAAAAGTTAAGCTAATAGAGTATTTCTCAAAAAGGAAAGGGAAATGTATTAAGGAGATGTAACAAGAGAACTCAGAGAAGGGGAATTATGGATAAAACATGTTGAAGAAGTCCATGTGTAGCGATAGTCATTGCTAAGGTTCAAAGAGACATCTTTGAGCATCCACTATCTTTTTTATTTGCTGTCTTTGTGAGGATGTTTGCTGCACTTTATGGAAAAGCAGGCTACTAACAAATTGCCTTGAAGACATATTCATTGAATGGATCTGTGGACATTTACCAGGGGGCAATGAATGTTATTACTAAAGACAATCAAAGCAAATGCAAGAGAGCAGACATTCACTCTGTGCCTTTGCTCAAGACCTGGTGGCCTCAGCTTCAGGCTGCTCATAGCAAGGGGCTCAGATTATCAAGCAGCCCCAAGACCAACCTAGTCTCCTGGCCAGACACATGATACAGTGCATGTAGGTCACCTCTTCCCCTGCCACAGCTCTTCTTCTGAGCTAGATAATTTATTATTTGGTCATTATTTGATCTTTGGAGTATGTAAGAGACTGCAGAGTATCATTGTCTTCATTTGCAAAAGTTCCTCTTAGGCTCAGTTCTGATTATCACGAAAAGTTCCTGTAACTATTGACAAGACAAATTTGACAGTCAAAATTCAAAAAGCTTATTGTTTTCATTAGGTTCAGTAGGATATGGATGGTCATTACCAGGGTGGGTAGGAAGGGGGAAAGGAATATCAGGATTTTTTCCTGTTGCTTTTCTTGGGAGCTATTCCTAGAAGTAATTACAAGGCATGCAATTTATGTTTCTGTCCTCTGTATGGCAAAAGTGTAAAGGTTTTCTAGGGAAAGGAATATCACACAGTGACTGGAGTAATTCAAAATCAGAATTCCTTTGTGGGAGGTGTCCTGCCAATGCCAGGAGGGGGCTGTATGGCTGGGACTAGGTGATCTTTAAGGTCCATTCCAAACCCTTAACATTCTATGATTCCACGATTCTACCTCTGACTCACTATTCCCCTGCTGGCAGTTACCAAAAAGGAATCTGCTAAAGGAGCATCCAGCCAATGCCAGAGGAGGGCAGTGAGTCTTTGAGTCTTACTGAACATCTATTAAGCAGTTTGAGATTGAAGAAATGTTTTATACAGATGAACAACCAGTTTGTGTGTTCCTGTATATCATTAGACATCAACAAGATCTTCTCAAGGAACAGGGGAGCTAAATTTCACTGTGTGGCTATTTACCCAGGCTGCTCCTTTCTCTGTCTAATCCCAAGACCGTTGACTTTTTAAGTCTTCTGTTTAATTCTGCTGGGGCTGAGAAGTAGAGTGCTGGTTCTAGCTGTGCCCATGCCTGTGCCACTTTCATGGTTGGAGTCATGGGGACTGACTGAAGCTACTCTCAGAGATCAACAGAGAGTGAGAAATGTGAGTTTTCTGCATAAATGTGAGGAATATTGTATTAGCTCTACCATGTCTGGGGGACACCCTCTCCTGGCATGGGGTTGGACTTGTATGACCTTTCAAAGTCCAACCCAAAATTTTCTATAATTCTATGACATTTACTTGCCACTTGAGTTTGGACAGGGTTTTCTGCCATTTGAGCTGTAAACAACTCCTGTGCAGGAAACATTAGCCAAGAGCCAGATTAACTGAATTGATAAGTCAGCTAGAGTATCATGTCAGATAAACACAGCGAATCCTCATTCTAGCTGTTTTCACACACAGTATTCACACTGATCTGGTTGGTAGGTGGTGATTGCCCATCTGTGATACCTGCTGGAGAAATTTTTTTGGAACAATGCCACTGTATTAGAAGTAAAATCCAAAGATGTGGGTAATGGCTGCTAACAGGTGTCTGTAAAATCTAGGAATTGAGCCAGACACTGTAAATTTGGGAGCCAACCTCATTTGTACCAAACTGTTACAGAAATCTTGAGCTAGATTATTTAACTTTTGGATTTAAGCATTGGTTTTATGTTCAATCATTGCTCAATGATGTCAGCTGAAAATGAGGGAGGAGTTGATCACAAAGTGTTTCTCATTGGGTAAAAGATATTAGGGCTGTGAGTGTACTAGAAAGAAGCAGCTCCCATGAAACCCCCAAGGATATTGTGTGCATGCAGCTGGAGGGAGAGCATGCCAGAAGGCATTAAGCAACTGCCAGAAATTTCAAGAGCTAATAGAGACTTCAACAAGAGGAAAACTTCAAAATGTTTGATCTCATTTGGACCGGCTCCAAATGGTAATGCTTACCTGAGCTGATCTTCACCATTTTCCCTCAACATTGATAGAAAATTGCTTGTAAAAGCCAGTTTTGTAGAACAGCTTGTTTGGAGAAATGCAGTTGTTTGTAGGTTAAATTCTAACCAGACCAAGTGTAGCTGGGGTCCCTGAGCCTGCAGTCTCCAATGAGCTGGGTTGGAACCAGCCACAGGAGACATTGAATGCAGGAGGGAAATGGATGGCAGACTGAGTGTGTCCTTTAGTGAGGTGGGAAATAAGCATACCCCTGGAAGTCATCTTGTCTCCAACTCTAGCCAGAGTGGCAAATGCATTTTGAAAACCACACAAACACAGCAGGAAAACAGTTTCCTTTGGAGAAACTTCAGACAGTTGGCTCTCAGTAGGGCTTTGAACAACTGATGGAGCAAATTTTGTGTGCAGTGGGTATCTGACTGGGAATGACAAGTTTTCTCTTCCAAATTATAGGCAGGAGAGTGATGTCATGCTATAATAAAGCATGCAGACATGCTGGGTCAGACTGTGCGGCTTCCAAAATGTAGAAAGAAAGATGCAAACATGAAGGGCAATGTACTCCGCTGGAATTTTTATTCCAGAAACAAAGACATGGTACTTTGCCAATGTCGTAAAAGCAACTGCACAGACGTGAGACCTTTCAGATTTAGGCAGCATTATCTCAAATCCCATTTGAAATGTTTTGCTGATTGTTTCTTTTACCATTTCCCCCCAGAAGATTAACTTGTGTTCGGGTCCTCAGAAGACGCTTTTGTGAAGCTGCTAATTGCAGAGCTGAGGAAAACGGGTCACACGGTACACTCAGCACTTCCTAATTAATACACAACAGCAATGCTGGCTGCAAATTCAGCTCTGGCTGGCTGAACGCTAATGACAGTACCTACTCTAATAAGCCAATAGTAGTAAAGAAAGCGAAACAGCCTGTTAGGACCCCAAATGGGCGATGAAAGTTTTACATCTTTTAATGTAATTGTGTAATGGCACAGACTGGCACTCAGCCTACCAGCGTCCATTTAATTAGTAAATAAAACACTCTGAAGGCCTTGGCTATATCATGACACACTTAGAAATCCATCTGAAAGTTCCTGGCTGCATCCAATAAACCCAACCAAAACTTTATAACTTTATGGCTGACAGTAAAAGTCCTCGTCTGAAAGTGCATGGGAAGATGTGCTTTATATCTGCATTTCTTTAATTTTAACATGTGTCTTTTGAGCATTGCCACTGCTTGTCCATATGTTTAGAGGACCTTTATTTTCACTATATTGGTATTGAGGCACTCTTTTGTGATGTCCACATCTCAGTCTGTGACTTATATAGAAGGCAGCTGTGCTGCCCTATGGGTTATGCAGTTCACAAAAGGCAGCTTCTGTTTAAGGCTTTGTAAAGCTGCAGAGGGGCCATCTGAAATGCTTTTTTTGATCAATTCTGACAAAAAGCATTGGCTGGAGGATATTGCCAGCCCAGAACTTGTTACTGTAACTAGTTGAAACAATATTTTTTTTTGCAATGTTTAAGCCTGTGTTTTCTTTTAATCTCTAAAAAATTTATTTGACCTCTGTAAAAATTCTGTTGTGAATTTAGAAGACATTTAGCCACAAACCTCAAACATGTTTTATATTGTGTTTTTCTGAACCATAAGAAAAACTGTTTTGTTTTCCTTCCCTCAAAAATGCTGACCCTGAATAAATAGCTCACCGTTCTCTTTTTTGTCTGTGATCTAATTAATCTGAATTTTCCCCTCAGTACCGTGCTGTGCCTATACTTCTCCTGGGCTGTTTCCCACCACGCCCTCGGCAGCATTAGCCATAGGGAGGATCAGCACAACCATCTCCTGTGGCTTCCCCTCCTGGGCAGGGCAGGAGCTGGAGCATGAGCTGGTGGTGGCTTCTTCCCAGCTCCAGGCAGAGAGTCACTGCTCTTGTCAGTAGCTGCAATAGTTATTTTCTACTGGAGAGATCCCTGGGCACCACACCTCTATGGAAATGGCACAACTTTGGCTTGGGAGATGTTCCAGTCAAGGACAAATGTTTTCAGCTGTAGTGTTTCTCCTACCATTAGCAGCATCCCTTTGTGATGGTCATGGTGAGTTACTCTGCCAGCCCTGGGAGGCCTCAAACCTGCTCCATGGGGAGCTTGGTGACATGTTCCTCTGGTCCTGTGAACTATACATTTCAGATTTTGGGGTATAGTTGGAAAAGAATGGTTGTCATAGGATCACAGAATGGTTGAGGTTAGACAGGACTTCTGGAAGACATCTTGTCCAATCCTCCCTGTCAAGTTGGGACACCTATAGCCAGTTGCCAAGATTCTGTCCAGTGGCTTTCAAATAGCTCCAAGAATGGAAACTCCGGGGCCTGTTTTTCCACCAAGTCATATTTAAGGACTATGATATTATGGCACGAGTCAGGGGAGGCTTAGGTTAGTTATCAGGGAAAAGTTTTCCACCCAGAGAGTGGTTGGGCACTGGAAAAGCCTCCCCAGGGAAGTGGTCACAGTACCAAACCTGTCTGAGATCAATAAGTGTTTGGACAATGCTCTCAGATACATGATGTGATTCCTGGGGTGTCCTGTGCAGGTCCAGGAGCTGGACTTAGTGATCCTGATGGATCCTTTCCAACTCAGCATATTCTGTGATTCTATGATTTGAAAGGCAGATTCACCAGGAAAGGGGTGTGAGGGAAGGTGGAAGGAAGAGGCCACTGAGTCTTTCCACATGCAGCAGCTTTGCACTCTGGTGCTGCAGATGGTGCAAGGGCATGGATGTCCAGCTGTAACAGAGCAGACACTTCCCAAGGAAGGCTGTATGGAAAGTTAGAAACTACTTTCAGAGACTGTGACTACATTAGCAAGTAGCACACTGCAAAAGGGGAAGACCAGTTGGTGCTGAGAACTGATATTATCACCATATATACTCTGACAGTTTACTATGAACTATGACAGTTTGGTACTGGGGAGCTGCATGTCCATTTGTGGTCAGAGAACACTGAGTGCACTCTTGGGAGACTTCTTCCAAATTAATTTCAAGGTAGAAAATGTCCAGTTCAAAATCTCCCACTCTCTGATGTGACCCAAAATCTGTCAAGTGAAAATGACAGGTAGATTTGCTTCCAAAGCATATTCTTAATTTAAAAACCAATAAACAATAATGTAGATGCACCAGAGAGGACAGCATCTCTTTTAGATGTGTTAGGAGACAAGAGAAGACACAGACATTGCTGAAGTTTTCCCTTCTGTGGATGACCATTGTTTTTGGGTTTTTTGGTTTGTTTGTTTGCTTATATTTTTTTACTTTATAGGAATTTATGATTGTCTGAAAGTGCAGAGGTCAAAATGCTGGTTGCTTGGGAGCAATGTTCCTTGGAATCTGGCTGCTGTAAATTAAAACTATGTCACCATTGTAAAGCAAGGAATTCTCAAATAGGCTGTAAAAATAGACACAAGGCATTAGTAAAACAAGTATGAATTGAGGCCATGCTGTTTGCATCCTTCAAACTCACCCCTGTGGTCTATAGAACTTGGAGAATCTCGCTGTCAGATAACCGCCACATGCTGTGCATTGTATATAACTGGAGCGGAAGAAAAATGAGACAGGCACGCCCTTTGTGACTTGCATTTCTTAAAAAAATATTTCTCACTCTTGGTAATAAAAACTTAGAAGTTTGAGGATTACATCTGCTTATTATTGTAGGGTTGCTGACTCTTAAAAGAACATGTAAACAGTTCTCATATATATATATTTATGTATATATATCCTTTCTGTAATGCATATGAGATGATAGATAGATAGATAGATAGATAGATAGATAGATAGATAGATAGATAGATAGATAGATAGATAGATAGATAATTACAACAGAAAAGAGGGACTCATTTTTAAGTGATAAATAGGAGTCAAACTGCCTCAGCTTCTCTTTGATATCTGTGTTTGACAAAGCACTTTGAAATTTTCGCTGTTTCTAGATTAGGTCGTTCTGTGTGTTCTGTTATATAATCTGTAGTCAAGTAAGAGTTTTCAGTTGCACCTTGTGGCTTGCCATAAGGAATTGGTAAAGAACTGAAGCTAGAAACTGAAAGAAAGCAGGTTTAGATTAGATACTAGGACAAAATTCTTTTACTGTGAAAGTGATGAGGCACTGGAAAAAGTTGCCCAGAGAACTGTGGATGCCCCATCCCTGGAAATGTTTAAGGCCAGGCTGGATGGAGATCTGAGGAACCTGGTCTATTGGAAGATGTCTCTGACCATGGCAGGGGGATGGAACAAGATCATCTTTAAGATCCCTTCCAACCCAGCCCACTCCTTGATTCTATGAGCCCATGAAGACCCTTCCTTGCTGCCATGGGAGTGAGGATTTCAGCCACAGTATTTAAGGAGGATTCAGGAACAACATCAAAGGTTGACACACAACTGAAAGAGTCTCCTTTGGTTTTGTTTTTCTTTTTTTCCTTTTTTTCCGCTCAAGCATTTTCACACTGTTAAAAGACAGGGGAATATGCTTACCTAGGCTTTGCTGCTGTAATATTTTAAGTCATAGGAAAAGAGCAGTATCTTGATTGTTGAATCCCACTGGACAGTAAATTAACTAAAAGTTAGTTAATAAAATCCACACTTCACCATTTGTGTGGCAAGCTGCCATTTAAAAACACTCATTGGAGCTGTCTATCACTGCTGTGTTTAATCTTTCTGAATTCTGAAAATGCTGGCCCTCTTGGGATGCTGGATGGCCTTTTTCCTGGTGCTCTGAATCCCCTGCAGAATATAAGCATATCTAACTAAATCAGTATCTTAGCCAAAAGAGTCTTGTACTGAATAATGGGGCTTACACCACTGTATCTCATTGTAGCATCACTGGAGTGACATAAATAGAAATGGAGCAGGATTCAGCCCTATGCTGCTTTCAAGTAGTTTTGCAGTTTCCTTGTCAATCTATTGGTACTGCAGCCTACATGTAGAGCAGTCTATTTTCTCCAGTACTTTAGCAGAGCCACACTAATTATGATGAGATCCACTTGGGTGTCTATTAGTATTAATTAAGGGATTGCAACTTTCAGATGAATAATCTTCTGTCTTCAGCACACTCTGAGCAGAGCTATCAGGTACATGAAAGGTAAAAAGCAAGGGACAGATCAGGAAACATTTTTTCAGCGTAAAGACAGTTGCTGACCCTGCTGTTTTCCTATCTTCTGTCATGCTAAAAGACGATAAAAGGTGAATTATTTTTATTTCAGTTTTAGTGTCAGATTTGCATCTCCATTTTAAAAAGCACTCAATCCTAGAAGCTAGAAGTCCTAGCATTGCTGAAAAGGTAAACTTGCAAACAGATGTTCTTGCCAATAGTGTTCATCTGATAAACCTGATTTTTTTATCCTTGCTGGTGGCTGGCAGTGGGGAGGAAAAGGAGGACACTGAAGGGTGAAGGGAATGTTGACATAAGGAGAATATGAAGATATGCTGAGATTATTTCTTTAGTGTTTCTCCTAAGTATGTCTCCTCTCACTGGACCTCTTCTCTTGCCCTTTACCTAAAGGTAAAGAGCTGTGCTCATTTATCATACCTGGCATATCTGGTGATTTCATAGGGCTGTGGCATCCTGCTGGTAACTTCAGCAGAATAATTCCTTGCCTTCTACTGCATTGCTGGCAAGTATCTAGGTCATTGCATCCATGCAAAAACCTTAGTGGGATTGTTCCTAGACATGGTGTAAGGCATGATTAGTGTACTCATGGAGATCTCAGTGTGTGCTTGGTACATCTGTTTATCTTGCCCAGTGGAGTCTGCAGGCTCAGACTCTGCCTTGGGGAAATTCTCTGACAGCCTTGCCAGCTGGATACATCACAGTTATCTTACCCTCAGCTTCAGGAAAATAAAGCTGTCTTGCTGGGCCTGTTTTCCTTTGTGGCATCCTTGAAGAGTATCCATCACATCTTGACTTTTGGCCTTTTCATTGGGTAGCAAGCTGTGCACTATGTGCAGTAAAAATGTGAGTTGTTTTTTCATTCCAGCAATGGTATCTGTGCATGCTGCACCCTAAATTGCCCGGTGCTGCTGACCTTGCATAAACAGCAAGGTTTGAAGGATTGTTCATACAACTTGTTTTTGGCAGGTCCTTGGCAGTGCTGCCCACATCTCACAGCAGGGATGTGATGGCACATTGGGTGGCTGGCATGAGCTTTGACATAGACTGACTCTGAGATCCAGCTTCAGCTTCTTCCACCCCTGATGATGTAGACCTCTCTAATTTTGAGTACTGACAAGTGGGGAACCCACTGGACAGACAGACTTTGCCACTGGTACCTGTTAAACAGATACCATGTAGGGTTTTTTAACTGAGCAGACCATAACATACAGAGAAACCATTTCTGTTGTCTGTGTTACTCCTTTCACACTGAGAGACCCCCAAATCCATCTTATTTTATGCAGAGCTTTTTTTTTTTCAGTTTTACAGTCTATTACTTTACCTTATCTCCCCTTACTTGTCCTGTCCTTTAAGATCCACTCAGTTAATTGGATTTGTTGCCCATTTTAAAGGGTATTCTTTTATTTGATTGTGTTCCACTTTCAGAAAATAGTGTAATCAAATACTAAGCACTTGAGTGCCTGAAAGCTTGTCCATTTTTGCTAAATCTGGTCTGTGGGACTAATTAACATTTCTGTTTCAAGCTGCTCAGCAGTACAGGCAAAAATTATTTTTGCTGCTTCAAAAGTAAAGACTTTTGGAAAAAATGGGACCAAAGCTGGGTAGAGAGTTGAGATGGGGAGATCTGCAGATCTGCTACCCCTGTGGAGCCTGGAGGGCTGAAAGCAGCACTTCCATCAGGGGGAAAAGATGATTGTCACTCCTTTCTTTGGAAATGCCTTCCCTGTTTGCCCATTGCTTTTGTGAAGTGGCAGTCACCATGCCTGGCCAGGGCTCTGCATGGTCAGTAGAAGGACTGGGGCCATTTCACTTCTGCAGGCAAAACACTTCTGGTGTGCTGCCCCCAGAGACCATCCACTTTGCCTTGGTCCACAGTCAGCCTTCATATACAAAAAGAAATTAATTCAGCTTGTGAGTCTTAACTCTGTTTATCTCAGCTGCAAGAGCAAACTTAATCAACACTGAAGAGACTATCTGAGAGCAGTTGTCAGCCAGAATTGATCCAACAGAAGAGCAAGAAAATGATAATCACTACTTTATGATCTGTTGAGCCACATTCTCTGGGTAGTTGGTCATGCCAAAGTCTAGTCTTCTAAAAAACCAGATTCTTTTATTGATGCCCCATCTCTTGAACATATTCTGAGAATGGAGGATTAATATTCTGGGAATAATATAGATCAGGAAACAATATTATTTGTTATTTGTTGAGCTTCAATGACATTTTTGTCTCTAGCAAAAAGGGAGGGAAGTGTGGGGGTGTATTACATGTGTTGCATGGCATGCATTCAGTGATGTAATGATGGTTAAAAATTCTTTGGCCTTGGAAAAGAGCCTGAGGGATGCAGTGTTATACTTCTAGCTGAACTACAGCTTCCACATGAATGGCATGGCTGTATCTTGACTTTATTACTGATTTTCTCAGGATTACTCCAGTGAGGCAAGTGAACAAACTTGGCTTTCTTACTGGATGCTCAGCAGCAAGCCATATGCAAAATACCAGTTTTCAAACCAGTTTATCCTGTCCTTTTCTAATACATTAGGAGTTCTAAAAGAACCAATGCCAACACATGCTAAACCACTCAAATTCTGGGCCCTAGACAGTGGACAAATGGCTCAGACCTTTGGGCAGAGTTAGAATTAACCAGTGCTTTCCAGCACTGGTACAACCAACAGAATCAGAGTCACAACACTAAAAATGCTTTCAACTTTTAGAAGTGGAAGGTTCCCCCTAAACATAGGCTTATAGTTTGATATCCTAGCATTTATATAGCACATTAAAACAGTTGATCTATTTTTTAGCCACAGGGCTCTTAGAGGCAGGTGAAAGATGTTCTGGGCTTGGAAACATCTACTGTTGCCCTGATGTAGGTGCCTTGCTATGAGTGTAGGATTATGTCTTATGGTGTGTCTTGTTTGTGAACTCTTTGTTGGCTCAAATCAGGCCAGCAACTCACATACTCCTGTCTCTGTTCACCGTGCTCAAGTGTTGACACTGATATTTTAGACTCATCTAACACACAAAACTTTGCAGAAAGCCAAGAGGTGCTCTGGGCTACCAAATGAAATCCAAATGAATCTTCATTTCCAAATATATTGTATGCCTGCAATGGTATGATAGGGTTAATGTCTTCCCAGAGTGCTTGAAAAACCCAGCTGGAATTGTGCTCCATGGTGGGACTTTTTGAAAGGGCTGAATACAGTAACATTTTAGATGGGTTTTTTTTTCCTTTTTCTTTCTCTTCTTAGACAGTGTGAATAAAGTGAGAGACAAAAAATCCTTGTATGCTGTAAACTGTGATCTAGAAATTGAGGGGGCTGATGTCGATGGCTGCTGGCAGTGTGTTACAAATGTCATTTCTGGCTGGAGTTATTCCAATAGTGAGGGTCCTGCCATTGCAGCTCCATCATTAGTCAATACCCATGATTGTAATGTGCTAAAATATAATGCAGGCATTCATAAATGGGTGATAGGAGAGGAGGAGCAGTGAGAAATTTCACCCACTGAAATCTCATTGCCACCAGGCTCATCCCATTGCCTGGTCCTCGCTGGTGTTTGGGCTGAATTACCCTGTGTTTTGGGTACCTAACTAGCAAAGGAGGGTTTCCTCAATCATAAATGGCTCCCAATTGAAATTTTTAAGACTCTGTTCCCTTTGAACAAATTCCAGTATCAAATTTCAAACCACCAGTATTCCTGAGGCTAGAAGTGTAAGTGCCATTGACAAAATGGTTTGCAGGGAGAATAGCAAGGAAATTTATGCATTGGGCACCTTGAACAAGGAACAGGAAGCATACCATTTTTCTCAGTTGCAGGAGGCAGAAAAAAATTTATATTTGTGTTGGAAACAAGGGAAGGAGAACTAGATTCCTGCAGAAACATAAATGCTTTGAGACATGCAGGTGCCAGGCTGGAGCAAGAGGACCCAGCCACACACTGGCCATGTTCACTCTGAGCCAGATCAGGGGGTCCCCCCATCACACAGACCCCATATCACCTGTTTGAGTATTGCTGGAACCATAAACTTCCTTTTTATTCCACTGTGATCTGCTGTTCACTGGTGCTGGCAAATGTTTGTTTTTATTTCTACCAAATAAATAAATAAATAAATAAATCTTGCAGCCCAACTTTTTAAGGCTGTTCCTCCCTGCCTGTGTGCAGAGGACTGCAGATCTGTGTGCGATATAATGAAGGCCTAGGGGAGAATATTAGCACTTCTGAAAAGAGCTCAGGGAATTCTGGTTTTTGCTCTGACAACTGAAGGCAGAGGAGAGTTTTTCCTTTCATGTTTGTTTTCAGTACATAAAGTGATTGAAAGCAGCTTCCTAAAGAGGAGGATGGGGAAGGAGTGCTGAAAATTTTTAGAATTTCTAATCTGCTCCCTTAATTTTGCTGCTGCTGCACTCTCACATGGAGTCAGAGGAGCAGAAGATGGGGATGCTGCTCTATGGGCACAGCCAGGAAGGCTCTGCAGAGACACCACAGTGGGGAGGGAAGGGAGCTCCTTTGGCCAGACCCAGCAGCCCCAGTGTGCTGAGCTCCCTGCAGGCAGCACCAGGCATGGTGGTTGGTACCACCCCAGGACCACCCTGCTCCCTCCCTGAGAATCCTCAGCCAGCAGCTGGCTGAGCACCACAGGGCCCAGGGGCAGGAGAGGGGAACACCAACAGGAAAGAATGAAAAAACAGGGGAGGACAGGCTGGCAGCTGTCTTTTGAAGGAATGCTGTCATGTGGGCTGGGTGGATCCACCTGGGTTTCGTTCAGCTCTTCATCCTCAGAAGCAAAGCACTCAAATTCACCAACACAGATGGAATAGGGAGAGACTTGCTGCAGCCATGATGGCACATCAAAGCCAGATTCCCTGGAATGCAGGCCACTTCTATAGTGCCTGCATATTACACTCTCTTATTTTTTTAGTTACTTAAGTGGCAATACTCGAGTGTTGTGCACCCTGGGATAAAATAAACCTGACTCACCCCTAAAGAGAGGAAGGTAAGGCAGGTTTCTGCAGCACTTCTGCTCAGCTGGTAATGAGAAGGCAACAAAGCAAAAGTAAAGCTTTGTGAACTCTCTGGAGTTCCATAGAGCCTGTTCCAGTCTGTTGTATTTGTCAGGAGAAAAAAACAGTTGAATACTTGTTTGCCCCTCAAAATGTGCTAACTGGATATTTTAGAAAAATTTCAAAAAAAATCTGATTAACACTGTAAGGATGAAATCGACTGGATCCTGTCCTTTGGCCATGGCCATTTGGGCCTTCCCTACCTGTGTCCTGCAGCACTGGGTGCTCCATGAGCATTCGCCTGGAGAGGAACACAGACCCTGATCCACTTTGCTGGCTTACCTGGAGTTTTGCTAAATCCTAATCCAAAACACCTCTCCTGGCTCAAGTCACAAAGTGTATTGAGAAGTCTCTCAAGCAACTTTCAGAGTTAGGACTGAGTCAAAGGCCCTCTAAAGAACTAAAAATCATGCCCTGAGTTTTAGTTTGGCCTGTATCAGGCTGTCTGCCCCATCCAGCTGCAGAGAGGAGCTCAGGACTAGTCTGGACTAGTTCCCAGGACTAGTCTGTCACCTTCTGGCACAAAGTAACTGAGACAGAGTGACCAAGAAACCTGAGAGACCCTTGTACTCCCTCTTGCACTGAGCTCTGAACTGATCCACTTGTTTTGAGTGATGCTGATTAGGATGGTTACAGCCCCAGGCCTGCTATTAATAATCTGCTATTATTATCCCTTCTGCAAGCATGGAACAGGGTTTCCCCCCACTTGCTGCCTTCTGCTTTATTGGACTCTTGCTGAGACCTCCTCCTTCACCTGCATATGATCAGCCCATGTTATCACTCCCATATGTGAATTCAGTGCATTGGAAATGTATAACTGTGACCCTGCTTGGTAAGAGAGATGACAAAAAAGTCAGGTGGAGCTGGATGGGATAGCCACAGTTGCCCTTACCTTTTGCATCAGGTTACTTGTTGAATAACAATTCAGAAGCAAGAGCTTGGCATCCTGAAATAACTAACTGCTTTTAGCTAGTTCTTAATGAAAAAGGAAGAACAATGGTGTGTGTTGACATGTATATGGCACAGAGAGGACTAACAGCAGCCAGTTAATAATCTTTGTCTCCCTCATTGCTGGCACAGGTTTAAAACAAATGCACACAAAAACCATCCCAGGCACGTGTGCTCACAGATGTCTGTGCACGCCGGCATGGTTTAGCATGAAGAATCACATAAATTAGCAGGATTATAATTACTCTTTTTAATCCTTTTGCTTTGAACAAACAAGCTTTAATCAGCAGACAGGGAAGCCTGTCTAAAACCTGAAATATAATCCAAGGTCAGAAATGAAGGGTCACCACCCTTGACCGTGGGCTGAACAAGCAGGTGTGACCAAGAGCTGCAGTGAAAGGCAGCCTCTCCCCTTCCCCTTTCCCTCTCCCCAGGCACCTGAAGGGCACCATGGCCAGGCAGGGATGTGGGCTCAGCATCTCACAGCAGCCCAGTGTTTGCAGAGCCCTCAGGGCTGCAAAGGCAGCCACAGATGGGGGCACGTCAGAGCCTCACTCCTCAGGAACAAGGCAGGCAGCCATGCAGAGGAGGGGTGGAAAAGGCAGGAAGCTTATAAACGCAGTTCCCCTCTCCAGGGATAATTGGGGAGGGGTTAGAGTTAATTAGTTTATATGGGTAACAGAGGTTAATAGGGTTCTTGTTTTGGTTTTTCTCTTCCTTTGATGGAGTGTGTCAGTTGTTTAAAGCTTACAAGCTGCTGAGATGAAAAGCAAGTTAAGTATGTGATCCAGGTGTTGCCAAGAGTTGAGGCAGAAGTGTTAAAAGAAAAAGCTTAGAAAGCTGGATGGGGAAAAAAAAGAAAGGAAAGTGTGCATGAAAAAAAATCCCAGCCCAATCCTTGCATTATTTATCAGGTGTTTAGCCAGCAGAAAAAAAAAAAAGGCGATAGCAAACAATGGAGATATTAAGAAGAGCCATCCAGCATATCATTTTATTGACATGCACAAAAGTAGTGCTGTACAGCTTGCTGTTCCTTATCAATAAACAGGAGGAGACTGAGAGCTCAGTGCTTGTTGCATGAGCTGAACAGCTGCTTTTTCTGCCCAGGCAGAGTACCTCATGCTGTGATGTCCCTAGACTCTGAAACATACCTTGCAGCTATATGAAAAACTTTCTGACTTGTGTCAGATCTTGAGCAGGAGCCTTCCAGAAATGCTGGGCTCACAATCAAACGTCTGGTCTTCCCTCTGGCACCATGGGGATGTGAAAACAGACCAGAATTTCCTCATGATGCTGTATTCATATTAAAATCTGTAAAGAAAGTCAAAATAGCCATAACAAATTATTCCACCACCTCTGACTTGCTGATTCCTACATGTTCCCCCAATTCCTAGTGCCATTACAATTTTAGTGAACATTTCTAAGCTCTGTTCTTCCTTTATATCCTGCTGTCTCTCTTTTTGTTTATATTTACTGACCACTCTCTTCCACTGCTTCAGCCATCACCTGTTTAACCTGGAACTGTAGATATGAAGATGACAAGGTTTCAAAACCTCTTCTTCCCAGACACACCCATGAGATCTCTGTTTAGAAGCACCAGTTCACCTTTCACTCCTAATGTTAGCTGGTCAGTTTAGAAGGGAAATGTTGATGGTTTTTGGGAGGGAGTTTCCACACCACAAGGTTTGTCTTTGCAGATGTAACCGTCATCCTTCCTCAGAGTTTGGACCAGTTGCAAAAGCAGAAATCACCCTTAAGAAATGTGTGATTCAGTGCCTTGCAACCAGCAGCAAAATTTGCACTGCAGGTGCTGGAGGGAAAAACACCCAGTTAGCCCAGCAAAGAGCTTGTGTAATGAACTAAATTACCAGCAAATGGCATGAAGTTGTTTTATCCTGTGTATCCTCAAGGTCTGAGGTATTCAAGGTGCCCTGCTGGAGCATCAGGAGGAGAACTGCAGTCTGAGAGAGCCAAAGTTGTTGAAGGAGATCCATGGGCATAGGAAGGCACTGAGTGCTCAGATCACCACTGTGGGAAAGCTTCTCAGGAAGCAATCCTCCTCTAAGCTGCACATACTGCTGGATGCTACTAGCTCCAAAATATTTTGTAGACAAGCCTCTTGGCTGTTTTACAGGAATCATCTAGTCAGAACTAGCATAACCTGCTACTGCTTTTGCTACTGCCTAGGGAATGATTTAAAAATGTCCCCCTCAAGAAAGAGCAAATAGTACAGCTCCGTATTCAACCTTGCCAAAAGGTGACATTTGGAGCATCTGGTCCTTGATGTCTGTGCTTCAGCTCTTTCTTAGGACATTTATTTAGTACAAGTCAGATGTGGGCAAGGAGGAGGAGACAGGATTCCTCTCACAGTCACTGAGAACTTGAAAAGAAAGTCCTGCCATCCTGTCAAATGCATCTGCCTGCTGTTGAGTTCTTCACAGCTCACCTTGTTTGCCAGGTTATTGTAGAGCAGTGTGGTCACTTCTGCTGCAGCCTCTCTGCATCTCTCTTTTGCCCTGCGCTCCTGGAGGGGAGCAGCCTGGTGGAAATAAATACTCCAAGAGAAAGCCCTGAGTTCATAATACCCCGACCTGGAACATCTTTGGAAAATACAAGAGGAGTCTACCTGGTATCAAAGCGGAGGGAAAAAGGTGGAGAGGCAGTGGAGATTTTGTTGCCACCAACCAGCTCTTCATTTTTTGTGAAGAAAGCTTCAAGTGTGAAGGAGCACTAAGAGACAAAAAAGAGCAATCAAATGTGCTAAAAAGCACTGCTTTCCACTTGCAAAAAGTCCTGTTTAGTACATGTTTATGAAACTTGTCTCAGATCTTCTAAAAATAGCCTTATAGGAGCAAGTCTTCAGTAATCTTCAGGAAGCCCTACATGTTCCTAGCATAGAAGCACAGCTTAATCCTGATTTTCACACAAAGAAAATTATTTTTAGTGCTTTTAAAAATAGAACTTTAGTTGCCCAGTGCTGAGTTGTCAAAGCAAAACATGAAAGACGTGTCACTTCACAGGAATGTGGCACAAGTTGATGGGTTCTGAATGACCAGAAGGTCTCACAGTAATATGGTGGCTCAAGTGTGTCAGGAGGTGTTATGATGAAGATTTCAGGCAAGGCTTGTGGGGCAATGTTAAGATGAAAAAAGGGGTCTGAGGAACACCCTGACAGTGGTGAAGGGTGACACAGAGGAAAGGGACATCCTAGGGAGCAGTATTGAACCTGTGCAAATGAAAACAGAACCAAAGCATAATGCCTTCTTCTGGCTGAGGTGCCAGACCTCTTCAACAGGAGAAATGTTGCACAGCTACTTGGATAGTTATAAGGAATGTAATTTTGTATGGTTATGTCATTGCAGAAGCCCAGCTAAACTCGGTCCTAGTGAAATCAAAATCCCATCTCTCATGGACTTAAACCACTCACTTTTCTGTCATCTGGATTTTGATAGTACTGTCTTCTGTGGTTTGTAGATGGGTCTTGGAGAATAAATACTGTGGAACCATTCCTGTTTGTTATCTGCTGAAACTTAGTAGATTTCCCAGATATCCCACCCACTCTGCATGTACTAAAGCTTTTGCAAGAAAGTCAGGAGTGGTGGCAGCTGGCTTCTGCTGGGAGTGCTAAAGCTGAGCTGAAAGGATCAACACCAGACAGATCCAACACTGGGCTAGCTGGAAGGACCCACCAGAAGCATGGCCAAAAAGAGCTCAGCCTCAGCATTTGCTCCCTCCTCTGTGGGTTTATCTCCAATAATTGCCTTAATTCTCTGGCACTTGGACTCCTGGTGCAGGTTTGTCATCTGGGTGACTATTGCCTTTCAAAGGTGTCAAAAATCCTAATGAATATTGCTGAGAACATGGAGGAAGACAAAAGGAAAGCAAGAGTTTCCTAAGCTGACTTTGCTGATGCAGAAAATAGGCCATGTAACTACAGTTCAGCTCCGATTTAGAATGATCTGTATCATATATTTGTAGCTAGCTTTTCCCAAATACAGCTATGTCCAACAATGCTTCAGACAACTACCTTACTAACATATACTTCCCACGCATAATTTTACTGATCTGCTCCAAAGGATGCAGCTGGAAGGTCTCAATGTGGCTGATATGCCTTGAAAGTGATGGGGTAGAGCTCATCTGTCAAAGCTGAGAGAGATGTGAGATACTTATCTCTTACAGACAAAACACCTGGTTGTCTGGCTTTGTGAATGCTAATTTTGCAAATTCAAAAAAAAAAACAACAAAACCCAACCACAAAAAGCCCCTCAGAAAGCTCCCATCAGTTTTCCCCAAAACTAAAATAAAAATATTTCTATCACATTTCCAAGAGCCTGTAGTTCAGTTATACAGAATGCAACTTAAATTCCATGGAAGAAGTGGTGAAGAATTACCTTCTTTTTCCATGGTTCTAAATATGTTTAATTAGTGTTCACTAAAATATGCTTATATGATATTCACTTGTAAATTTGTGAATTTTTCCCCTTTGTGTGAGAGCATGTGCGTGTGCATTTGTGTGTGTGTTTTGTGTATATTTTCAAGCATTTTTAGTCACATCATTCAAACTGTGCTGGGTACATAAAATCCCCTTTAATAATCTAAGTTGTCAAAACTAAGAGCATTTTATAAATTGTCAGTAAAGCCTCAAATTGAATAATGATGAAAATATTGAGATATATTTGGTCTGCTGCTATAAACATGCCTTGCATATGACTCAGCAAGTGTACTTTTTGTTATTCTTGCCTTCTGTTTTTCATGCAGTCCATTGCTTCTACTCCCCCAGGAAGATGGATTTTGATATGAAGTCTCTAAAAAGTACAGTGCCTTATAAAAATAGGACTTTCTTAGAAAAATAGGACTGACTCACTGAAACACAACTCTGTTGTAGCTAATGTGGGTAAACAGAGATTCCTTTCCAGGGAGAAGCAGCTCGCACAGGAAAGGACCACCCCTGCTTTCAAAAACGGGCGAAGCTGTCTCACTCATGGATACTTCCAGCTGTAATGCCTGTAACTTCTCCACCACGAAGTGTCAGTAATATAGCTCAGTCTGGAGCACACAGTTAATGAGAAAACAGGATTTTGTGACAGCTGCTGTTTGTGTTTCTCTCTTTGCTTTGCATTTAATGAGCAAAGACACAGAAACCTCCGAAACAGAAGTAGCAAGCTGCAGTAGCCAATTAAACAGGAGAGGATAACACCACCTCCATCGTGCCACCGTGTCACAGATTTGGATACTGCAGGTGGGAACAGAGATCCTACACAGAGAGCTAACTTGTGCCCCAGGTTTAAACCAGCATCACACCTAAGGCTGGGCATTAAATATACCATGCAATACCATACCATTTTGGACTTTCCAGAAACAAAAAAGTAATTCTTTGCCCTAATAATGGAAAAAAAAAAAATTCTTGCAGGGTTTTCCTGGTTGCTCAGTGCTGAGCCACAGGGCTTGGTTTCCAGAGGCACTGGGTGCAGGCACCTCTGCTGGGGCAGTGTGTTAATCAGCACTTGCTGTGATGTGGAGCTGGAGCCATGCTCTTAAAACAAAGCTCTTCCCATGCATCTTCCTAGAGTAACTTAGAAGCAATCACTGCCAAAGTTTTGGAGGCAAACTAAATATTAGATGTCTATAAGCTTAATGGCAAGCTGGAGGAAGGCAGGCAGGAGGAACATAGAGCAGTTCTCTAACAAGCCTCATTGTCAAAGCACTCCAGCTTTGAAAGGGAACATTAAGGTGTCATTTACTCTGTGCCCTGGCTTCCTATAGAGCCCTGCTAATGAAAGACCTCTTTGTGTGAGCGGTCACTGACTACAGAGAACAGTCAAAGACTTTGTGGACACGACCATAAAAAAGAGAGCCTGTAGGCCAGGGCTGATCCTACAATTAGCTCCTGTCTGTGTGAGTGGAAGCACCTGCTCTTGCTGCGGTGCTTTTCAAAACCAGAGACTTTTAAACCTCTGGCTGCTCCAGGGGTTGCTTTTTCCATTGAATGACTTGCCTGTGCTCCCACGTGGGCACACTTTACATTCCAAGCTCTAAGAGAAAGTTGCAAGAGGAGGTAAAGACGAGCCCTGCATCTTCACCCACACACTTGCTGAGGGCAGTAGGCTGCAGAGGGGCCATGCAGACTCTGCAGATGTGACTGACAATCCTCCTCTGGCCCATATGACATGAGTTTTTAAACATCTTTGTCCTTGCTGGCTGTGCTTGCTGTGGCAGCAGCGGTCTGGGACAGGGGAAGGAGGGTGGAGGCGCCCATGGCACCCAGGGCTGTGCTCTGGGCTCCTGCTGCACTGCACAGCTCAGGATCCACATTTTGGAGCTGCCCTGCCCTCGTGATGCCAGGCAGGGAGGTGATGCTGATGCTGATGCTCTGCAGCTCAGGGCTGCAGGTGTGGAAAGGACTGGGTTGTGAAACAGGGCTGACAACCCTTGGTGGCACATCTCATTTCTCATATGTATCTCAACACATATGAGAAAACAGCCAAACTTCTACAATGAGAAGTTACACCTGTGTTAAATATAACTAAAATGCAAGCACAAGTCCATTTTAAGTGTGCTTATAATGCACACAAAGGTGACTGAAGAGAAATGAGTGTAAAGGTGCAGATGTTTTTGAATTTCAGCTGTTGACATCTATTTGGTACAAATCTGTTTTCATGCTAAATAAATCAGTACCAAATCACACTTTACTTAATTGTCTGAATGTTTCAATTGTTTCAGGAGGTTTTCAAAACCCTGAAATTGTTATTGCTCCATAAATACTGAGCTGCATGTTTAAAAAAAGTCAGAGTCACTGCAAAATCAACCTTGCCAGAAGATATCTCTTCTAAAAATCAGAGTTAATTTTAAATGTGTTGTCAGCTTACTAAGTTATTTTGCCTTTGATTACCAGGAGAATTTAATTTTCCAGTTTCAAGTGAAATTCCTTTAAGCAAGTCAGGTCTGAGCCTTATTATCAGATAATGTCATTTGTGGGAAAGATCTAGCTATGCATAGATGGCAAATCTCTGTATAAATGGAAAGCATAGTTGAATAGCACATCTGCTATCACAGGTTCCCTTCCTTGCTTCAGACATGGGCAGGCTGGACTGACTTCAGGAGCAAATTCCTGGGCACTTAAATACACTGGGCAAGATGAATTTCAAATTTGAAATGTTTGAGGATAAAAATAGGATAAAAGTGGGATTAAAAAAACCCACACTTTGGTGTCATGGAAGAGGATCTTTTGCTTGCTGTAGAGGATGCCTGAGCTTGGCAAAAGCTCAGCAGAATTAAGAGCAAAGACTTTCAAATTTGCATTACATTACTGTCCATCTGACTTTATCTTCATTTCAATGGATTTTTAAACATGTACCATAACCCACCTGTCACTGAAGTGGTTATTTTGCAATTAAAAAAAATTAGGCCACTCCAGCCCTCCAACAACAAATTGGTAGTAGAAAGGAGGGAATAAAGGAAGCATTTATTGCAGTAATTGCCCAATGCAGTTGTTTATTTAGTTCCTGCAGTGCAGCATGAATTAGAGGGCTGCTGCTGAGGGTTGTCAGTCAGGAGAGAGGAAGGAAAGGGAGCTCTCACAGCTGGTGGCCTTTCACCTCTGGGAACAGGAGCTCAGTCCATCACAGGGAACTTCTCTACACCTTGATGGCCAATCTTCAGGCAGGAGAAGCTCTGAATTGGGCACCTGAGAATATGTAGGTCAGAGCTGAGGCAGTGATAGAGCTTGCCAGAGGGATCTTGTATAGCTCAGGAAGGGGCTAAGTCAGTGTGCACAAGCAATGAAATTAATATTCCATTAAACTTGGAGTGTGGGAATATCCAAGCTATGCAGTAGATGGGATTTTGAACAGCCCCTTGGAGTTTGGGAACATATATAATCAGCATCATGAAAAAGAAACCTGTACACCTTTTTAAAAAGTTCAGTGATGTAGATCTCACTGTATTCAGTGATGTATCCCACATTATTCTGTATTTTCTTAGTCCAGTTATCCTCCCTTTGCTAGTTCATGCTCTTCTTAATTTTAGCCATGTATTTTCCTGAGGGCAGGCTTTGGTTTCTCCTTGCTAGGAGTAAGGAAAAGAGGGGTGGGGAAATACTTTTGGCAGGCACTGTGTTACAAAGGCTGAATTAAAAAGTCCTGAGCATTTTCTCCATGAGAGAGTCTCCTAGTCAAGCTCAGAGGATGCTCCAAGTCCCCTGTGCTCCTTGCCTTCCCAAGTGCCTGCCTTGCTGGCAGAACAAACATGCATGCCTGAAAGAGGGCTGAAAGACAGCAAGCCTGGGGATTTTCATTTTAAAAAAGTAACCAGGGTTTGCATTTTGCAGCTTATGTCCCTTAGTCAGACAGCTGACAGGCTTCTTGACTCTGCTGCAGGCAGGACTGCCAAACCTGTGACTTCAAGGAAAAGCATTCTGGACCTTCTCAATGCAAAAGACAAACATGAAAAGAGACCACAGTGGCTGCACTGTCTTCTCTACAGAAAGGCTGGATCTCCTGTAAAGCCCACCTAGTGAAAAATTGTGTGTTTTGTGAAAAATGGTGTATTTTGTGAAAAATAGCATGATGCTGTCAGTGCTGATGCAGTCTCTGTTTCTGAGAACCCAGCACTTTGCAGAGCTCTTTGCTTGAGTCCCCCAATTGGATTTCTTGGCATCACAGAGTGGTGAGTCCCCATGCTGAGCACCAGATACAGAGGAACTCACAGGTTATGAGATGTATTTCCCCATCTCTTCAGCAACACTTATTCTGGCCATTATTTCAGCTCCTTCTCCACCACAACCCATTGACCTATTGGATGGACATGGAAATAATTTCCAGAAATGAGCATGTCATCTGCTACTGTTTGCTGAAAGGCATCCCTCCTCTCTAGAGGGAATTACAGCTTCCATCTGCTTCCTAATAGGAAAAATATGTATGGGCCCCCATGCAGCAGGGTCACTGTGTTAGCAGGCTCCCTACACTCCTGGAGGTTCCTCAGTGTAGACATTTGATTCAAGGAAATCAGGCCACCACTCTGCAATTACTTCATTAGATCTACAGATAATCAGATAAAGGATGGTCTGAAATTTGAAAAGCCAGGCTGTTGGGACACTGAAAGGCATCCAATTCTTCACATTCTCTTTTAGCTCTGTTTTGTTTAAGTACAGCGAGTGCTTGAAGTTGAGAAATGTTAAGTTCGACTGGGGAAATGTGTTTATTGTGCATTCAAATACTACACATGTCATCCACAAGGACAAACTGCCCCAAATCCTTCATCTCATGCATGCTGGAATCCTAAGTGTGCATCTTTCTTACAGCTTGGTGTCTGTAGGAAAGAGATTTGAACAGAAGAGTGGTGAGGGGCTTGTGATGCCACACTCTTCCTCCATCCCTGGATCTCTGTCCCCACCACTCACCAGGGCATCTCTCTGCCTCTGCAGCCTTGTTTGTGTCACAAAGTGGTTTTCTGGCATCTGTGGCTTTAAGACAGGAGCTCCACATCAAATAAAGGAATTAATGTAATGAGGAAAAGCCACTGTTTGGCCTAATAACAGTACAATTAGTAATACTAAGAAGCAGATGAGGGCAGGCTTCTTGCTTGGCTGTAATCTTTTGGCATATCATATTTTAATTACAGACCATGCTACCATCTGGAATATTAATCATCTCTTGCTGTCATTCTTCTTGATTATTTTGTCCAGAGAGAATGAAGTCCACCTTTCTCTGCAGTTGTTTAATTTTTTTTTCTTTTAAACTGGCTACGATATTTTGAAATACACTGTAGTCATTTTGATAGATTAGGCTTAAGTCAGACCCCAGTAACCAGAACTAAATGATTTGCTCTTAGTTGCATATATGAAAAGAAATGCTGGGGTTTGGGTGAGGGCTTTTTTTGTGTTGCTTGTTTGTTTGTTTGTGGTTTTTTTCTTGTTTTAAAAATTAAATTCAAAACTCATACCTTTTCTTTAGGATTGCTTTAAGTTCTTTGCAGTCACTCATTTCATTACTCACAAACACAGCCAAGCAGAAATAGATAATTTTTAGAAAATATGTCAAGTAAGTGATTTCACTAGTAATCTGAGAAGGAAGAAAAATCATAATTTTTGTTTTTGTTAATTAAGCACTTGCTAAGAATTCAATACCATGAGGTGGGTTGTGTAACTAGAGAGCAATTAGAAAGAGAAATGAAATAACTTGAAATAAGATGAGACACTGCAAGTGAAATCTTGTCTCTAAAACCAAATTGAGTTTTATTGTTGTTTCCCGATTGCTGATGATATAGAGATGTTCATTTTTCCTGAACATTTAGCTGAAACTCATCAAACTGCAGTATGCTCTTGAGAACACTGATACCAGAGTCTAGAATTCAACTGTATGCATCTAGATATTAAGTGTGGGTTTGCTTTTACAGAATAAAAATCAGGACATCGCTCCATGATTTTTTTTTTCTCATGCTGACTGGGCAAATCCCTTTAAATCTCCGTGTCTTAATTCCCTGAAAGATCCATGAATAATGCCTGCCATTGGAAAGAGCAGAGACATTACCATTGTTTTGAGATCTTGAACTAATTTCTTTCTCTAGGCAAAAAAATAAACTTTTTGCATTGACATTACTCTCTGTCTAACTAGTGCTCACATAGATGGAAAAATTTGCCACTTTGGACAGACTCTGCAACTTGCTATGCTGGCTTATTGATCTGGTATCTTTTCTCTTCTCTTCTCTTCTCTTTTCTCTTCTCTTCTCTTCTCTTCTCTTCTCTTCTCTTCTCTTCTCTTCTCTTCTCTTCTCTTCTCTTCTCTTCTCTTCTCTTCTCTTCTCTTCTCTTCTCTTCTCTTCTCTTCTCTTCTCTTCTCTTCTCTTCTCTTCTCTTCTCTTCTCTTCTCTTCTCTCTTTATTATTAGAAAGTCTCCTTTCTCAAACACCAGTCAAGGAATTTGGAGGAGACACTGTCTTGGAAAGAACTGGAGAAAGCAATGAGATCCATGAGCACTACTGACAGGGAGACAGGCAGGACTTGCCAGGTTGGGAAAATGCAGAGAAAATAACAAAGTGAGATTTGACTTGTTAAAGCACAAGTTTAAGCTCTAGGGAAAAACATGAAACGTGGTTTTGATGTTTTGAAGTGTGGAACACGGTTGCGCTAAAGGAGCATGTGGGAAGGTGGGCAGCGCTTCACTGACTGGCTTCAAAGAAGATTTAAAACATAAAGCCTTATGGACAGACTTCAGGACCCAGGGAAAGAAGTAATTCCTGTCTCCATGAGATTTGATTTGTAACTGGAAGTTTGGTTGCCAGAAAAACAGAGGTAATTTGGTTAGAGTTCAGTAAAGGGCAACAAAGATGGAGCTGGAAGGTTGCTAGGCTGCCAGTTGTGCTTTGCAAGAATTAAACCTGGCTTGCTTGGCAGTGCTACAGCAGAGGAAGAGATGCAATAGTCTGTGCCTGTAGAACATGTAAAGATTAAGGCAGGAGAAGAGTACTCATAGAAGTAACCAGCAGCTCTTCAAAGGGAAAAGCATCCTGATTTTTCCTGTACTGTGCAATAATTTCCAAAAGCAATACTGAAGATAAGGCTGTTGGAGCAGTTCACATCAAATGGCAGCAATCAGTGAGTGTAAAGCCTCTTCTGGTTTACTCTACTGAAAATACCAGAGCAGCTCCAGGCTCAATGGACAAAACCCTGCATGAGTCACAGCTTGACCCATTTTCTCTGCTATTTATGGCAAAACATAACTATGGCCACACCTGCCATAGGCTGCATGCTCTTTATGGCTGGATTGGAGAGCAGTGCTATCCCTGCACCCGTGACTGTGTTTCCATGTGAAATTTGGGTGATGGGTAGGACATGGCTGCCTTGGCTCCTGCAGACAAGGCAGGGCTGTAGGGGCAGTGGCGGGACCTGCCTGCCCTTGGCTGCAGTGAGACTGCATGACCTGCCCTGGGAAGAGCTGATGGGCTGGACTGCACATCAGGACAACAAGATGCCATGGTCCCCCCTGACCATGTCCCAGATACCAGAGATTGGTCCAGGAGTGTGCTCCCCATGGTCCTCTTTTGAGTTTTGGCACCAAACTGCAAGTCCTGTGGCCATGAGGTCCTCAGTTCTGCAGAGTACCTCCCACTGTCCTGCACCACTTGCCAACACAGAGTCCAAGAGGAGGTTCTCTGAGGCCCACATGCCTTACACAGGTGACAGCCATTGCCTTACCTAGAAACAAGGCAGAAACAAATGCTAGTTCAGTGCCCAGCCTCTGGGCCATGGCTGCGAGTCACCCTGCAACAGGATTTCTGCTGAGGTAGATACGTTTTGGGAGAGTTAACAGCATTTCAGGAGCTCTGCAAGGCAGCTGGAGTAAGTCATAGGGATGGTTGGTCACTGCTGACTTTGCATTTGGACTGGTGATTTAGAGGAAAAGCTTGATAGCACTTCAGGATTTGCCAAAGCATTCAGCCTTCCTTCCCTCCTTTTACTCCAGGCAGGCAGGCAGACCACATAATGCAGCACCATAACAACAGGGAGACTATAAATAAATACTCAGGACCTTTTTTGATACTTGTTTGTGTCTTAAGTTACAACAATGCAAACATGAATGCTGCTGATGGGTGAGGAGGTAATGGGAAGAAGAAAGAAAACCAAATGTACAAATTATTTCAGATAAAATGTGAGCAACTTCTCTATTGGCAAGAACATTGTCTGGAGCTGTAGGCTTTCATTTCAGCATGCTGGATGTATATAGCTCATAATAACATATGTGGGAAAACAGCAGTGATTTCTGGACCAGGAATAAAGTTGGGATTAAAGGGAGACAAGTATCCTTGGTTGAGGCAGTTGAGAAGTCTGCCTGTCTCTTTTTTCTATAAGAGACATCAATCTCTTTCTGTGACCTTTCCAGCAGCCCATCCCTGAATCCCTGGAAAGGGGTGCTGTCTCCAGCAGGAGGGAGGAACTCACTCCTCCTGATATTAGGAGGAGACCCAGTGAGTGTTCTGTGTCTCCCTTTGGAACAGGGCTTTGGTTTGATGGGGGTTTAGCAGGATTTTTTTGCTTTCTAGAAGCTGAGCTGGCAGCTTCTTTTGGATTATGTTTATAGTACCCTGGTCTGCTATAGCTGATAAAATATAAATGACAGAGTCAATTCTGAGGGCTGTAAAATAACTCTGGTGCTGGAAGTGCAAAGGCGAGTGTGCTTTTGCTTGGTGAAATATTTGTTGCTTTTCCAAAGAGGTCATTATTTCAATTTTCATGTGAATTTTCATCACTTAACGGAATGTATTATTTTACACATTTGCACGGCTTTTGAGGTAAGTGCTGGAACATAATACTGAAATAGTGCTCTTGCTTAATCCTTCCCATGAGCTGAGCTGCCAAATTTGTTCACTCAGACTGTGGAGGCAGGCAAGGCAAAGGTCAGACACCACCAAAAAAATGGGGAAATCCAGGATTTACACAAATGCAGAGCTTCAGAGCTTCAGAAATTGCTGGTTTCTTTGCTAAAGACTTGATACTGCTCCATGTCTGGGTCTTTTGGAAGCTCACTTTTGTTTGGATTGACCAACTGAGTGATCATCCAGGGCTGGTTTCCTTGGCACATGGAGATGTGGGTTTCCTGCATGCAGCTGGCTGATGACAAGAGGGGATGGATTGTTTCCCCATCCCACAGAAATCCCACCATATTCAGAGGTTAGCAAGTTTTAAGGGAAAACCATAATTTTTTTCAAGGCAAATTGCCACTGGAAGTGGAACATTTCTCCTTACATCCAGTTCCAGCAACTCATCTTGGACTTTAATTTAAGATGTGGATCATATTTGAAGGATTTACCAGTTTATGCCAAACCCAGCATGGGTTAATTCCTCTCGCTACTGACTGGGAAGCCCAAATCAATCTCTTCCTGAGATGCATGCTATATTTAGTCAGGAAATTATAAATAATGCTATTTGAAGTACATTCTGCTTCTTCCCCTTTCCTCCCCCAATCCTTCTTCCTCCAAAATAACTACAAGGCATAAATAATTTGTACATTTAACCTGAATATTCCTTGCCTACTTAGGTGTGCTCATTTTCTCTCCCTACACAAAAAGTCACTAAGTGGGTTGAAAGTTGTTATTTTATTGATGTACAGTATAAATAAGTCACACTACATAAGATGATTTGCAGTTGTGTGCATGTGTGATTCTCTGTCCTGTTTTCTTATCTGATCTGCCTTTACCACTTGAACTATTCACCTTAAGAAGTGAATTCAGTGTTTGATATTTGAAAGGAAATATTTCCACCACAGGCAGAAAAATCCCACTAGCTGCTATTGTGTGTTTGCTGTTTCTTGCTTTGCTTCATAATTGTAATGTCTGCATTTTTTTTTGTCCCAAATACATAGATTGCTGCCTTTCTGGAAAAACAGGATTGTTTGCTTAATTAAACATGAGGTAATGATGACATAAGAGATTTTAATTTGTTTCTCATCTATGTAAAATTTGTAACAAAAAAAATTGTCTTCACCAGTAAGAAATTTTTTTCTGTGGAAATAAAACTCCTTCCCTTTAGTGTGCCCCCAAAGTGATGGTATTGATTTTGAAATCACAAGAAAATCTTTATTCCTTTCAAAAGCCAACTTTTGCTGATGGAAGTTTTCAACAGACTCCCATAGGTGCAAACATCTTGTTCACCATCACTTGAGAAATCCTGATAAAACCATGGATTTATGATCTATGAAAATATTTTAGGCCAAGAGTTTTTGATGGAAATCACAGGAGACAGATTGTATGAGTTACTCAATAATGCTGGGCTGCAGGATGTTTGCATCACAGCAGCATAAGGAGGTTGTAAATCAAAGGAGAGCTGAGCTCTGTGTTATCTGCTGAGGCTGTGCTCGCTGGGAGCCCCTGCTCAAGCAGCAGAGCTCATGCAGGTGTCAGGGGAGCTGTTTGGGAAGTGCTATTTGGCATCCAGAGCCAAGGATAGTCTTATCTAGTCTTATCATAAGAGGGAAAACACCCAGACAAATCATCAGTGTTCAGTGTCAATTATTCTGCAGAAGTTGCCTTGCATGTTTATTTATTTATTTATTGTGAGAAAAGACCCCCCCCACACACATGTTAAATGTTTCTATATATACAGAAAGGTGCTGGCTGGCTACTTCTGGGTATTTAATGTTTCTGTTTGAATTCATCTTTTGAAAAGCAAAATGGACTTGGGAGTGGGAGGAACAGTGCTAATGGTCTTGGGACAGACACTTTCCTACCTGGAGCCTAAACTGAGGACTTGGGGATTTAAGAGCCTACTCAACAGGGTTATTTGCCAGGAAACAGGGAGAATGAGGAGAAGACTCCACCTAATTGCCAAGGCTGGTATTCATCTCATCTAATAGGAGGTCCCTGAAAGAGAGTTATCTGGTCAAGGGTTCTCTGGACTTGGTCCAGAGTCAGGACAGAGCTGTGGATGCATCCAGGTGAGTATTCACTCCACTGTGATGGAAGTGTTCAAGGAGAACCATGGGAGCTGCCCTGCAAAGGTGCCTGTGTCTCTCTTGATTCAGAGGAGTCTGGATAACTGGAGTAGAGTAGGCACTTCACTTTTAGACAACTGGTTTCAGATTAATTGAACTGCACCCCATCAGAAGGTTTTCAACAGGGTTTGGTCCCGTGGAGCTATGGGAATGAACACCTCAGCTGTTTTCCAGAGGTTCTGTAATGTGTTACCTAAGCATCCCTGAAATCATGGGGAGCTGAATATCTGTCCTCTGAGAGGCATATACCCATATACATATTTGTATCCTGTAAAGCATCCATCAGGGCCCTTCAGCATGTACCTTCAAGCCACTTGAAAATCTGCCTCTGATACAGTTCTGCAAGCATCAAATTATGTATGTCACGTCACCTTCTGCAGCAGCTTTTATCCAGCAAGATCCACTGCCTAAAACTGCCGTGTCTGAAAAGGCATCAAGGCAGGAGCAGCAGTGCAGGTGTTTAGCACAAGTATCAGAGCTCATTGGAAGCACAATGCTTTAGTTTAGGAACTATAGCAGTTCACTTTTCCAATTCAAATGAAAAGGGTATGTTGTTCCAAGGCAGTTTGATTTGAAGAAAAATGTCAGAAGTGATTTAGTGAGATATATCATCAAGATCTTTAATGACCAATGTTGGCTGGGACATCAGCATTGATTTACAGTTGGGACTTCAGCAGTTCATCCCTTCACTGAAGAAAGACCAGAATCATTAGTTTAAATTCAGTGTCCCTGTCACAACCAGTAACTTAAATTAGGTATCTGAGCACATAGCAGCAAGCACAGAAATATATTCTCCTCCACAGCCAAGTGTGAGCAAGAGCTGAGCACTCACAGCTCCTATTGTAGAAAATGCACACCAAGAGGATTAG
The DNA here is from genome assembly GCF_027579445.1 of Ammospiza nelsoni. NCBI lineage: Eukaryota > Metazoa > Chordata > Aves > Passeriformes > Passerellidae > Ammospiza > Ammospiza nelsoni. Next base: position 103,425,478 of record NC_080634.1, read on the forward strand.
TGACACATAACATATGCTTGATATTTAGGGCAATTTCCAAGTTAGCGGGTTTTTGTGGACTTACAGCCATCAGCTTATGTCTGTCTGCCTGTCTGTCTGTCCAGCAGAATCTGCTGCATAGGTAATCAGTGATCCTGCATGTGAACACATGTGCAAGTGAGTATAGTATTTGTAAATTCCTAATTAGGTTTAACAATTACTTCTGTAGGGGTGGGTGTGATCAGTATGAGAGGCAACAATGAATCACAATATCTTCCACCTGCAAGTAAAAAAATCACCATTTTCACTCGCTTCAAATTTATTTGCACTTGTTACTGTACTTTGGCTTGGATTTTCATGTGCTATTATAGAAAAAAGTCTCTCTGTCTCTGCAGTTTCCTCTCCTTATCCTCTCTTATTTCCAGTAGCCAGAACAGCACCTTTGTACTGCAGACAGGTACTGATGGTTAGCAGGAGGGATTCAGCTTTGCATTGCAGATTACACAGCTGCATAATCTCCACTCTAAGAAGCACAGTGATACGCATTCAGCTCGGGGAGAGCTGGGAGTTTGGTATTTCTTACCTGTTTTCCAAATCTCTTTCATGACTCTGAAGAGATGTGAAGAAAGGCGTTAAAATAAAAGGGAAGCAGTTTATTTTTTAATTTTTTTTCCCTCCTGATGCTGCTGAGATTGCCAGTGAATATTACCTGAGCAGCAGCTAGCAAGTTTCTGCAGGAGTGTGTTGATGGAGCAAGTAAGTAGCAGCAGCTCTGAATAAATCATTTATGTGTGCACTGCAGACTGTTTCAGGGATTGGCATCAACAGTGGCGCACTAACAGACAAACAGAGGAAAAGGCTTTCACCCAACTTTTTACTGAAACCTCAGAGGAATAAAACAGGTCAGTGGTGAATATTAAATTACCTTTTGGCCATCTTCCAGAGTGATCTGGCCTAGTTAGGAAACATCAAGAAGGAAGAAAGCTTTGCTTCTTCACATCCTGATTTCTCCAGGGAGGTGAGAGAAGGAGATCTGTGTGAAGCATTGCAAAGGCAACCTGATTTTATAAGTCAGCAGTTCTTCCACATGCACAGAGACAGTCCTGTGCAAATCCGCACACCAGCTGCACACACTTTGTTGCAGCAACATTTAACCTACCTGCTTTTTCTTAATGCCAACTTGTATATTCTGATGAGTAAGACTAGATAAACAGGGTGTTTGTTCAGTTTTGCAAGACCATCAGTACAGCCCATATCAGAAGGGCATAATGTGCCTTTGCCTCCTTGGACAGGATCAGTCCCTTACTGGGATGTGTACATCTCCTTGTCCCAGCCATGTGAAAGCCTAGCAAGGCTGATTGCAGTGGAAACTGCTTAGCAGCCACAGAGATACTGTATGGAGGTACCACCCTCCATTTTCTGCATGTTGGATGCTTGTTCAAAACATACAGTTTCATTCAAGAAATGATATATTTTTAATACAGGCCTGGTTATTTAAGGATAAAGGAACAGTGAAATTAAAGCATCAGAACCTGTTGACTGTCCCATGAAGAAAATGAAGAGCTGTATTACATGTTAATAGGTAAAGAGCCACGAAAAGGCACAGCAGAAGATGTAACTTTTAACACAAATGTAAAAGCCACAAAGCAAACATTTTTCTGGCACACATCTCCAGCCAAAATTTGAAAGTGCCACAGTAGGGCCAGCTGGGAACTGTACTGCTGTGCATCTTACTGAGGGTACTGGTGTTTCCCCCACTGGTTACTGAGAGGCCCATTCCCCAAAGGAGCCTGGCCAAGGGGTCATCCCCAGGGGAAGGAGGTGGTAGGGGGCAGCTCAGCTGTGAGCCATCCCACACACCATTTTTCCATGGTAGTGCTCTCTAAGCACTGAGTCTTCCCAGTCTGGGGAAATTTTACAATGGCAGAAAAGATTCCACAACTGATTTCATTGTGTTGAACACATGATTTTCTAATGGGGTGGCAAAGAAAGGACAGATTTAAAAAAAATTTAAGCAGCCCTCAGTAGTGTCACAAGCTCAAAGCTGAGTGCACCATGTGAAAGTTTCCATGCAGAGGTCACAGAGGCACCAAAGCACCCAGCTTTGCCTCTGGAGCCGATCCAGGCTCCCACTTCTCACCTGTTCCCCACTGGAAACAGCTGTGCACTGATGGCTGTGGCAGGCAAACAGGGACATCTCCATGGCTTTAGGGCTGTTTACAATCTTGACCAGGTTTGGGCACTGGGCTTCCTCCTTGAGGCTGAAGGGCGAGCTGCTGAGCCACTAAACCCTCAGTTATTTTCCACATCTGGTTTGATTCTCTGCAGATAAACAGCAGCCTTGCCATTAACAACAAAAACTTAATTCATTGAGGTTTGTTCAAGGACTGAGAGCAAATATTTTTCCTGTGCAGCTTGGGGTCATTTTAAGGGAAAAACAGGGCTGGAGGTATATCACCCCTTTAAAAATTATTATTACTTCCTAGAGAAAATAAAATTTAAAGCACCTCTTCCTTCCATTTGTGAGGTTATTTTTATGGAAAAAATTGCTGGCTTTGGGAAGGTAACTGCTTTGTGACTAACTTGGAATCAGAACACAGGATTTGAATAAATGTATGGATTAATTTACCTTTTGTCCCTTTTTTTTTATTAATGAAAATGCTCATTCATAAGTCATACCTCAATAAAAACCCTGTAGAAATGCTTGATATGCTTTCCTGTCTGCTCCCTCTTGGTGCCAGGACTTACACACAAAGGGAGGGGACAGAGCAGCCAGCAAGTATTGCAATTATAAGTCTTTTAGGAAATGTCCGTGGCTGTATAAGCTGCTGATTTCCCTCACTGCTGCTTGTGAGGCTGAAGCCTCTATGTAGGTCACGTTCTCCAAGACTGCTGCCTCCCTTACAGCCAGACTGCTGTTGACTTGGGCTGTCTTAATGCATCAAAGAGCCTCTGCTATGCTTCAGCTCACCTTCTGAACTCAAGCTGCATCGCTCAGCTCTTCATGTAATCACTGAGGTGGGTAACCTGACCAGGGAACTCGAGCATTAATCACAGTCTTTCTGATTCCCCAGGCAGAGACGAAAATTTCTCACTTTACCATCCCTGGTGGTATTTTTAAATCTTTGAAATCTCTCCCTAAGCCTGTTTTCCCATCTTTTCTGTGTTTTATAACCCAGTTACCATTATCAATGATCATATGCAGTGTACCAAAAGAGGCAGTTAGGATTAAAAAAAAAAAAAACAACAACTTTTAAGAGGAGAAATGGAGACCCACAGAAAATGAAAATAGGAATGCTGCTGGAGAATCTCTCTCTCTGCTGCACGATGATAACAACACTGGAGGTGCTATTACATGATGGAGCAGACTATTGAACAGCCAGTGGGTTTGGGGTGGGGACTGCTCCTTAGCTTAAAATGACTTTGTCCTCCTTGCAGTTCAGCACAGCATCGCATCCAGAGGTGGGAATCAGGATCGGAGATGCTGGAAATTCACAGCTGACAGTGCTCAGGAAGCCTAGGGAAGTGCTGCAGAGGGACACTGGCTGGTTGTCTCCCTGTGCTGCAGTTTGTCCTTCTGGCATGGCAGCCGCAAGGCTTGTGAGCAGTGCATGGTGTGATCAGGCTCTGCGGGCCTTGTCCTGGCCTGGTACCGGCCAGGAGCGCGGCTGTCCCTGTTTGTCACTGGGATCTGCCCAGCGCGGCCCAAGAGGTCACGGTCACAGGGCTGGGCAGGAGATGCTGGGGACATGCAGCCTAGAAATGGCTGGTTTTAATCACAACTTCGGTGTTCTCTCCCCTCTTCCTTCCTAGCACATTTTACCAGCCGTGGTTTTTCTCCATTTTTTTAACCCCCTCTCCCAGCCATGGCGGGAATGTTTCCCTGTTCGAGCAGCAGCACCACCAAGCGGGAAAGCGGAGCTGCTCCAGGATAGGAAAGCGTTAACCCGGCACGGAGGGCGGCAGGGGGATTACTGCTCCCCACCACGGCGGGGATGGGGACGGGGTCGAGCGGGGATTATTGGGCCGGAGCCCCGGGGCCGGGCCATCTGCGGCATGCCGGCTGTGCCCGCGCCCGGCCTCCCCCGGCCCGGCGGGGCCTGCTCGGACCGCAGGGCCTCACGGGCCCGGGGACACCTGGGCAGCCGGGGCCGCCCCTCCCTGGGCCCGGGGACACCTGGGCAGCCGGGCCGCCCCTCCCTGGGCCCGGGGACACCTGGGCAGCCGGGGCCGCCTCTCCTTGGGCCCGGGGACACCGAGGCAGCCGGGGCCGCCTCTCCCTGCCGGCGCTCCCTGGGGGAAGGATGTTCGCTCCAAACCCTGCCGAGCTCTACCGTCCTGCTCAGAGTCGCACCTCGTTTTAAAGATGCCTCCTCCTTTTCCTTTTTTCATTCCCTCACCCAAGGCATACCGTAAAACTTCCACTAACATGTATTTCTTATCAAACCCGATTTACAGAGTGCTGAGGCTTCCCAGCGTTTGTCTTCTGCGAGCTCGCAAAACTGCTGGAGTATTTAATTTTATTTTTTTTTTTTGAGTATTCTGTTTGAGCCTTTTTTGATTGGGGGTTCCATGAAGCACCCGGAGCATCCCGCCAGGCAGGAGCAGGCAGCTCCGGGAGCTTGGGCAGCTCAGGGAGCTTGGGCAGCTCCGGGCTCGGTGCTGGCCTTGAGCTTCCTCCCCAGGGCTGCTGGTCAGCGATGGGTCTGAGCCCTTCCCAAACACCACTCACCCCCCAAGGAAAGCTTCATGGGCTGGTGGAGAGACATGAGAGTGGTCTTCATGTAATAGCATCTGAAATTCAGCCAGCCTTCAGAGGTAGCTGACAGCACTTCTGGTTATTTTTGCTAGGGGTATCCATCTTTTTTTTTTTTTTTAATGACAGTAGCGATATTGCTTAATTGGTTTGGTGTTAAAATCTGCTGTAAACCCTTTCTGATTTGTTTGGTTCTGCTACTAGGGAGAAATAGCTCTATTTGTCTACTCCTTGCAGAAAAAAAATGCAGACTTGGCAGGATTTTTTTTTTCCTCTAAATGAAACACCAAATTAAATAAATAAAGGAATAAGACCCAGGGCAAAATGCAGATTCAGTCAAACTTTTTTTGCATCGGATGCATGATCAGTTTAATAAGGGAGATCTAACTAAATGCTCAGAGGCAGGGAGATAGTAGAAGAGAGGGTTAGAGTGTAAGTATCAGGGTGAAGCTTGATGTGTTTAGCTTTGCAGTTAGCTCTTTCAGCACTTTTCTCAATGACTTGAAGTGTTGGTAGGATAAGGTTTGGTTTTGTTAAACCTTGTTAGTGTCAAATCTATTGATGCCTGGTAAAGATTACACTAATGTGTAAGCCTTTGGGGGCTGGTGTGTGTCAGGATGTGAGGCTGTGTTAAAGCAAATGCTGACAGATTAAAGGGGAGGTCAGTGACAGATATCCCTGAACTCTCTGGCCAGGGTTGGTCACTTTAAAACATTGTCTGTGGATGGCACCTACCTAGTGACAAAAAAGTCAGGCATCTAGATTTAATCCCCAGCACATACATGCCCCTTTTTATAGACCCCCTGAAAATCAGGCATGTGCCTTCTGCTGTGTTCAGCACAGCTCCTTCCTTTGGCCTGACACTATTGCTTTATAGTGACACCTCCCAGTGGCACTCTGCAACATTTCACTGAAGTCCACACAGAACTGCTTCTTAATAGGCTCATGAAACCAAGTGCTGTGTTTGTGCAAATGACACCTTATAAAATTCATCAAGTTTTGTGGGTGCCTTCTTCATAAGAACCATCCCATTCCTCCTTCTCCCAAATATTTGGGTCCCCTATTTAATAAGAATTAAAAGCAAAGAAGTACTTTCTAGTTATGTCTTCAAAAATTTGGCAGTATGGTGCAATTTCTGCAGACATAATGACATCCTGTGACTGAAGAAAGCAATGTCCTGTTCCAGATGTTGCTGCTGTTGTTAACAGGTTTGTGTTGTGAGAGCAATCTCCCTGCTCTGTTGTGTAATGGTGTGCAACACCTGTAGCAATATCCAGGGGCTGCACAGACCTGGTATATACAACTTAAATACGTCTCACTCTCTTAGACCAGCAAAAAAAAGGGATTTGGGCAGACTGAGATACCATCTTGTTATGGTAAATTGCTAGGTTTCCCACTATCAGAAAGCTGCCTCCCCCCATCTCTGTGTTTAGTGGTCTCTACTTACTTCTGCTTAAAACTTCCCTCTTTTACTGTCTGTGACAAAATCACAGAAGGGTAAGGCTGGAAGGGACCACAGCAGCTCATCTGGTCAAGCAGAGTTATCCCACAGCACAAGGCACAGGATTGTGTCCAAACAGTTTTTTAGTATCTCCAGTGAGGGGAACTCCACACCCTCTCTGGGCAATCTGTTCCAGAACACGGTCACCCTCACAGCAAGGTTCTTCCTGCTATGTAGATAAAATTTAATGTGAATTAATTCCTTGAGTTACAGATGTCACTGCTTACCCTGTGGGTGTGTATTTGTTTGGTAGTGCACACACTGAAGTATCTCTGCAGATATTACTTGCGAAATTATTACAAGCCCATTGTGGGTGTGCCCTTAAATAGAAACAGTCTTTGAAGCTGTTTTTGTTTTGTATAAGAGGGACTTTTTTTGGTTCAGCCAAGCTCAATTCTATGTGTATGTAAAAATTATATTCTCAGCTAAATAAATGTGTAATTATAAAACCATTGAATTAAAGGGATGCAGACCTTGGGACAGACAGACCAGGCTATTTTTTTTTAGCAGCTCATTCTGAGTTCAGCAGGAATGGGATAGGTTCAGTCCTCCTGAGGATGTGGAACTGATACATAGCAAATACAGGCACTCTCTGGCAATAACTCCTCCAGAGTACCTGCTGTTGTGAACTGTCTTCCAGAACAAGTAGGGATTTTAGAAAATGGTGGCTCTTCAATAAATCTACTTTATCTATGGAATAGAGAATCTGCACAAAATGGTCAGAAAGAAATAGCATGTTTTTGTCAAATTCCCCATATTAAAAAAGGCCTTTGAAATCAGTTTGCTCCAAACCAAGGAAGAACTATATCCCATTTAAACATGAAGGGTTTGTACTATGACTACCTACCATTTCATAATGTATATTTATGTTAATTGGTGGAATTTGATCTGTGGACCATCCCTTAATCATAAGAGATGCCTTATTCCTCCAGCAGTTGTGCTCAAGTTATCCCCATGGCAAAAGTGCTGGGGTCCATGTGGAGCAGGATAAAATATGTGAGGGAGCTATCAGACTTTGATCAGTGAAATTCAGAATGAAGATGGGCACAATATGAAACACAAGTCTGCAGGCCTGTGTCTGGCTCGAGCCATCGAGTGCAGAGCAATTCAGGGCTGCTGTCAGCTGAAGCTCTGGCACAGTCCTTTGACATGACTGTGTAATGCAGCGAATCTGTTTCTCGTCATCTGACGCTCCACTGAGACCTCTCGCTATGCTTAGCTGAGAGCTTTGAACGTCCTTGCTTTTGTTGGCCTCTTATGAAGTCCCTCAAAAACACAGTCAATTTGATACTTTACTCTGCTGTTGCCAATTATTCTGGTTGTTGTTGGATAGCAGAGAGGTAGTAGCAGTTGGTGTACAGTGGGTTTTGTATTAATGCAGTCAGGGCAGCAGGGCAGCAGTTGTGCAGCCTGGGCAGCTCCTGGCTGGGCATGGCAGGACATGCCATGGGACACCACCTTGCTCTGCTGGTGTCCATGAAATAGGGCAGCATGGAGGAAGATCTCCAGTTCACAGCCCTCCTTGTGCTGGAGGAGCACCAGCTGCAGTCCTCCTACTCCTTGGGGCCTTGGGGCAATTTCCTCATCCCCTACACAATGTCCTCTGGAGCTTTTTGATGCTAGGTGCAGAACAGGAATACAGATGCCTGTCCTGGTGATGGTGGCTTGGGGCATCTCAGCCAGTGAGTGCTAGGAATGCTCTCAATGTTGCCCCTGGTAGATCTGTGCTCACTTTCATAAATGAGCAGTAAATGAGGAACAGAGTATTTTCTTCCCTGTGAAAAAACCTCTTGTCTGGCCTTTGGGTGCCTCTTACAGCCCCTTCTTTGGGAGAGCTTCCACTTACTTAAAGTGGGATGCACAGGATGGCACAAACCTGAGGCTGATGCGTGGGCAGTCCTGGCATGTGACCTGGAAGGAGGTAGTTGTTCATGCCCTGAGTGCTTGTTCTTTACCCCTGCAAAGCTTTCAGAAAAAAAAACATGGTGTCCCTGTGCCTCTGCCTCATGGTAAGGCAGAAACACAGAAAGCGAGGGGTGTGCAGAAGTCACCCTGGCTTTGGGATGGACTCCAAAACCCAGCTGCAATTTCTCAGTAGCACAAGTACAAATGTCAGACATCGATAAGATGGAGGAAATAAATGTTTTTTGCAAACTGGGAGAAAGGAAGACTGTGGAAATGCTTTATTTCCCTTCTTACATAATTACATCCACAAGTAGTCAGGAAGAAACTCTGATTTATGTCTTGAGTGAACAGTAAATCACTGTAAGAGCCCATGCCCTGTCTGTGTTTTACTCATTGGGAATGGCCTCTGGCCACCAGCAACCACAGCTGCCAAAGTTTTCTATCTCTGACAGACTCAGCAGCAGTTTGGGCTTGGGTGATGAATTTTGAAATGTGATTGTCCTGTAAAGCTAGCTTGGAGCATACACAAAGAGCCAGCCCATGGCTGGAGGAGATGACAGCAGGTGCTGGCCATGTAGAGAAGAAAAGGCAGTGATGCCCAACATGCAATGGCTGGTGGGCTGGTGGCACACACACACACACGTGTGCCTTGCTGGGTTTGGAAAACTGCTGAAGATAGGAGGGCTTGTTATTTTGGGAGGGGATATTCTCAACTCCATAAATGCACCCAGGAACAGACACCCCAGCTTTGCTGAGTGTTTCGGACAGTCTGGAGGCTCTCTCTGTCATGAGGGTGAGATACCCTGGCCCATGGAGCTTTCCAGGGGTGCTGTACAGGCTGGACTGGGAGACCAGTGCAAATCTGCCATGCAGCACCTCCAGTCCCAGTGCTATGCCAGGGCAAACCCCGTGGGCAGCCCTGCCCTTGGGGAGAGAGAGTCCTGCTGCTGACAGTGCCTGGCTTTGGGCTGCAGCATGGAGGATGTTCCCAGCCCTGCCAGCTGCCCTCCAGTGAAAGCACAGCCTGCTGGGGGTAGTTCCTTGGGCCAGGGAGTGCAGAGCCTGGCTGGAGCATTCAAGAGAGTTGGGTAATAGGTGCTTCAGCTTAGAAGCTGCTAGGCTTGGAGAGCTGCATGAGGTATCTGTAGCAGACACTCAAAAAGCAGTACAGGATGTATTACAGGTGTCTAAATCCATCCTGGTGTCCAGCTGCTGTACCAGGGTTCTATTTTGTGTCAACAAGAGAGCTCTGTGTTGTGTACCCTCGGGCATCTCAAATGGCACTGGACACCTTTGCTTAAGCAACTGAATCCCACCCTCAGTGGTTTGCTCAAGATCATATATAAAGCCTCTGTGATGGCTGGGACCCAAGCCCAGACCTCTTCACAGGCTATCCAGCATTTTGATGACTGGAATGTGCCCTGTCTCAAGAATTAACATATCCACATAGTGGGTTCAGTCGGATTTATTTTCTGCTTTCCTCATTTTTGAATAATTTGACAAGCCAAGGGTCATTAAAGGAAGTTTTGCAGTGGGTAACAAACATTTCTCCACAGTGTATGCCATGTACCGGGAAAGAGTCAAAGTCTTTTCACCTACCTTTATTATTCTTTCTTTATTTTTATTTCAGCTTTCAATGTCATTATGTCTTCAGTGCTGGGTTTTGGAGGGAAATGCACATGCTGGTTTAATATCCCTGTGCTGAGCCTTACCCTAACTGTGTGGCTGCTTTGGGGTTGTTCTGCTTTTTGAGAAAAAGTCCATTAAAGTCTTCAGCATGAAAATCATATGAGACAAAACAGGATGAAGAGACACCCCAGATGGAAATAAAACCCCATGGGGAGGTGGGTTTATGAAAACAGCCTCATGTGTGGCACAAGACTTGATGAAAGTGTCAGTAAGACAGTCAGAAATTCCTCTGGCATGCAGTGGGTGCAGTAAGGTTTTCAAAGTGGCTGTTTAGTGTGGGGCTTTCTGAGGTCTGAAACATTTCCATGCTGCATATTTGGAGCAATAGCTGACAGTCAGGACAGCCTGGGATCTCAGCTGTCATTTTGAGAAATTAGTGGTCTGCTGAGAAAAGTAAGAAAATTAGAGGCCTGGATAGAGAGGAATAAACTGAATTGGGAAGCATGAGCTCAATAGTTTGTCATACCACTTTGGGTGAGACTTGTATTGGGTAAGAAGCCTGCTGAAAACAATTATCTGAAAAAATGAGGCTGCTCAGGTTTCTCCTTTATAAGTTTCTCTGCTGATTTAATCCTGCTCCCCATCCATTCTGTGAGTGCTGTGTCCAGTCTAATGAGGCCCCCTTCGTTCATCTTGTTTGGGCAGCCGTCCGAAACCTCTCTTATCAAGAAGGGCTCTTTCAGCCCCAGAGACTCCTGAGGGATTTGGGGGCAGAGAAGTACAGAGTTCAGAGGAGCAGCAACTACTTGTGAGAGTTAATGAGGGGAAATGAACTCATTTGTGATACATGTAAACTTGAAACCCAGTTTCAGGGAGCACAGAGAGGGCTGGGGCATCCAGCTGCTTGTAACACAGATGTACTGATCTGGGAAGAGGTGAGCTGCTGGCTCTGGAGAGCCTGACTGTGCACAGAGCCCTGTTTCTGGCTTAAATGGGATTCCTTTGAAAAAGAGTCCAAGTCATGATAAAAAATTCTATGTGCCCTTTCCAAACATCCTGTCCCAGAGCTCAGATGCTGACAGTGTGCTTTGTATCCTAATGGTGCTTTGTACTCTCAGCTTGTGAAGTCCTCTGAGCCTTTAGCCTGGCTTCCCACTGTGGCTGCTCTTCATGGAACAGCACTGATTTACACCAGTCTAATCCCTCACCTTTGTGACAGGTACTGCAGAGAGCTGTAAGTACTAACAAACTGAAAAAGCTTTGCAGCCCACTACTCAGTGTCTCATGCTTTAGGTAACTTCATTACCACAATACATTGCAGCAATTCAAATAGCAAATATGGAGCAGTCAAAGAAACTGTACTGGTTTGTTCCCAGTCTTCCCCTGAGCAGCATCCCCCTCCTATACCCCTTTCTCTTTGATTCCTAAAAAGCCATCTATGGCTTTAAATAAACTGTAAGTGGGGACACGACTCTGCTTGATGTTTGGTCTGCAGTGGAAGTAAAGTGTCACTTCCAATTTTTTGTGGGTGCAGAACAAAGACGCCTGTGACCAATCCACTGTGCAGTGCACTCGTTTTGTTTGAACAGAGCGCTTTGGTGAGAAGCATATTTCAAAGGGCCAGGGAAGCAGATTTCAAATCCTGTCAAAGAGAAATTATTTTACCTTTTCTAATTCCCCTCCAAGGTACCTTGTGTTCCTGCCTCCTGCAATAACCTTGCACAGTAGGTGGAGAGAGGCAGCTGGAGCAGCGTGCCAGGGATGGCTTTGGCTCTGTGGGGCTCCACCCCAGGACATGAATTGGGCCGTGTACAGTCAACCAAAGGGCTGCATACAAGGGTGTTTAAAATGGAGGAAGTGTAGAAACAGAAGAGCCAGTAGGCAGACTGCAGCACTCCTCATTTACCAGCAGCAATGCACAACCACATTCATCTAACCAAATTCAGTCACTGTTGTCAGTACCAAATGAAATAGCACTAGATCTCTGTGAGATAATACTATCTGTGTAGCTGTTTCACAACATTTTTTCAAGAAGAGTACAACAAACAAGGAAGGGCTTTATTAAAATTAGTCCCAGATTTACTATGAATAGGAGTTTAGGCAGGTTTAATACATGCTATCAGAAAAAAGTATTTTCCTATCAAATAACTAAGTGGTTGAGTAAGTAATTGAGATAAATTGCTGGGATGACTTCCAATTGTAGACTGTGGTGAGTAAATGAGGTAGGTCATGCCTCCCTGACAGCCTGGGTTTCAGTTTCACATCAGGCAGTTCTGTATTGCTGTGTCTGTCTCTTCTGCACCATTTATTTCATATACTGCATGTACATCCTTCCTCCCCCCATTTCCACTCTCCCTTGCATATATTTAATCATAAAATTTCTCTGCTGTTCTCATTCCTTGTATTTGACATGTGCTTTATCCAGGCTTCTGCCTCTGGGAGCTGGTCCTTGATAAAAAGGGACAAAGCAGACCATCAAGCTACCATGCTTTGTACAAGGCATTATTTTTTCCATCTGTCAAAATTAAATGGCACTTGGGATTTTCCCTTGGCCTGTCAATATTTTCACAAAATTCGGGGCTATGAATGTCTGTGAAACTCTGGAAAAATAGTTGTGCAATGACATTCCCTTGCATGTTGTCATGGTGTCACATAGCTCTCTGCAATTTTTTTTTTTTTTTGGATTTTTGAAGATTGATCCACTAAGAGGATTACTATCACTGCTCACTGCAGCTCTGTCACTGCTGTTGCACACATCTACCTCAGCCACCAGCCTGCCCAAATAGGCTCCTGTCTTTCAGACTAAGCATTTTTAGCATCCGTTTAAATGTTTGACATGTAGAAGATATTTGGGTCATTCACAGCCTTGGCCTCACTGGGATGCAAGTGGGAATCTTGGGCTCCATCTGGGACAGGATTTCACTGTTTTCCAGCTGGAAGTGACCACTGCAGACTCCCTTTCCTATGATGGGTACTCATCTCTAAAATAAATGGCCATTTACATCCAGGGGATGAAGGCTCAAGGTTTTCTTCCTTTCCTTCCTTCTCTGAGCTGTTTGTGGCTAACAGACAGCATGTGGGATCAGTACATCTGTCACTCCCATTTGATTATGCACATCCCTCTCTTTCCCACAGCAGCAATGAGGACAGAGATAAAATACAATTGTTCTCCCATTACACTGTCACGAAGGCAAGAGGAGACACTGAGTTTATAAGGTATTTTTTAGCTAAAAGCAGAAGATGGTCAAGGCTTTTAAGAAGAGATGCCATTTCCCTCAATCAAAGGCACATGTTCAGTTGCTTTCTTCATCCCATTTTCAGTTTTGAAGGGAAATTTCAGTAGCAGACAACTTTCAGAGACACACAAAGTGCAGTAAGACTGAGAAATACAGGGGGGTTGCACATATCCTTTCTAGGTTAATTTCTCCCTGCCTTTGCCACAGCCATGTCCATCCTCGCTCCAGCTGCCACCTCCTTGGCCACCCTCTCCAGCAGAGCCAGAAGCTCCAGATGGATGGCTCAGCCCTGCCACCATGTGCTGTGTTTTTCTGGTCAGAGCGTGAATATAGCACTGCACTCATGGGCAAATTATATGTTCCTTCATAGCTGATGGATGAAGCACATGAATATGGAAGAACAAACATAGAATTTCTACAATTGTCTCAAACTCTGTGTGCGTTGAAAGGAATTGAGGTGGTTCTCCTGGGGCAGCAGATGGCAAGCTCACTTGGGGATAATACCCATTGGATTCTTGTATTTGTGGCCACTGCTTATAGAGGTCACTAATCCTGAAGTTTGGCTGCTCCCAGGGGGTCACTAAATGCGTTGCTTTGGGGTTTGGAAATCAAGTACAGTATGTGCTAAGTGTTCTAACAGGAAATTTATGTGTACTATTTTAATATGTATTACATCTCAGACGCTTGACAAGACAGGCACATAGATGATGAATGTAATTTGTCAGTAAAATTCAGCAGATGTATCTGCAGGGTTTAACTCAATATCAAAGTGAGAAGGCAGCATTGAAAGTAAAGCAGTGAAAATGACACTCCTCAACTATTTTCCATGAAGTGATAGTAATTATTAGATAAGTAATAACGATTTGTGCCAATGCAGTCAGTAGAGAGTGGTAGTTCCCTAGCTTGTTATTTGGTCCTGTGGGTAGAGCTTGCTGTAAAATGCACATTAAATACAATGGGATTATTGCTCTGTTTTAATAGGTCAGAATAGGGCAGTTCTTGCTGGATGGTTTGCAGGCTTTTCAGATACCAGTTGTGCTGGGACAATGATGTGGTTACTATTTTAGGCAGTGGGTTACTTGAATGTGACTTGTATTCTATTTGTGTTAAAAAACCTTGCGGTCATTTCAAGCAGTTATTAGTCTGTATTATAACAACTGTCTTTAGCTGTTTGAAATGCAGAGTCCTGGCAAGCAGAAATATAGACTTGCCAGGCTAAAAGCAAAATACATTAAATAAAACATCAATATTTATGACGCAGTCAGTAGTTCTTCTGAAATAAACAAGAAGAAAATCTTGTGAAAAAGGATCAGGAAGGCTGGAAACACTAGTGAAAAACAATAAACATAATATAGTTACGATATAAAGCTTGTGTAACTCAGGGCTCAGCTCTTCTGAGAGCCCCAGCACTGTCACCTGGGGCTAAGCAAAGGCTTCAGACAAATTGAGTAATGCCCTTGGGCTAAAAAAGGGTCAATGAGAAGATCCTGTTCTGCAATTCATGTTTTGGAGCTGGCACACATATACCATAGCAGCTGAGGTATTACATTTCTCTTTCTCCTTTTTGTCTCCATTTCTCACATTCCATAGAATCATCACAGAATAAAAGAATGGCCTGGGCTGGAATAGACCCTAAAGATTGTGTCATTCCAACTCCCCTCCCATGGGCAGGGACACTTACATATAGACCAGGTTGCTCAAAGACACATTCAACCTATCCTTGAACATTTAAAGAATGGAGCATCCACCACTCAGCTTCTCTGGGTTTCACTGTCCCAGTGGCTCACCAGCCTCACAGTATTCTAATTTGAACCCACCCTCTTTCAGCCTAAAGCCGTTCCTTGTCCTGTCCCTATGTGCCCTTGGAAAAAAGTCTCTCTCCAGCTTTCTTATCGGCACTGAAAGGCAGCTACAATATCTCCCTGGAGCCTTCTCTTTCTTCTCCAGGCTGAACAAGCCACAATCTCTCAGTCTGTCCTCACAGGAGAGGTGCTTCAGTCCTCTGATCATCTTCATGGCCTCTCTATTGACCTGCTCCAGCTGCACCTTATAAAAAAGAAGGGTAACACCAGTAAGGATCTCCAGGGTTGATTCAGTTGTCACCACCAAATGGTGGGATGCTTAGCAATGCCCTGCCAACGATGGCCAGCTCCTCTGAAATGGGAGCAGCAGGCTGGAGCAGCTTGTTTTTAGGGTACACGCAGCCAAGCGGAGCAGGAAGGAAGACAGATGATGAAATAATGGCACTGAGATTTCCTGTCAAAGGAATATCACTGTGTTCTGCTTCCTTCTCTTGTGTCAGGTCACCAGAACTGGTACTGGCTCTTATTTTCTTCTTTCTTTCCTTGAGAAGGTAAAATAGAGGGGAGGCAGAAATATTCATACTGCTCCTGCTTAAAAGCTACCTTTTATGTGGTCCAAGTCAGCTTTGAAATTGAAACCTCTCTGGGATAATGAAACAGAAGAGGCTGAGTTCCTATTTAGACTGATATTATTTGGCTGAGGGCTGTCTTTACTCAAGAGTAAAGACAAAAGTAATTTGGGAAAGTGACAGACAGCCATGACCTTGATTTACTTTGTAACAGTTTGGGTTGAAATGGAAGAGTATTGAAATTTGGATTTTTTCAAAAATTTCAGGGACATCATTAAAGAGGAGGACTTTCCGTTCTTCCTTTCAGTACGCTCTGTGCTGTTAAAAATAGCAGAGGAAATAGATGTGTGACATTCATCTGCTGACTCCTTCCTGTCTGTTACCAGACTCGATTGCATTTGAAGACTGGTCAGAGCAGGAAAGTACTCCAGGACTCTCAGCTTCCCTCTGAAGGATTCTCAAAATGGGAAACACCCATTTATATGATAAAATGCATTTGTTAAACTGTGCTTGTGGGAGACGTATAACAAGAGGAAAGAAGATAGCGGAATTCCCAAACAAAGTGCATTTGCTAAGGCAAGTGGAGAATTCGTATAATATGGAGCATATTCTGCCCCATTTACTTTGGAGGTACCCCAAGGTACACTGAAATGCATATATGAGGGCAGTAGTGCTACTTGAGGATCATTTATTTGAGCACTGATCTTCAACTCAGTCACCCAAGAACTGGAAGCAATCTGCATTCACCAAGTAAAACAGTTAGTTAATATCAGTATAACAGGAGGGGAAATGGTGGGAGAGGTGGGCAAGCTTCTGTTTCTTCTGACTGAAAGGATTTCTGCCTCTTGGAGAGTTCTGAGAGCTCTGTATAAAGTTCCACCCCTAATTTATTTCTGTTGGGATCTTTCCACCACCCAATCCCACACTTTGTTTGCCTGTTCTTTCTTACAGGAATGAGTTTGTTTTCTTTCCTGCAAAAACATCTCACAACCAGGAATGAGTGTGGAACTTGTCGGGTCTGGGAGCTGTTATAACCAGCCAGCAGTCTGCCAATGTTGTAGATTAAAATGTCTGTAGATTAAAACAATGCCATTGCTTAGGAGAACCAAAGTAAAATGAGAAGGCTGTGTTCAAAGGTTTCATCAGGAAATAAGGTCCACAGGCATTTGAGGTCCAAAGTGCTGACCCATGAGAAGCAGACTTAGGAAGAGAAAACAAAAACACTAAATAAATTGTAACATTAACCAAAGAAAATGAAGAAGTAAGAACTTCATGAGTATTTGCAGACTTGTACTTCACTCTCTTTTTGCCTTTTCAGAAAATCCAGAGGACACTCATCCTTTTCCCATGGCAAGGGGACCACCACTGGCACAGGGCCAGTCAGCCAGTAGATTCCCAGTGAAAATTTTACCTGTTTGTCCTAATGGGAGTGCCGCAGATTTGTTTTTTAAATTACTTTGTTCATCTTCAATTTGTAGGTATATAATTATATAGAACCTAATCAAATTATTCTAGCAAATATGGGGAAGGAACTCAAAAATTATGGGGATTGGATGCAGGGGGACAGGCAACAGGAGGTTCACATTTTTTCCTTAAGAAACTGGGTTAAACACTTACTTCATTTAGAAATGAAATATGAATGTGGTGAATTGGCACACTTTCTTCTTCTTTGTCTTTTGATCTAGTATATGATGTATAATCGATGTTTCTCCAGAGATATTATTGATGCTGCTACATGTATGTAGGATCCCCCTTTGCTACAGACTCTGATATCCCTGCCAGAGCAGATAGAAAACCGAGTGATGAGTGATGGCAGAGGACATGGTCTTTTGTGTTTATCTGGATGTTCACACTGGCAGAGCTTCTGCGATGGTCCCACATACCTGTGCACCACAGTCATTGCTCCTCAGTCTTGGTCACTCTGCCTGTGCCACAGACCTCTTCCTGCTGCATGCCTGGAGAGAATGAGTGCAGTCTGGTAGGGCTGTGACGTGGAGAAGAGAACCTGTAGAGATATTTGCTGAAAGATGGAGTGAGACACTCTGTAGTGGAAATCCTGCCTCTCATGAGTGTGTAATGTTGTTCTGTCCCAGATGACAGGAGATTCAGGTTTTTAATTCTGGCTCATTCAGAAAGGCTCTGGTGTTTGATAAGAATGTGTTACCAGCCCACATGCAAAGCACAGGTCTGAAAAAGAATGGGGAGGGAGTTATGAATAAACTCTGAAGGCAGGGTTTTTACTGACTTCCTTCAACTTCCCACTGACTCCCTGTGTCTAGCACAGATTTCCTCTGGGACCTGATGCATCAGCATGTTCCTAATTCAGAGAGCTGATGGGGGTTTCATTGTTGAAAGACCTTTCCAGTCCCCTCCATGTGAGACATTTCTAGCTTACAAAGCAGTACCATTACATGATGTGTGTGACATACCACTACCCCTTTTAGAGGAGGCTGTATAAGTTTTGTGATGCTTGTGGAGCCCTGTGTCAGGTACTCACTGCAATCAGCACTGCAGCGAGGGCTGTGCTCCTGTGCAGGCTCTGTAGGCAGGTGGCACAAAAAGCAGCCAGAGCACATTTGCTAATGCAGTCGTATCACAAGATCACAGAATCATTTCAGTTGGAAAAGACCTCTAGGATCATGGAGTTCAGCCATTAACCTAACACTGCCAGGTCCACCTCTAAACCATGTCCCTGAGTGCTACATCGGCACATGTTTTAATTACTTAGCCCATCGGCCCTTTTACTCGTGCAGTATCCGATCCGTCTGCAGCTTTGCTGGAAGGGGGACAGATCCAGAAGGCAAGTCTGTGTTTATATCTCCATGTAGCCGTGCTGTGTCTGTGCAGCAGGTACACGGAGGCGTGTGTGATACATATGCATGTGCACACGGGCTCCTCTCTCCTGGCACCGCCGTGGCTGCCGCTGCCAGCATGGGAGCAGCGCGCAGGGAGGGAAGGCTGCGGATCGCGGGAGCCGCCATCCCTGCCAGCGGCAGCCGAGGGGCTCACCCCGGCCTCCCCGGTACCCGCCGGGGCTGGGCAGGCTCGGCTCGCTGCCCTGCGCTCTGCCGGGAGGGGAAATGCAGGTAAGGGGAATTGCCCTTGGCAACCGAGAGCCGCGCTCTGCTCTGCGGCTGGCCGGGAGCTGCCGGCTCCTGCAGCCGCCTGCCAGCGCCGACCGACCGTGCTTCCCAAAGGCCCCTCAGGGATGCTTTTAAAAAGGCTGAGCAGAGCCGAGGAGCATCGGGAGCGTGTGCGCTGGGGGCTCGCAGCCTGGCTGCCGTGTAGCACACGGGAGTGCTGCTGGCCGGGGGATTTTGCTGCAGCATCATCCCCAGCGGTCAGCCGGGAGCAAAGGAGCTGAGAGGTGAATGATGCGTGCCGGGGAGCGCTCCGGAGCTACCTGCTCTGCTCGCTGGTGATGCCAATGGAGCTTGCAGGGATAGAAACTAGACTGATCTCAGCCCTGCAGCTGGGTCTCCTGGTCTGCAGCAGGCGCAGGGTTATTAAATCCCGATGACAGTGTGCAAGAGCAAAGTATTTTTGTAAGAAGCGACACTTGCTCAGGAGCCAGAATCACCTGGGTCCTCCAGATGACCTCGTCCCAAGTAGCTCTGCTTGGGATCCTTTTTTATTACAGAAGTAGAGTTGTCTCTGATGATGTCACACTCAGGAGGAGGGAAATAAAAAAAGAAAAAAAAAGAGAGATTGCAGTCCTAATGCAAGCAAGGAGGATGCAGCAGACCACAGAGAGAGTCCTCTCCTCTAAGGAAGATGAGGTGAAAGGCAGAGCCCCTTGGAGGGTCTGTGTCTCCCTTCCACTTCAAAGAGTAAGACTGTCTGCCTTCTGTAAACGGAGCTGGTTGTGTAATGCATTATACATCGCAAGGTTAGACCTCTTGTGATTTCTTAATGGCAATGCTATTTTATTTCTCAAGTGGGTGCCAGCGGGGACACTGGAAAAGCGCAGAGACGCATCCTCCGTCCCACACTGACAGCGATGCACAGGCAACTGCAGACCAGGAACTTGTGGAAGAGCAGTGAGGACCAAATCTGGAGCCAATGCAGGGGGAGAGGAGCAGCCTCAGCTTTTTTAGCAAGTGAATGGGGAGGGGAGGAGGGTAGTATGAGCAGTGATGTCATTTTTAACTGGTTCCTCGCAGAGCTGGGGAGTGAAGTTAAAGGAAAAACCTGCAGTCTCAGAATGGCTCTCAGCCTTGACTGGAGACTCTAAATGACTGAGGGTTCCCACAATGGTAATGAATTTTCTTTCCTATGCAGAACTGTTCTGTTATTTTGGATCAAGCAGAGGGCATTTATTTTCTCTCTCTTTCTCTCTCTCTCTCTCTCTCTCTCTCTCTCTCTCTCTCTCTCTCTCTCTCTGTATGTTTTGAGGGTTTGACTTTCACTGTTGCCTCTGGTTTTTTAAATACCTTGCAGGTTATTTGAAGTTTTTCCTGGGTAGTTTGAGAATTTTTCAGTGATGTGGGAATCCAAGTCATTACAGGAGAGTTTAGCATGCAGCATTTCTGCTACTCATCAGGAGGGGAGATGCAGAGGTTGCCAAGCACACAGCATTCTGCACAGGAAATGTACTTTTAAAATCACAGGTGGAAAGAAAGGGACTTGACTGGCATTTGTTGTTGTAATGGATGGCATTAATGTTGTTTGCAGGAG
Organism: Ammospiza nelsoni; assembly: GCF_027579445.1. Taxonomy (NCBI): domain Eukaryota; kingdom Metazoa; phylum Chordata; class Aves; order Passeriformes; family Passerellidae; genus Ammospiza; species Ammospiza nelsoni. The sequence continues at coordinate 103,445,532 of NC_080634.1, forward strand.
GCAGAAAGACTTCTGGTCAACTATAGACAGAAATGAATTTTGCTTGGGTGATAATTTCTATGCTTTTGATTGGCAGGTTTTTATTATGAGCATTTTAATTCTAGTGGCACTGAATGGAAAATGTCAACATAAAATATTCTGGCTATGTTAGACAGTATATGTATGTATAATTCTTCATGGCATGCATTAACCACTTGTGTGCTGCTCTCTCCACTGCATTTGCCCTGTTGCTGTCTTCCATAGAAATCAGTGGGATGCCAGGCTGTGCTGTGGACAGAGGGTTATTTTGTCTCTGGTTCCTGGAATCAGCAGAAGCAGTCAAGCCATTTTTAGCTAATAAGTTTGTCAAGACAGGTCCCTCAAGGGTAAAGTGTCTCAGCCCAAATGGCGGGCAGTGAAAAGCATTCCCAGTTTATATTTCCAAGTATTCAGCTACTGGTATCACCGGTACAGTTTGGGTTTGTGGTTGTTGTGATGATGCTGGGTCCAAAGGCAGAGGGTGTAATGCCAAAAGTCCATTTGCCTATGGAAGGCTTGTCACATTCCTCTCTGGGATTCCATTTCCCAGTGGTGAGACTTGCTTGGCTTCTCACCCAGAGGAACACTCAAGACAGCTGAGGAAGCCAGACTGCAGTTTTGCTTACTAGGAACTTGGGATGTTCATGTGATTGCCACAGACCTCCTGCTGTATCTGTCATGACAACTGTGAGCTTAAAGATGGGAGATCTGGGCTCAAGAATGAGAGAGGCAGGAAAGAAATAGGAACATTGTGATTCCTTCTGAATATTAAATGCTCCTTCAGGAAGTTCCTGCTGAGGCTGAAGGCTTGAGGAACCCATTGCTGCCCTAGAGCAAGCTCTTACAGAAGAGTAGCTTCAGGAATAAGGAATAAGCCTCTTTTAGCAGCTACTGTGAAGATGCCGGCAGCCATTGCAGGGGCCATTTTGGACTCCTCCCCCTGCAACATGCCATGGTGCAGAGGAAGAGTCAGTCTGGTAACCTCTCCTGCCAGTCCTCTCAACATCAGCCTTGATGTTGGAACATGTCACTCAGAGACAAAAGCCAGGCTTTGAAAATGGCATGTTCCTCCCAGCTTGGTTTTCATCCAGATGTATGCTTGCCTGCACTAACAGTGTTTATGTGGAGGGCAGTGTGCCTGGCAGGTGGAGGGAATGGTTAACAGGCTGAACTGAGCTAGTCACCATGGCACATTTCCATCTCCCTAGTGCCAGGCTGAATCTGCTGCTGTGGATAGGCAACTTGGTTTTCCTGTGATTTTAGCATGGCACCCTTCACCAGAAGGAAATAAATTCATTTTTTTTAAGGAGAGCAAAGAACTGTGCATCTGGAACAAGCAGCGATTCATCATCCTCCTTTGGGGGCTTAGGCATTCCCACTTCCCTCACTGCCTGGTAAGAAAACTAGTTCTGGATTTTGAACCAGGGCACTAATTCTGGCATTTTTGTCTCAGCTCAGTTCATTGGAGGTGAGAAGTTGCAAATTTATGGCACTAGGGACAGAGTCTGATATGCAAAGAAGAGGGGAGCTGCATGTGACTGCAGCCAGCATGCCCGCTTCTGCAGCCTGCCCCCTTAGGAGCCAGCTGACTTTGCAGCAGGGGAAGGTTAGCAAGACCTTTCCAAGCACAAAGAGGAATAAAGCACTGGGACAGGCTCCTATGGAGCTTATAGGATCCCCTTCTTTTAGGTTTTTTAAGAATAATAAAATCGGGGTGAACTAAAAATACTTAGTCCACTTTAGAGTAGTGGAATTACACTTGGCTTTGCATTTTGGCATTTTTAGGACAGGTTTGGTCACACGTCAGTCAAAATTCACTATAGGAAACATTTTCTGTGTCAGGAGGTGAGTACCTCATTTGCTGTTAATTTTAGCTGTGTTTCAGAGTTGGAAAAGTCACAGACCAGACAATTCTCTCATGGTTCCTTCCTGCCCTCCATTTCTACTGCAGTGTTAGCCCCATTGAGCTCCTACCACCAAAGGGATGAGAATGGTTCAATGCCTCAGACCACTCAGCTGTAAAACCTTGTACTACTACTGTCAGCAAAAGCATTACTGATGTGTCAGTGATGGACATGATTGTTAGGGAATGGATGGGACCCAGGGCACAGACGTGACTGCAGAGGTTGCAGTATCTTTCTGGACTTCAGTCAGCTTTGAATTTTACCATTAGTTGGCAACTGTGTTTGCTTACATCAGGCTCTGGACAAAATCACATTTGGTTTGGAGTGGTCTCTTGAGAGTGCTGGGGCTGTGGAGCACTAGGGAAACAGACCTCACCTGAGTGATGTGGCTGACCACTGCTCACAAGGAAGCAGCACGTTTTTCATACTGTAACTGTGACCCAGTGTGACTTCCAGTCTACACTGTGACCCTTCTGCATGCTTGTGTGGTGGAGTTTACTTACTGTTCCAGTTGTTCTCACCTTGCATGGTCTTCTCAGGGGAGGATAACATACCCTCCCTGAGAATGAACTCAAGCTCACAGGTGTGTCAGAGAGGTATTTTATGGTGCATGCAGTGGTGATAAGAAAGAGGACCAAGGCTGGGTACATCTGTCCTAGGAAAGGATCCTTCTCAGGAATGCAGAAGAAGTGCAAATAACTCAGTGTATGTTTGTGGAAAAGAAGGAAAATAAGAACTTCCCAGCCCCAAATTGAGCAATTAGTTCAACTCTGTGCATGTGACCAAGAAACACTAAGGTCAAATGTCTAATTGCATTTATGCCATTGTCATCTGAGTCATTATCTTTCCCCCCTGGCATTTCAACAGGGTGAAACTGAAGTGGGTTTGGACTGCAATACTCTGTAAGTCAGAAACTAGGTAACCTCCATGGCTTGCTAGCAGGGCCATTTCCTCTCCTTTGGGCTCTCTTGGTAGAGTAGGCAGTGGTTATATTCCTCTGGAATACTTATTTTAGGCTACTTGTTTTGGGAAAATATTTGTAACTATCCACATAATCTGGATGTAACTATAAAGCAGTGTGCTGTTTTCTGCCAGTAATTGAAGGAGGGGGGCAAGGCAGTGGGACAAAAGGTGAGTTCTGCACAATCTCTTCTTGTTTCAGAAAGAGCTGGTGTTTTTTTTCCACTTTGCACAGCAGTGCTGCACATAATTTACCTCGTAATGATAATAGTATATAATCCTCATAATAGTGATAATCTTCAGAAGCAACTGCAGATTTCAAATTCTTCTGTTTTTAGTGCAAATTTCATTTGATGGCATCAGAAAACTGTCTTTGCATGTGCCTGCCTATTTATCCCTACATAACCTCATTGCTAGCTATCAGAGCCAAACTTTTGATAAGAAGAAAGGTGATGTACCAATGTCAGAATATGCAGATTCACATCTCACAATTGCACCTCATTTTTTTGTGTACCTGACAATTTTTTTTTTTTTTGGCACAGCACAAGCAATCAAAATTTATCATCCAAATTAAGACTGTAATTATATTTTGATAAAGATCTGGCAATTCAGTGAGAATGAAATTTAAAGGGTTGCCGGGATACAGATGACTCTGGATTATGGGGAAGCGTTTGCATGTGGAATTCTAATAAGACCAGGTTGTTCAGCATCCTTATCTAGACTTTTCCAATAGTGTCTGATAACACAGACAATCAACTGTTTCTTTGCTATTATCTGGCAAAGTGATCAAAGATACAAGGCTGCCTTTAATGAATGAAAAGGCAACATGCTCAACATGGAGTGTCACAGATGTGTCCCCTGTTGGTACACAGGGAAAGTGAGGGGACAGAGTGCTGACCATGCCCACACTATTGAGCCTGCCAAAATAAACTTCTCCTGAGGTTCCCTAGGGTCTCAGGATTGCCAAGGAACCTTTGTGGTCCAGGCAGTGCTTTCCTGGGAGGTGTGGGCCCTGCCCAAGGTGGGGGCTGCTGGGAGCCTCCTTTTGCAGGGCTGGGTTGTCACTGGAGGGGTGAGAGCTGGAGGACATGTCAGGGATAGGTGGGGGATATCCAAATACACTGGAGTTTGCTGTCCAGGCAGGATGGCCACAGAAGTAATGGCACCACAGAGCTGGGGGAGGTGACAAACAGTTTGATTGAGCCCACAGCTGCCAAAGGGAAGCTTCTGGCTCTCATGCAGATATATTCTACTAATCCAGCAGATGAGTAAAGCTCGACCTCAGCACTGCAATTTGATGAAGGAAGAGCTATAGGACTTTCTCTAAGTGTCTGCTCTGTATGTGACATTAATTAGTTATTATGGAAAGTTATTGCTATTCAATAGTGTGGCCTGCTGACGAGGTATTATTCACTGCCTGTGCTGTGGTAGCACTCACAGACCTTGGAGAGCTTCACCCGCTGTGCTCCTGACAGCCTGAGCAGCTGATGTCCCCCTGCTGTATCCCACTGGCCAGTGTGGGGCTGTGTGACCACCCTGCTACAGCCCTGCTCCACACTGCCTGCTTCAAATGCAGCCAGGGCAAGGGAGGCTGCTAAGGGAAGGATCCATTTTCCCTTGCACTTCATTTGTCCCAGCCCCTGTCTCAGCTCCACCCGACCAAAGCCCATTTACGTTCAATGTCTTACTCCAAATGCTGAGTTGAGCCTGCAATAATTATTATAATCTGTCCATCAGTTGATTAGGAACTTAATTGTAGCTGATGGTTGCATTTTTACTACAGATCAGAAAAGTTCAGTGACTGTACACTTTTTTCAATTAACTGTGAAACAGTGAGTGTGTCATATAGCAATGTAAAAAACCAAGGTTTGGTGGTATGAACTGAATTCCTGCTGAACTGAATTCCTCAGTCACCACAGGTTTTGGTGACTGAATTTTATTCTCAAGATGTTTTTTCATAATATGTAAGAAAGGGACTGCCCTTGCACTAGGGCAGTTTGAATGGCAGGAAGAGCAGATGTGAGGGTTAATAAGCATTTTGGGAGGGCAGAGCACATAGGAGATGCTGCAGCTGCAATATGAGAAAAGTTACTACAATACCTTGAATAGCCTTTTAAACACAAGGTGTGCTTAAATGATAATCTCCTCAAATTCAACCTGCACAAACAGTAATGTGCTTTCTTTTTCTTTCCATGATGTGCATGGACTTGTGATGCCAATCTCAGACAACTCCAAAACCCCAAGGTTATAGTCCAGGGCAGAGGCTCAGTCACTGGATCAGTATCACCAGCCTGGGTTTAGTGGGGAAAAGGTGTTAATCCTGGAAATGTGCCTCCAGTTCTGGCATGTATGGAAGGCTCAGTACTGGTTCTTTGGATCAGTCCAGGATTGCCCTGTCTTACATCCTTAACCCGCCTTTCATAATTTTTCACTCTTTCAATGGTAGAGAAGTCCAACAAATACCTGAGAGGAAAGGGGTTCTCCCAAATTTGAAACAATCTTTTGCCTTTAATTGTTCTGTCTCAACATATGACTGCCTCCTTCTGCCTTGGCAGTGCCAGGTGTCTATTCATATGAGGCAGAATTAAAGGAAAAAAAAAAGTCTGTAAGTTGTACTCAACTGCATAAATGTAGCAGAAAGTGTTTAGCCTACTCAAAGGCTGGCTGATGTGTCAGTCTGGTTTACCCTAGTCAGATGCTCTGAATTTGCACTGGGTTTCTACTTTCTACTATTCATGCAGCTTTTCCTCTGCATTTTTTATGGTGCCTCTTCACAACACCTACACTTACTGGCAACTTTTCAGGAATCCATCTTCCCTGCCCTGATCCTTTCAGTAAGCCTTGCTTGCTTTCCAAACCAGTCATCCTGCCCTGGGCTGGCCTTGTTGCAGTCTCTGATCCTCTCTGCAGGAAGGTGATTACATGACCCAGTCAGCTGGTGAGTCCCAGGCTGTTTCTGATGCCAGCATCACAGTGAAGTCTCCATGGGATTATTGGAAACTTTTTTGGAGTCAGGCAGAGCCCTGGCTTGATCTTCTGGCAGCTGTTTAAACAGAGGCTCTGTGCAGTTGGTGGTAATACCTCCAAGAGATGCAATAAACTTTATTTATATTATGAATTGTGGTCTGTGGGCTATCAGAAGAGGATTTGGCAAACAAAGCAACCCTGAAGAGCTTGGGACCCTGTGAAAAGGTTTTCAGCTTTGCTCAGTGGAGATTTATACTTCCTGGGAAGACATGTTTACTCTGTAGGTCAAGTGGGGAAGCTCAAGGGGAGGAAATTGCAGTCAATGAAGCTAAGAGTATAAGCTGTAGTGCCCCACACTTTAAAATTCCTTTCATGTGGTCTGAATCTAAAAGCATGTGTTCCCCCTAACAAGTCTGAATGAACATACTGAAGCTGATTTTCTTCACAATTCATTTCTGCTTGTGCAAAGGTATGGGACAAAGCTCTGAAAAGAATGTGAACTTTAACCAATAAAACTGTGCCAACCAAAGCCATTGCTACCATTTATCAGCATCATGTACTTTTTGAAGAATATGGACATGCAAAGAGCAGACTGACTGCTAAAATGCAGCTCTGTCAGCATGGCTGCAGCTGCTCTGCCACTATAATGTACTCTATAAATACAGAGCTCATTTTGTTGCATTAGAATCTGAAGAACTTTCACAGTTTAAGAGTGGGAAATGACCCCAGATAACGCAGCTGGACAGTCACTGATAACAGTCACTGCCTCATATGCACAATACATTGGCTTGTATTGACCTCCCAACACAGTACTGCAAAGGTTCTGCATGCAGTGACTTGTCAGACTGAGAGATAACATGAATTTGAAGCTCAGGTATAAAATTAGCAGTGTTTGTCATGTTGGTAGAAAGAATAGACTAGACTAGACTAGACTAGACTAGACTAGAATAGAATAGAATAGAATATTTTCAATTGGTAGGAGCCTCCTACCATGATCATCTACTCCAAGTGGAAGATTGCTAGTATGAAGTAGAATGAAACTCTGGTCATCACCAACTGTAATATTAAAACCAGTTTTATGTAGGCACCTGGCTATGTTAGGTACTGCTGAAGTATGTATCTGATGGACAGCTAGCCCCAAGTGTCCCTGGTTTCATGTTAATGGAGGATTAATTACCTGATTATTTGAGCCCCCATCAGCATGGCTGGCCATGATGACAGCTGAAGGGCTGGAAAAGAGCTTTAGTTCAGTGGGGCTTCAGCTCATGGCAGGGGGTTTGGGGTGAGTATGGACATGGCTGGAGGAAGAGTCATTTTTCTCCTTTGGGGATGAATGAATCAGCACAAACTCCACAGTGGCAGTGCTGTTGCAAAGTTTCAGTGGTAGGCAACGAATTTTCCTCTCAAATTAAAGAGCTTCTGAATACAAAAATTGCCCTGAGGATTATATGAAAAAGCCCAGCTTTGGGCACATATCTGTCTCAGTGGTTCATGAATGGCGTGATAAAGGTATTTCTGCCCACAGTCTTTTTTCAAGGCTTATTTCTGTGAGTCATGTCTGGTGTTTTGGTTATCATTTGTTTCTTCTGGCTGCAGTATTTCTGGAGCACCCTAAACTCACTGAGTGTCCACAGAAGAGCATCAAAGGGGAGGGAAGATGAATGTCTTTGAGCCACCTCTTTAGCAAATATTTCCCTTTGTCATATAGTCATAAGTTATCGTGGATGTGGCTGTAACTTCAGTAGTGATAGAACTTTCTTAAAGCCTTGGAAATAATTCCACTGTCCTGTACAACTATCTTCAAAAGACGTTGTTGTATGACTCTAAATGAGATCTTCAAAGTTTAGATAAGTTATTCTGATGGGCTGAATTTTTGTTGTAGCTTTCCCATCCAGAAGTATGTGTAACAGTTAGCCAAAATTAGGGAAGAGTCCTACTAGCTGTGCAGAGGTTGCTCTGGCCCTTGTAGAGTGAAGAAACAATGTGGTATTTGTGAAGTGTTGCTGTTGTGCAATGTTACAAACACAGAAGGAATCTGGATGTTAATAGATGGGATAAAGGATAACTCAAATGAAAAGCATTTAAATTAATCTTTGCCTAATGCCATTTTCTTAGCTAAGTGGTGGTTGCACTTTTGAGGTATTTTTTCTTCTGTGCTCTTGCACAGAATCCCTTTTTTTCTGGATGCAATGAAAATATGTTAAGTATTACAATACCCAAACTTCAGAAATTTTTAGTGTAACAAAAACCTTGGCAAGCAGAACTCACCTTCACTTACTGTGAGAAAATGTTCTGCATCCCAGAGGAAATCAATACTTACTAATGTGAATAAACATGAAGATGAAATTATCAAACTGGCAAGTGAGGGAGACAATCTTGATTTATCAGAATTAGCTATATTTAAATGCAGAAGTTAAAAATCCTTGAGTGATAATGACTCTGGCAGATGATCAGTGAGTTCTTGTGGGTCTGGGCTCTGGTGGGACCAGGCACCCTCATAATGGTTGGCTCTATTTTCTATACTATGTGGGTTGAATTCTGAGTCATGAACCACCAGTGCTTTGGAGCTGCTTGTGCATGGTGAAGGTTGGTTGTGCTGTAGGAACCCCTGGTTTTGTGGGGAAAACTGCAGCCTGGGCAGTACAAACCACAGCTCATCTGCAAAGGTTTGGAGCATGTCCTAGTGGTGAATAAGGACTACTTTTATCTGTAAGGGTGGAACACTAAACAGACCCACCAGGTACTCCTGGACTAGCACATGAAATGCAGGACCTGGAATTGTATGTGCAAATGCTTAGTGTAAAAGGGTGATTTCTGCTCTTAAGACACACAAGTAGAAAAGGCTGGGAGGTCCCTGGCAGGACAAGAAATGGCTGTTGAAGGCCAGAGGGTAACTTGCACCAGGCCCAGAGCAGGGATGTGACAGCATATCCACCCATTCAGGCCAAACTCCATCCACAAACAACAGCAGCCCAGGCAACTATGACTGAAAATGCTGCCTCAGTTCTTAGCTTTTCCCTGCATACCATCACCTATATTTTCTCATTTTTTCTTTTTCCTTTTTTTAAGCTCAGCAGCAGAGGTAAGACCTTGTTTTCATATTCTCTGTAACACCCTTATGATACTTTAGATGCTACATAGAAATAAGCAGATGGCAGGGAACTGATCTGTATTTGTATATAAAATGTCTCTGACTTTATGAACAAGATCCATATTATAAAAAAGGAAAAAAAAAGAGTTGGCTGGGGTGGCTCCCCCTCCGCCTGTGCTGGCAGATTGGCAGATCCGGGAGCTGAAAGGATGTGAGGAGCAATTTCCACCTCCCCCCTCCCAGATCCTGCCAGATCAGGGCTCTGCTGGATCCGTGGGTGTTGTCTGCCTTTCACTGTTCAGCATGTACAGCATCTCAGCCTCTAGAGCAGTCTGGCACCTCTTCCAGCACTTCCTTTTTTTAACACCACTTGGAAAATCCACACAGAAAGGAGAGGGGGAGAGAAGAGAAGGCAGTGAAATGGGAAGGGGGATAATGGGGCCACACCTGATGTCCTGGCATAGCTGGAGGGTCCAGAGAAGTCAGGCAGATCCAGGACTCAGGAAGGACAGAGTAAGGACAGCACAACTGCACCTGGCCCAGCCTATGGTGTCACTTTTATGAGTGTGTTTATCCCTTCCTTCATAAAAATGAATATATTTTGTTCAGTTTCTCAGGCAATGCTTTACCTTTTGAGTTAAAACTACCTTATGCCTTGGTAGCTTGCCTGTCTGTGACCCAATTTTACACTTTACTTTGTCATTAAATATATTCAACAACTAAATGTGAAAAACATCCATAGCTTTGCAGACTCATATTTGTTTATAAGTAGGCAGCCCTGCTCCTCCATAAAAGTGGTGTCTCCCCTTTTTGGTGCCTGGTGATGACAGAACATGTCAGCTCCTCACATGTTGAAACCAGGACATTCTTCTGGCTGCCGTGGAGGTCTCAAGACCCTGGCAGGGGCCTCAGAGACCTTGGCAAAGAGTCAAAAACACCTGTGCCTTTGATCCTAGCCCATGGAAAAATTTACCAACTTTGTGTGAAGATTTACAAGCCACAAGGGTTTGAGTAGAATGTTAGTGAATTTATCACAGGGTGAAAAAGTAGAATTTTGGGGTTTTAGAATGGGGGTTCAAGAGGCAAGATGGAGGAATCTGGGCGTGTCCTCTTCTTCTTGTCCTCCATCTTCTGCTGTGATGGTGGCACTTTTGGATTGGTTTAAAGTAGAGACAGATTGTCTAACATAGGTGATAGGTATTGGAAAATTATTGTAAATAAAGTACACGTAGTTCTTAGTACAAAAAACTAACACTGCCCCAAGGGCGGTCGGTGTGCCTCAACCCAACCTGCTGGACAGACCTCAGCGGGGTGGAGAAAGAATGTATTAGATAAGAGAAAATAAACAACCTTGAAAAACAGAGCTGAAGAATCTCGACTTCTTCTTTGGTCATGGGGCTGGGAAAAAACTCTTTAATACCTCGGGAGCCATTTCAGCAACACAAAACCTGAGACTCACAGTCAGTCTTCTGGTTCTTGCACAGTGAACAGAGGGGGACAGGTGCTGCTAGAGGACTCTTCAGATCTCTCTGAGGCTCATTTGTACTCAAAATCAGTGAGGAGCCTATCTGTTAGCTACAGAAATTCTCCAGGGAGACAAAACTCCCCTGAGGAAAGTAACTTTTGTGATTACTTTCAGTTGTCTGCTTCTTTACGTTTGGAAATATTGTCAACTCTGCTCATAGTGAATAAATCTGAGTGTCCCCGGAGTGCCCTCTGCCCTGATTCACCATTCCACTTGATACACGATACATTAAGGTCAAACACTGTTTGCTACTCAGTGACCCCACTTTTAACTTATACTTTCTGCATGATAACTTTAATGACAATTCTCCCTTCTCCCAATGCCCTTCTCCCTGCTCTCCTTTGTTCCTTGCCTTATTCCTTTCCTGAAAGTATTTCCTAGTTAAATTCCTTTTTCTGTGGGCTTTTCTTTTCTAAGAAGCTTATTTCCTGCAGATTAGTTTTATTTAATTTCCATCACTGCTTACAGCTGAGAGTTTGAAGACTTCCTGCCCAGTCTTGCTGTCATTCCATGGTGGCATTTGATAGTTGCATCTATCAGGTGTTGATACCTGACATTTCTGCTCTGGTTTTCACTGGATGCAATGAAGTGTGGCCATTTCAGCCATGCCTTCTGGTTTTCTTCTTTGTGCAGGGGTTGGTAGATGGGCATAATAAAATGTCTGCCCACACTTAAAAGGTAATAATTTCATATGCACATTAAGGGAGGAGTGTTTGCCACTCTGTATTTGCTGTGCTAGAGCCAATGTGTTGAAAGCTGCCCTGTACTGGGTCAGATGCATGCACAAAGGCAGAGGAGTTACAAATGTGCAAGGATTAGCTATTTGCAGCTATGTGCTGGATGACAGCTCTCACCAGAGAGTGCTCCACACCCCTGCAGCCTCTGACAAACCCTGGAGCTCTTCAGCAGATGTGGCTTTTCAGAAACCCCGTCAGAACTCAATTAGGTTTTGTGCATGAATATGTGGCTTAATAATATAAATGTGAGCACAGACAATAGGATATGGTTTGGGCTCATAAAGCCATGTTAGCCATAACAATGAAGCTTAGCCTATGTTATGATCTTTATTAACACTCTACAACACTTTAAAGGAGTAAACACTTTAAAATTCATTTTAGCTTGATTCATGCTGCATTTTATGTGCTATTTGCCATTGGCTGTGATGTCTCACTTCCAAGTGGGAGTTAGTGGGTCAGTGTGAGCCACAGGGGCTCCCCAGCTGGCATGGTCACAGGTCTGCACCTCTGCAGGGACATGCAAGGGGACACAGCTACCCATGCCCACCTCCTGGTTAAATCTGCAAGCTGTCATTTGCCATTTGAGGCTTGTGGACCATTTGAGGTAAGAAAGGGCTTGAAGTACAGTAGAAAAAACAGCGCAAGTCTGCAGAAAAAAATTTAGTGCCTAAGGTGAGTAAGCTGAGAACATGTTATTCAAATAATAACAACAGTGGGAAAATAATTTATCTTGACATAAGTTATTCATCCTGCAGCCTAGATATACAACATCACTGACAGAGTTTCCAAATGTTGTCTAGATGGGTTTCTTTAAAAAGTCACCCAGTGTTTCTCAGTTCTTTGTATAGAAAGTCTTTTTGTCTGTGTATAGAAAGTCCTGTAAGTAATACAGGCCATTCCATATATTGTAACACATCCATGCTTTATGGATGAAGGGCTGATTTCAAACCCAGAAGGCCTGGAGGGGAGAGGCTGCAATTCCTGGGTAAGAGCTGGAGCTCTGGCAGTGAGGGGTGCAGGAACATGTGCTGGGCATCACAGGATGGGTGGAAGGGACTCACAAGAATTCTAAGCTTCCCTAAATCCTAATCAGATTTTTTCATTAAAAACAATTCCCTTGAGAAAGTATAGAAGTGAAAGGGGCATAAATCTCTATTTTCAGGCATCTCTCCTTCCCCTTACCAAACAAAAGGATTGTGTTCCCTATTGTTTCAACAAATGAAACTCTGCAGTTCAGCTGGCCTTGTTCTCAGTGTGCTTCTCTGAACTCTTACAGCCCAGTTTGCTGAAATGTTTAACACAAGTGTCCTGTCAGAAGTGGGACTGGGGAAGGACAGTGTGGACAGGGGACCCTTCTCCTGGCCAGAGCAATCTGCTCCAATGAAAGCTGTTCTTGCCCACAGAGAGAAGCTGGAACTGGGTGATCTCTAAGGTCACTCACTTACAGCCCAGTCCAGTCTGTGGTTCTGTGGTTTGTGGGCTGATTCAGATGGTTGTCTAAAACTGGGCTTCAAGCAAATGGCTTGGGAGCCAGATCCAGATCTGAGGAGGCTGGTAGGGGAGGACTTGGATATTTACTGAGACTGGGGAAGAGCTGTCTGGAAGAACCCAGAGCTGCACCTTGAACTGCATCTGTACCTGCACCCCTGTGCCAGCCAGCTCTGGGCCACCATCAGGGTGGCTCCAGAGAGACCTTGGGTAGGAGAGTGTGGGATTTTTGTTGCCTGTCCCAAGAAACACACTGCCTTACCATTCTGGGGAGGAACATATTCTGAGATAGGGATAGAGAGACAGAGCCATGTCTCTCAATCCCTCTGCAAAACAGATTCATGGAGCTACAGGAGCAGCAAGAATACTTCTCTGGAGGAAGAAAAAAAAATAGTTGCTTTTGGTCCCCCTGAGATGCTTGACTTTCTGTCTTCCCCTGCAGGGCTGTGAGTAATTTGAAGGGACATGCTGTAATAGTATTTATCTACATAGTATTGCACAGTATTTACTGAATAGAATTGGAAGGA